>NC_091477.1:82544538-82867441 GCF_036971445.1 Narcine bancroftii
AGACTCCAACCAATGTCCCGGTCGGGGGATGTGGAGAAGCTGCTACCGGCGCCCAGACAACCTACTACAAGTGTGCAGTCGTTGCCTCGCTTCGGCAGTTGGGACCAGTCCAGGCGTTGATAAGTATAATTGGGAAGGGCTTGCATATTGTAGTTTGAAATCAGCTTTAGATTTAGTAATAAAGATTTGTATTTCATCAGATGCAAGGATCGACAATGAGATAGACAACAGACTCGCCAAGGCAAATAGCGCCTTTGGAAGACTACACAAAAGAGTCTGGAAAAACAACCAACTGAAAAACCTCACAAAGATAAGCGTATACAGAGCCATTGTCATACCCACACTCCTGTTCGGCTCCGAATCATGGGTCCTCTACCGGCACCACCTACGGCTCCTAGAACGCTTCCACCAGCGTTGTCTCCGCTCCATCCTCAACATCCATTGGAGCGCTTTCATCCCTAACGTCGAAGTACTCGAGATGGCAGAGGTCGACAGCATCGAGTCCACGCTGCTGAAGATCCAGCTGCGCTGGATGGGTCACGTCTCCAGAATGGAGGACCATCGCCTTCCCAAGATCGTGTTATATGGCGAGCTCTCCACTGGCCACCGTGACAGAGGTGCACCAAAGAAAAGGTACAAGGACTGCCTAAAGAAATCTCTTGGTGCCTGCCACATTGACCACCGCCAGTGGGCTGATAACGCCTCAAACCGTGCATCTTGGCGCCTCACAGTTTGGCGGGCAGCAACCTCCTTTGAAGAAGACCGCAGAGCCCACCTCACTGACAAAAGGCAAAGGAGGAAAAACCCAACACCCAACCCCAACCAATTTTCCCCTGCAACCGCTGCAACCGTGTCTGCCTGTCCCGCATCGGACTTGTCAGCCACAAACGAGCCTGCAGCTGATGTGGACTTTTTACCCCCTCCATAAATCTTCGTCTGCGAAGCCAAGCCAAAGAAAAGAAAGATTTGTATAAATTGAACTGCTCTCGATATGTGTGTCTGTTTTCTTTCGGTAGCTCAAACACTGTGACCAATCTAAAACGAACAAAGTGAGAGGTACAAGTTTACCCAGGACAATTGGCATAGTCATCAGGATTGGTTTCAAGATGTTTCACCAAAAGAAAGAGGTAAGCCCTGAGCAGTTCTTGATTGCGGGATGGACTTCCAAAGACTATGGGTTTGGCATGTTGGCCAATATCCTGTCTTTGTTGGGACCACCCATTAGTTGGGATGAGAGGTTAGATCCATCAAGTGCGCCTCTGGGAGAGCGGGTTGCCACTCTCCTTCGAGAAAGTAAATTTCCTATTAAAAAGGGGATGCTGACTGACGGTTTTTGGCTGCTGGCCATAGCCTTACGCCACATCGTTCAGCTTGAAGCAGAATCTTTACAGCGAGAAGTAGAATCCCAGCACAAGAGAGAGCAACTAGTGGAGGAGATAGAAGCCATGCGACAACGCTGTTCCATGATGAGCAAGATTGTTTGCATCAGTCAGGACCGAGCCAAAGAATCGGAGGATAGGCATGTCCAAACAATTTGCCGTAATATTAAACTCCAGCAGCAGCTCTGTGCAGATAAGGAAAAGCAAGGGGTAGAACCCGATCCACATCATATTCTTGCCATGATAAGGAATGGCGACGATCCTGATGTAATTGATGATTGGGATGGTAATATCTGGAATGATGACAATGGTAATAATGCAGGTACCCCTCGGCATGTGTCTGATGTACTCCCCTCTCCACCCGCTGTTCACGCCCGCCCCTTAAGGCAATGGACTTTCCAAACAAAGAAAGATGGAAGGGGGGGATGATGTAAATGAAGAGATTGAAGGGATAGATGATGTCCCAGCCTCCCAAGCGGACTCAGGGGAAGGTACCCGAACCCCTGCTTGTTTTCAATGCCCCCCCCCATTACGGGATGGATTGGGCATCCTCCCGTCCACTGGGTAGAGGGCCCTGTCGGGCAAAGTGGGAACAGGAGTCGGGAGCAGTCAACGATACGTGACTTCTCTATAAAAGAGCTGGCCGCCATTGGAGATCGATTTAGGCAAAAGACGGGAGAAACTCCGGTGGCCTGGCTCCTGCGTGTTTGGGAACAATGAGGGGGTAATGTATATTTTACCCCTGAGGAATTGTTGGGATTGGGAACATTGACTACTGATATATGGGTCACTGCTGAGCTAAATGGTAGAATGAGAGGGGTGGATTACTTACTTGCCACTCTAGGAGATGTCCTGTTACGAGTATACCCGTCACCAGTAGATTGGGATTTACATTTGCAGAATTGGGGCACCCCAGAGGAGGGTATAGCAGTAATTCGTCAACAGGCCCTGGCCTCTGCCTTGTATGCAGGGCGTTTGAGGCTGTGGGTACATGGGGGGAGCCCTGACGAAGAGATATTCACAGCCGGAGTGCATACCCAATTGGGTCGTTCCGCCCAACCCACTGTACAAGGACTGGTTCTGTCCGTAACTAGTTCGCTAATTGGGCACCCTGTGTCTGAGGCGGTGCACGCCTTATCTGGGCTTCGAGAATTAGAGTTGGGAGGTAAAATCCACTCACATACAACCCAGGTTAAATCAGACAAGCAGGATGAAAGGAGAGGGTCTGCTGCTAATAACGGAGCGACAAGAAAGGACCTTTTTCTAACCTTGTTAAAGTTAGACGTACCTAAAAGTGATATTGATGGGAAACCTTCCACGGTCCTTTATGCCCTTTATAAGAAGAAGGCAGGGGAACATCATCCCCAGCTGTTGAGTCTTCCTGACCCAACTGTGCCTTCTGCTCCTACTGTTGCTCCTATCGAGCCAGCTTCTCTTGCTCCAGTTACCCGTGATGAGATACAACAATTGGTTAAAAAGGCTCTTATGGATCATAGTAGCATGTGGTCCTGGAAGCCCCTGAACCTTACTAAGGAATGAGGGTGTGGGCGGGGTTCCCGTGTCTACTCCATTGAGATACGGCGGATACATGGGGACCCGCGGCCCTACATACCATTGACAATCCATTGGGGTGGGGGTAATGACCGCCAATATTTGACCTTGGTTGACACTGGTGCAGAGGACTCAGTGATTCCTGGTAACCCCAACCTCTGGACTAGACCGATATTTCGAATAGAGGGGATGGGAGGAGCGATCACCCTGGCGGAAATAAAAGTCCGCGCCATGGTGGGTGATGGCCCTTCCCCTATATGGTTACATGCCCTGGTGGCTGCCACTGACAAGTGTATCCGGGTATCAATATGTTGGCCGGTACAGCCCTTAATACTAGTCAAGGGGGATTTGCATTTGGAATTCGGACTATAACAAAAGGACTAGTGGTAGGTGGGGCTAAGTGGGATCCTGTGATGGTGCCTCCCCCAAAAAAACCAGTATGCATTCCACAATATCGCCTCCCTGGAGGGCAGGAAGAGATTACTGCCACCATCGATGCTCTGCAAGAAAAAGGGGTAGTGAGGCCCGCAACGTCACCCTTTAATGGCCCTGTTTGGCCAGTCCAGAAGCCGGATGGCTCCTGGAGAATGACAGTTGATTATCGTTTTTTGAACAAACATGCCCCACCACTTGCTTCGGCAGTTCCGGCCATTGTTACCCTTATTGAAAACATTGCTACTGGGAACTCAGGAACATGGTATGCTGTCATTAATCTCACTAATGCCTTCTTCAGTATTCTTATAGCTGAGGTCTCACAGGATCAGTTCGCCTTTACCTGGAAGGGGCGCCAGTATACCTTCACCTGCCTCCCTCAGGGCTATGTACACTCTCCCACTATTTGCCACAGCCTAATTGCCCGTGATTTGGAGGTGGTGCCAGAATCGCCTTCTCTCTCAATTCACCATTATGTTGATGATGTGATGATCCAAGGGGCCACGGAAGAGATGGTACAGGAAGGTATGGAGAGTGTCCAAGATATCCTGATGCTAATAGTAAAAACGAGACCCAGTGTTTCCTAGGGTTATTGGGATACTGGCGACGCCATATTCCATATTTGGCGTTGTTTTTACGTCCTCTATATAGGTTACCTGAAAGAAAACAGACTTTTTATGGGGTGATGATCAGGAAAGGGCATTCCAGTCCGCCAAGAAGGCTATTCTTCAGGCCCTGCCGATTTCTCCCCGCATCCCAAATACCCCCTTCGAACTACAGGTCTCCATTACTGATCATGTGGCCTCCTGGAGCCTCTGGCAGAAACAAGAGGGCCGCCAAGTCCCGTTGGGATTCGGGTCACGAACCATGCCCAAGGCTGCCACTCGTTATTCTGCTTTTGAACAACAGTTACTGGGCTGTTACTGGGCCCTGCTGGAGACGGAAAGAATGACAAGCGATGCAGATGTCCAGTTGCGACCTGCACTTCCAATAATGAACAGGGTCCTGTCTAATGACTCTAATTTAAAGATCGGGCGGGCTCAGCGGTCTTCTATTGTTAAATGGAAGTGGTATATTCAGAGGCGTGCGACCAGAGAGCCTGAAGCATACACAAACAGTTGGCTGATCTTCCGTCTCATCATGAGGGCGTTGAACCCGCCTTTCCCCCTCCCCTACCCCCTTCACCAGTTCAGTGGGGTAAACCATATGATTCGCTCACTCCAGCAGAACAAGAGGACACCTGGTTGACTGATGGTAGCACCCAGTGGGTGCAATGAAAGCAGAAGTGGAAGGCGGTGACTTACCATCCAAGGTCAGGAACTCACTTATTGGAGGAGGGGGATGGTGGCTCCAGTCAATATGCTGAGTTGAAGGCTGTCACTTTACCACTAGACTCCCATGATCACCCTCTTCGCCTGTTTACTGATTCCAGGGCTGTGGCTAATGGACTAGTGGTATGGATGGCTGATTGGCAAAAGAATAACTGGCTGGTACATGACTGCCCAGTATGGGGCAAAGAGTTGTGGCAACTGTTGTGGGATGCTTCCCATCATCGTGAGATAACTGTATATCACGTTGACGCCCATAGCAATGCGACGATGAACATGGCACAACATAATGCAGTAGCAGATCACATAGCCACTATCAGCCGCGCTGATACCGTCCCCCTGGCTCAATGGGCACATAAACAGAATGGCCATTTGGGGGAGAAGGGATCAGCTATGTGGGCCCATACACATGCCTTACCCGTCCAACAGGTCATGCGTACATGCCCAGCATGCCAGCTTGTGAAGTCCCGCACCATTCCTCTTGATCCGCATGGCTGAATAAGACGGGGAGCTCGCTCGGCTGCGGTCTGGCAAATTGATTACGTAGGCCCTATGCCAGACTGTATGGGTAAACGTTACGTCCTAGTAATGGTTGACACCTTTTTGGGCCTGTTTTGTGCTTTTCCCACCAAGATGGCTGACCAAGCTAGCATTATCCAAGGACAAGTGACGGGCTGCGACCGAGAGGTGGAATGTAATGGAGGATTTAGACTAGCTTATCAAGAAGGGATGAAGTTGCATCAGAAGACATAATCTAAATTCCACCATGAGGCCCAGGGATGCAATTGAATCAGAAGACATAATCTAATTTACACCATGAGGCCCAGGATGCATATGAATCAGTAGACATTATCTAATTTCCACCATGAGGCCCAGAGATGCTGTCTTTTGTTGGTCGCAGACTGACAGGAGACCTTGAAGATAATTAAATCATTTATTCAAAGAGATAAGCTATGAGTAAACAATTTTTGGGTAATATAAGCTATGGTCCCACTGCTGAAGTTTGAGACTCTCCAAGAAGTGGCAACATCTCTCAGCAAGAAGAAAAATTTCTAGACTCCAACCAATGTCCCGGTCGGGGGAGGTGGAGAAGCTGCTACCGGCGCCCAGACAACCTACCACAAGTGTGCAGTCGTTGCCTTGCTTCGGCAGTTGGGACCAGTCCAGGCATTGATAAGTATAATTGGGAAGGGCTTGCATATTGTAGTTTGAAATCAGCTTTAGATTTAGTAATAAAGATTTGTATAAACTGAACTGCTCTCAGTGTGTGTGTCAGTTTTCTTTCAGTAGCTCAAACACTGTGACCAATCTAAAACGAACAAAGTGAGAGGTACAAGTTTACCCAGGACAATAAACATGGGGGAAGCTAATTAAAATTTCTTAGTGGTTGGAGATTTTAATTTGTGCCTTGACCCTCTATTGGAAAGATCTACAAAGAGAGTGTTGAAATCTAAGGCATCAAAAATAACTGTCGTTAATGCAAGATTTGAATTTGGTTGATATTTGGAGAAAGGGTTATTCATTTTATTCTAATAGACATGATTCATATTCTAGAATTGATACGTTTTTGCTATCAACAAGACTTCAAGGTAGGGTACAACAGGTTCAATATAAGGCAAGTGTATCCTGGGATACATTCTCGTTTGTTCTTAGCATTATATTTAGAAGACAAGCAGGATACAAATGTTAGATGGAGGTTTAATAGCATGTTATTGAAAAATAAAGATTTTTGCCAGTTTATTAGAAATCAGATAAAGCAATTCCTGGATATTAACACTGTCTCTATAGATAATAAATTCATTCTCTGTGATGCAATGAAGGCATATATACGTGGACAGATAATTTCTTCTTCTAAAGTTAGAAAGGAGTATATGTCTCAAATTAATAACTTAGAGACAGAAATATCGACTTTAATATAGAAAACAGTCGTCGGAAGAAAAAATAATTATTTTGAATAAAAAGTTACAGCATAACTTTACAATCTTATAGAATGGAAAAAAATTATGAGAAATAAAGAGATATTATGTACTGGGGAACGAGTACATGAAGTGTTCGTGTGGCAATTGAAAACAAAACAAGAATCAAAAGTTATTATTGCAACTAGAGATGAGACAGATCTTATTTAGGATACAAATAATAGTTTTAAGTAATTTTATATGAAATTGTATAAATCAGAATCTATGTAGGATGATAACAATATTGATTGATTTTTAACTCAAGTAAATTTGCCTAAATTAAGTATGGAAGAACAGAAAATGCTAGGAACCTTTTTACATTTGGAGAGGTTGCAAGAGTTATAGCTTCTTTAAAAAATAATAAATCCCTTCGTGAAGTTGGATTTACATCAGAATGTTTTAAATTTGCTATCTTAAAGAAAACTCACCCTCCAAGGAGCAGTTGAAATCCAACAGGTGAAAAATCCTGCTTCGTGAATGTGTGATACAATTAAAGAAAACAATTAAAGTAACAAGTAAAAAAGGACAAAATAGTTATCACAAATATTATATTTGAAGCAAAAATCTCTCATATAAATGTAAAAGGACAACAAAATTCTGCAAACACTTTCTCGAAAAACCATTGAATAACTAAAAAACTGAAACTTAATAAAAATGTGTGCAGAAAGAGTATTCAAGGTCACATCATCAAGGAGGCATTTGTAGACGACATATATCCGCCATTATCTAAACTAATGGTGGTTAGATGCTGAACAGTTTACACCTCTTCCTGTGATTTCATACAATTAACATATTATGACAGAGAGGGGAGGAGTAAATATCTGTAACTTCAGCTTGTGCCACCGTTTCACTTTCTGCTTTCCAGGCATTCCATCCTTTCCATTTTCAGTTATGAATTCTTATAAAGTACATACTTTATAAAGTACAAACAATCCACCATACAATGCTTTGGAAGTCTGTTCAGAGTTCAAGTACTAACACAGTGCCGCAGAGAGCAAGTTAAACAGGAAAGTATGCAGACACTGGGGTCAAGTGCAATACACAAACGAGCAGGCTGCGCAGCATGAATAGAAAGTAAAGGGAAACAAACGTTTTGGGTCTGAGTTCTTTGTCAAGATATGAGCAAAAAGCAGGCCAGTGTATAAATAAAATGGTGGGGGGCAGGGGGAGGAGGAGAGGAGGAAGGAAATTTTTGCTTGGGAAGTGACAGGTGTACTGTAATTTGAAAATATGTACCTTCGGCTTTTAAAATAGCAAGTTTTTAGGAGGTACTTACACATTCTTTCAATTTTGGTTATCTTCTGTCACTCTCATGTGCTTTTTAATGTATCCGTGTAGTGGCTGAAACTCCAAGAAGCCCTTTGCTCCTTTTCAGCATTTCATACTTTAATAATTGCTGCGCACACCTCCGTCACACCTATAAATACTAAAGTCCACCATTACTTGTTTGCTTTACAGCGTTATGGCATTAACTCTTTGAATTACTTAACCTCAATTGCATTGAATAGTAATAACTTCTATTTGGTAGATTATGTGGAAAAAAATGCAAAGTAATTTCAGTGACAGAAATAACCTGTAAGCTTGAGAATTTCCAAGAATCAAGGTGATGCCATTTGAACATCAGCAGCATTTTTTTAACATTAACATATTGCCAATATCTACAAAAATAGCAATCTCCATGACAACAGAATGTGCAAATGCCTGTTAATAAATCTGACCTTTGACAAAATATAGATACACATAATGGAATATTCTGCTGTTCAGATGTCAAAATTACATGAAAATAACTTGTTTAATTACACATTCTATTTTTTCTACTGAATTCATATTAGAAGGCAAGATACTAAAAGTTCTGTTTATGTGAATGTAAATCAATGTATTTTAATACTTATCCGCTATGGCTTAGTGGATAGCATCCTTCTCTGAGTAAGGATCTCTTTAAAGAAATTTTAACAGAAAAATCTAGGCAGGTATTTGAATGGATTACTAAAGGAGTTCTCCACCATCTGAAGTGACTTCTTTCAGCCAAACATCAGCTGTTCTCTCAAGTTTATGCAAGACTGCATTGATTTTGAGGAATTACAATCTCCCATTCAATGTTTATCTCTCTACATCAGAAGACAGGTTTTTTTTGTTGTCGTTTCCTGTAACTAATTTAATGCTATAATTTCCATATTGCAATATTTTGAAATTACGTGTAACTATAAAGGGCATGAGGCTTCCTGAATTTGGAATTTTATAGATCCTTGGAAATAAAGATCACGTGGTAAATTCAAATCATTTTTTTTTAAACACAAAATATCATTAAAATAGCATGAAAAACAACCAACACTTGCTTGGACCCTCACATCAGTTCCAATTTTATTTTTTATATGCTTTCTTTGCTTGATAACTGGAAGGTAAATTGATATGTCAATTGATATTTCAATTGGTATGTAAATTGGTATGTCAAGATTTGACAGCACAATCATCAAATTCAAACTATCTGCGGAGCGCACAATAATCACCTCGACATGGAGTGATGAAACGGCTTTAATCACCAAAAACCTGAGCATTATTGATGCTCTAATTGCCCAGGTTCCAGATACAGGAGTAAGAGGGGCCAAGTCCGGGCACGTCAGCCTTTATTGGGAAATCCGGGGAGGAGCCAAGGGAGGAGTTAGGAAAGATCAGGGAAGTTTGGACTGGCTAGTCCATACATCTACGCCAATACCTTTCACTGCATTCACCCCTTCTTTGAGATAAAACCCGGCGGGGTGATGTGGCGACATGGAGCGTAGACTATACTTTATTACATATATACATCACTCATCGTGTCCATCACTGGTTCAGCTTGCCGGTGGTCTAGTGATCCTCTGTGACTTCCGAGGCACTGGCGAGGCCCCTGTTCCTGCGTCAAGCTCGCAGGACTGGTTACCTGTGTGGGTGGAATTTCAGTTACAGAGCCCTTCGCTGCCTGTTGAGGAGGGATCCTTGCTGGCGAGATCTCTGTGGGATTGATTGCCGCAGGTGCTTGACTGGTGACTGGTTCTGGGTGGGGGGGGTGGGGGGGGGAGGGTGTGGTGAATGTCTGCCAAGTTACCTGTCTCCCCTCTGGAAAGCCTTGCTGTACTAACATTGGCTGTGTATTATCTCTACTGTTAAGGACACTCCCCTTGGATATAACTGTATATGCATCTATTGTCTTTCATTATTGTACCATGAGTTTCTGCTAATAAAAGCCATAATTATAGTTTGACCACATCGTCTTTGTCTACTTCATCAACTGGCACTTCAATTTTATTAGCAGAGAGTTCAGGTGGCCCTATTGCATCGCCTCATTGACCACGATGTTTCGAGTCATGTAGTAAATGAAACAAGCAATCCAGTGGTTGAAAATTTCTCTGGCCCTCGGGGCAGACTGGTCGATTATCAGCCGGTCTGGCTTGAGTGCTGCATCCATTTCTGCTAATAAAATTGAAATGCCGGTTGATGAAGTAGGCAAAGACGATGTGGTCAAACAATAATCATGGCTTTTATTCGCAAAAACTCAAGGTACAATAATGAAAGACAATAGGTGCATACACAGTTATACCCAAGGGGAATGTCCTTAACAGTAGAGATAATGCACAGCCAATGTTAGTACAGCAAGGCTCGCAAGAGGGGAGACGGGCAGCTTGGCAGACATTCACCACAGTCTCCCCCTGGCAGAAGAAGCGTTAAAATCAAAAGGACAGCTGCTAGGAAAGACTGAAGCAAGCGATACATGGATACCATGTTTGGCATTGAGAATACTCTATCAGCCAAAATGCGCCAGTATCTAGCAAGCAATCGAAATATAATGAGATGTTTTATGAATATGTCAGCCTATCAGGTTGTTTACGAATTCTAGTGCTTCTTCTCAAAACAGGTGGCTCCATTGCAACCTTGGGAATTGGTACAGTTCCTGGGTCTGTAGTGTGGGAAAGACTGACTTCTGGACCCGCTCCAGAATTGCCAGCGTGAGGCAGTGGAGCCTCAGCATGGCCATCTGAAAGCTTACTAGGGGTTACAGGCTAGGGGGGGGGGGGTGAGTCCAATCTCTCAGGCTCACTCTGAGTACGGGAGCGAGGAAGGGGCGAACCAGACGAGGCCAGATCTCTTCGGGGTACAGTGTCAGTACTCCCATCTGGGAATTTAACATGAGTGTAGTTGGGGTTGGTATGCAATAGCTGAACTGGTTGGACTAGGGGGTCTGTTTTACGCATCCGAGCATGGCTCTTCAGCAGCTCGGTTCAGGCTCAGATAAACAAGCTGGCCAGTCCATCACAGTTCCTGATTTCCTAGGAAAGGCGAACATACGTTAATGAGGTGTTTGATTTGTTGCAGTACACAATAATGACCGAATAGAATGTAGCGCCTCAGGCAGCACCTCCTGCCACCGGGTAACAGGGTAACCATGTGTTTTTAAAGCAAGATTAACAGTCTTCCAGACTGTAGCATTAGTCTTTTCGACCTGCCCATTGCCCTGCAAGTTGAGGCTCGTAATACAGCTGGTGGCAATCCCCTTCCTTAGCAGGGCTCGCCACAGTTCAGCGCTCATGAATGCTGAGCCCCTATCGGTATGAATGTAATTGGGAAAACCAAAAACGCTGAAAATTCTGTCAAGTAACTTAATGACAGACGCTGATGAGACGTCAGGGCAGGGTATCGCAAAGGGAAACCTGGAATATTCATCAATTACAGTGAAGAAATATAATTTTTGTTGTTGGAAGGTAACGGTCCTTTAAAATCTAAGCTAATCCTCTCAAAAGGTCAGGTTGCCTTGATGAGAGTGGCCTCCGGAGCTTTGAAGTATTACAGTTTGCATTCTGCACAAACGGGACAGCTTTTAGTCAGTTTCCTGAATTCTTCCAGAGAGTAAGGAAGGTTGTCAGCCCTTATGTAGTGGAAGTACCTCATGACTCCTGGGTGGCACAGTCTGCTATGGATCTCTTTTAGCCCCTCCAGCTGAGCACCGGCAGCAGATTGTGACAATGTGTCAGAAGGATCATTTAACCTGCCCGGTCTGTACTGAATCTCATAATTATAAGTTGAGAGTTCTATTCGCCAACGTCTCCAGCAGCCTCTGTCGGATGTAACTGGAGTCAATCCCGTTGACAAAAGCATCCAACTTCAAGGCATTGTGGTGATATTGCACATTGACTGCCCTGACATCACATTCGTTTGCCAGTGCATAGGCAGCATCACTTTTCCTGGGTTTCTGGCATCTAGTCAGCAACTGGTGTCGAACAAGCACTACATTCCGTGGCACTGCATAGTACGCAGTCAGAATTCGTAAACAACCTGATAAGCTGACATATTCATAAAACTTCTCATTATATTTCGATTGCTTGCTAGATACTGGCATAGTTTGGCTGTTAGAGTATTCTCAATGCCAAACATGGTATTCATGTATCGCTTGCTTCAGTCTTTCCTAGCAGCTGTCCTTTTGATTTTAACCCTTCTTCTGCTGGGGGAGACTGTGGTTAATGTCTGCCAAGCTGCCTGTCTCCCCTCTGGCAAGCCTTGCTGTACTAACATTGGCTGTGCATTATCTCTACTGTCAAGGACACTCCCCTTGGGTATAACTGTGTATGCACCTATTGTCTTTCATTATTGTACCATGAGTTTCTGCGAATAAAAGCCATGATTATTGTTTGACTACATAGTCTTTGTCTACTTCATCAACTGGCACTTCGGGATGGGGGGGGGGGGTGCGGGAATACATCAAAACCCTGGGACGTGGGTGGGCACTGTCGATTGACCGTTTGGTTCTTCTGGGGTCACCTGATCAGTATTAATGTACCCTGCCCGATCCAGGTCTCATACTGACACCGTGTCCTCCTTCCCGTCCTGGTACTGCACAAATGCGTATTGTGGGTTCGCATGTACCAGATGCACTCTTTTTGTTACGAAGAAGTACTGGCCCCCGTGTCATCAGCCAGACTAGCAATGCAGTTCCGGATGCCGTCCTCCTGGGAAAAACAGAGTCTCTCGTCGGGGGTGGCATTCATAGCCGTGCACAGCAGGGACCTGGAAGCATGCAGCATGTCTGGTAGTACCTCTTGCCACTGGGAGACAGACATCTCTTTTGATTGCTCTCCAGATTGTACCATTCTCCCTCTCCAGTTGCCCATTCCCACGGGGTTTGCGGCTAGTAGTTCTGCTCATGGCTATCCCCGCCGTCTGTAGGTACAGTTGCAGCTCCTGACTCATGAAGGAGGAACCCCTGTCACTGCGTATGTAGCTGGGGTATCCATAGTGAATATGGTCCGGAGCGCTTTGATGACCGTGGCTGCAGTCATGTCCGTACAAGGGATAACAAACGGAAACCAGGAGTACTCATCCACTATATTCAGGAAGTAGAGATTCCTGTTATTGGATGGGAGGGGACCCTTGAAGTCCATACCAAGACGTTTGAAGTGACAGGTTGCCTTAACCAGTCTGTAAAAGTACGACTTGCATTCGGCACAGATTGAGTAGTTATGGCAGTTTCCGAATCTCAACTGAGTAGGGTAAATTTCTAGCCCTCAGTGATACAGACTTGTGACCCCATGATGGCAGACCTTGTCATGCAGGAACTTCAGACGATCCATTTGTGTGCTTACACGTTCCCTGGGACACAGCATCGGGTGGCTCATTAAGCTTCCTGAGTCGGTATCTCATAATTGTACATGGAGAGTTTGATTCTCCACCTCATGATCTTATCATTTTTTTTATTTTACCCCAGTTTTTTGTTAAACAAATGCGACAGGTCCGACAGCAGGGTAAATGGTCTACCTGCCAAATAACGCCTCCAGTGCCACACAGCTTCCATGATAGCCCGGGCCTCTTTCTCAATTGCCGAGTGCTTGAGTTCCGGGCCCTGGAGTGTTCCAGAGAAAATGCCACTGGCCTGCCTGCCGGATTCAACATGGCTACTAGGGCAACATCAGAGGTATCACTTTCCACTTGGAATGGGATGGATTCATCAATGGCCTGCATCGCTGCCTTGGCAATTTCATCCTTGAGCCCTCGAAGACTTTACGAGCCTCTGCTGATGGGGGAAAGTCTGTGGTCTTCCCTAATGGCAGGGCCTTGATTGCATAATTGGGGACCAGTTGGGCATAATAAGAACCCAAGACATCTTTTCAGGGCTTTCAGGTTCTGGGGTAATGGTAGTTCCTTAAGGGATGCTCTCTCAGGGTCCGGGGACACAATCCTTCCCTCTACCATGTAACCTAGTATTGCTAGACGTGAAGTGCGCAACACGCACTTCTTCTGATTATACGTCAGGCTTAGGGCTTTTGTTGTGGCCAGGAATTCCCTTAGATTCGTATCAGGTTCCTGGACATCATGGCCGCATATGGTGACATTATCCAAATGCGGGAACATTGCCTTTAGCTTGTGATCATCCACCATGGACTCCATCTCCCTTTGGAACACAGATACCGCATTCATCAGACTGAATGGCACCCTGTGAAACTGATAGTCCGCCATCGGCTTCAAAAGTCATGTAGGGCCTGTCCTCTGGGCGGGTTGGGATCTGATGGCATGCCAACTTAAGGTCTATGGTGGAGAAGACCCTATATTGGGCTATCTCATTCACTATGTCAGCAATTCAGGGTAGGCATCCAGTAACATAAATCTATTCACAATCTGGCTGCAGTCTATTACCACCCGGTTCTTCTCCCCCACTTTTACCACCAACACCTGAGCTCACCTGGGACAGTTGCTGGGCTCAATGACGCCTTCGGCCAACAGCCTGTCCTCCGGGCTACATCTCCTGCTTTTAGTAGCTATAGGTCTGAAATTCTCGGATTAAAAAGAAGTGCTCAAATAGTGGAGGCGGAGGGATTAGAAGGGTGGACAGCCCACACATGCTGCCCAGCTTACTCTCATTGGCTGAGCCAAATTGCTCATTCTGCACTGTGATCGGGGGTGTTGTCCGTCAAACTGTATCATTACTTTCCAGCTGACACTGGAAGTCTAACCTCAGGATAACTGGCACGCAGTTTGGGCATTACCATGATTTTAAAATCCCTGTACTCCATTCCCCGCACCCTTAAATCTATCTGACAGTACCCACACATCTCTACCGACTGGGCTTTAGCTGCTGGGGATATTCAGCACTTTTCCGGAGACGCATTCAGTGCACCGCGCTGATAAAACTTTCAGTGCTCCCTGTATCAAACAAGCAATGCATGGCGCCAGTTCATCATCAATCGCGCCAGCTGGTGAGGCCTGTTCTGATCCAGTATCACAGAGGCCAGACTTTGGTCTGATTCAATCACCATCGTACCGTTCCTGACAGTAATAGGTCTCAAAAGATGGCTGCCCCCAGTACTCGCACATGGCTGGGACTGGAGGTGAAGATAGCTATAGCTGACATTAGCGATTGTCATCTTGGTGACCACTCCCCCGAAGATGGTGACCAGTCCCTCCAATTGCACATGGCACTGCTGGTAGTGGGCAGCCCCTGGCACACCTTCGCATAGTGCCCTTTCTTTTGCAATTTGAGCACACTGCATGACTGGCTAGCCCGCAGAACCCACACTTGCCGGCCTCGGCTGCTGTCCGCGCACCTTCATTCCCCACGTGGATGCTGGACTGCTGGCGGGTGTAAACCTCACAGCTTCGCACCGCAGTCTCCGTCGCCTCCCCTAAATCCAGTACTTTTTGCAACATGCAGTTATCTTTTTCCAGGAATCTTTGACGAACCTGTTTCGATAGCATGTTTATCAGCAATCCGACCAACATCAGCTCGTTGACATACTCGGTACACCCACAGGCTCTAACCAGCTCTCTCCTTGCCCGCACAAACTGTACGAAGGACTCCCCAAGGGCTTGATGCTGGGTCATTAATTTGTACCTTACAAACATTGGGTTTGTCAAGGTCCCATACTGCTTCTGAATTATTCAAAATACCCGATCGCCCACCGATGCAAACAGATCATACTTATCTTCAGCATCCCTTAGGTTGAAATGGCGCATGAACGTCTGCATCCCGTGCAGCCACCTCTCAAAGGTAACGTCCGCATTGGATTCCCTGGGTTCAATCGTGAGCGTAGTTGGCCGCCAAACTTCTCCCGTTACCCGCTGCAGTTGATGCAGACCCCAGGGGTGTGTCCACGACTGCACCACATGGTTGGGTCAACTCCGTCCGTGGGCTGGATGACCAGGCATCTTCCCGATCGCTGCTGCCTTGTCCTGTATGCTGAGTTTCCATGGCTTTTGTTTTGATCATTAAATTGTGGAGCACATCCAGGAGCAAGAGGGGGCAAGTCCAGTCAGCTTTTATTGGGAAATCCAGGGAGGAGTCAAGGGAGGAGTTAGGGAAGGTCAGGAAGGTTCGGACTGGTCAGTCCATACATCTATGCAAAGATGTATGGACCACACTATCATTGATTGTGCTTGATCTCACGTCAAATTAAAATACTATACTTAGTTTATTACTAATCAGTACCCTTAACATTAAAGTCCATACTAATACACAAAATAAAATCACAATAAGCCTATGTTCAGAATTAAGAAATTACAACAATGATAGAAATACATCAAATTGTTATATTTCTTGCAAAGTTTCCATTATCCACAACTTTTTTCAATTGGAATTTATAGCAAATGAGTTTAAAGAGTAATTTATTAACTATTGCAAAATATTTTAATAGTTTATATTATTTATTGGGCAAATAGTTCATATCCAAAATGGGAGTATAATGAATTTAAAGTCATTAAAAATAATAAAAAGTGCAAAGGTTTGCACTATGAAATTAGAAGCTCTATATCTCGCATAAAGAAAAAAAATTAAACTATGAGCTCCCTGAATTGCTTTATCAGTCTCTCCTCTTCAAGTAAATATCATTTTTTTCAATAAAAACATTGCAGCTATATTTTCAGCTGTAAACTAGTTAACAGGCAAGTTAGTGACATTTGATTTAAAAACAAAAGCCACAAGAAACCAGCTTGTAATGCTTCATACATTTGAAGCTTAGCAACACTAGATCAAATTCCAAAGAAACGGATTAAAAATACACACAAAACTGGAATAAAAGAAATTTACAACAGTAAGGTCACCAGAATGTAATCAGTTATTTCTGAACAAATCAAAGATGCAAATGAAAATTCAAAGACAAATATAATTATATCCAACCATATTTATTCAGACTAAATAAGGAGACAACTTTAATTAAACTGAGACCAATAAAATCTGTCATTTTAATCAGTTATGTCTGGCATATTCTGTTTGTTCGAAATAATATGATCATTGAATAGAAACTGGTAAAATGATACCACCCAAATAATTCTCATCAGATGAAAGGAGTGATTTACAAAATAACTTTTTTGTATGAGTTGCTTTGGTTTATGTTGCTGTCAATTGGATCAATGAAGCATGAGGAATTGGTCACTGCAATGCTACATTTTTTGCGACACTGATGGTAGAGAAATACTAGTACTTCAACTAGACGGTTGAATTGGTTTAAAGAACATTGCATCTGCAAGGTGTAAATTCAGAGAAAGTGGAAGTCAGTTGATAACTTCTGTGAAGAATTTGTAAAAGGATTGCAAATAAAACAAATTTACAATGCAGATTAAGCTAGACAGAAAATGCTCAAAGGCCTTGGTGTTTAAAAAAACATATGCTTGAACCTCCAACAGTAGATACTAACTCGCTATCCAAATGCACCAGCTAATAAACAGTGCATGATGAACCAAATTAAAAGAAAAATAGAATTGCAAGCCTTAGTGAAGCATGGGACCATGTTGGCATTGTTGGGTAGTGCCATTTTCAAGTGCTTCAATGCAAGGGCTATGTCAAAGTTGCAACCTGAAGAGTTGCAAAAACTTATTAAAAAGGAGCCCTGTTTTTAATAACATTGCTTTGGATGTAATCATGAAAAATATGATTAAAAAACTGAACAGCAAAACATGAAATTTTGGTGTGCATGTTAAAGGTAAAGATGACATTATTGTCACATAATCCATTTAGAAAGAAACATGCATGAAATTCTTTAGCTTTTGTCTACCGTAAGGCAGTTGCCACTTTGTCCAGTGCCCTTCAGAAACCTAAAGCACCTGGTGTTCCTAAGCTGTCTCTCCTCGAAGTATTGACTAGTGCTCATCTTCACTGCTCAAGTGATTGTAGAGTGGCATGGTAAGACCAGATTCCACAAGCCAATACATAATGAAACTCAAGCTTTATTTCTGCTGATATAGACAAATTTTTGAAACAAAGCCTCTCAATGCAAACAATGCTGAAACTGGTGACCCTCTCCCCCACCCCCATCAGTGCTGAGTAATGCTTTGTTGGTTATTTTTTGTAATAGCAATATTTAATAATTCTAAGTACATGAAGCTGCTTTTGCACCATCAAAAAAGACATGACATTAAAAAATCCAGCATTTCAGTGACCAAATCCTCATGTCCTTAATTGATCTTCTATTTGACTCCAGCACAATAAACCACAAAATATTCTGTGGCTAATTTCCAATAGCCCAGCCTTCTGTGCCAATTCCCTATAACCATTCAAATATTTGTCCATTTCCATCTTAAGTACATCAAGTTGTCTAATCTCCATCACTTTCAATGCCAACGAATTCCAAAGGTTCAGTAAACAACCATCCCCTCCCTATGCAACGTTCAAAATTGTAGGCACCTTCTTTGGTAATTATGTCCAATTATTCGTGACAGGCTCATCAATTAAAATACCTGCCCAGTCAAACCACTTTAGAAACATGTTTGAATAAGCTAACCCCTCATTCTTATAAAATTGGCTATCCCAAACTTCCCAACCTCTTGTGGCAAGATCATTCTCACGCATTTCAGGAGTAAAACAAGAAAATCTGCATATACTGCCATCTAGTGCAATTCAGTGCTGGAGAAACTCAGGACATCACAGCATCCAGAGCAAGTAAATGCTTCAGTCCTGAATCCTTTGTCAGGAATCTGAAAAACCAGGCCTTTTCAATCCAGGCATTATTTCAGCAAAGCTTCTCTGCAGTACTTCTAATGTACAAGCACACTTTCTCAAAAGGACTATAGTAACAGTCCTCCAGCTATGGTCTCCCATGTAGTAAAATTTAAAGCACACTAAAGTAGAAAATCCTAAAATCTACCAAAGTCACTGGCACGGATATTCAAAGATGCAAATGCAAAATTTTGAATTTAAGTTTAATAAGGTTCTTGTAAGCAAAAATAATTCACATATACACCAGTCAATTTCATCATGAAGACATTATAAAAAATTACAAGCTTTACTGGTATCATTGCCAACTAACCAAGTGCATGTAGTTTACTGGAACCAAAAAAATCTTTTGCTTCTAACATTTTCCTCCAATCAAGGGGATATACAAATATCTTGTATTGCAGTTTCTTCTAACATTTTCCTCCAATCAAGGGGATATACAAATATCTTGTATTGCAAACATTTTCAGCTTCTGCGCTGCAAGAGAGAAATAAAAATAAAATCAGAAAAAATACCAAAGCTAAGACACACCCAATAATTATGACATTCAAGCAAGCCCTAATCAATACACTAATTGAACAAAGTGGTTGAAATCTGGTTTGAATAGGAATTCTCATGTGGCACATAAATAACAATTATGTAAAATAAAAGGCAATTTACTCTGACCCCAATAAAAATGACTCACCAATGAATTAATCCAAATTACAAGTCCACACCAATCCCAACTGCTGGGGAGAGAAAAAATATTCAGAAGACAACATAATCAAAGTAGTAAAAGAAAGTGTTTATACCCATCTGAAAAGTCAGAATGTAAATTATCGTCTGTTATCGAATCTGATGGCACTTCCTATATAAACTATCATCATTCAGAGATGGGTCAAGCATTTTGAAAATGCTATTCAAAAACTGGTTTAAAAACTGAATTAAGATATTAGTAAAGCTCACCTGTTAAACCATCTCTTCAGGTTAAAACCAAATATTTGGTATGACCATCACAACCTAATGACAAAGGAGATATACATTTGATTATTAGCATTACACATTTCATTGCTTGTTTATCCGATTATATTTAATCACTGGATTTACTCAGGTCAGGCCATATGGTCAAAGTCTGTGGTTTTCAAACTTTTTCTTTCTACTCACATACCACCTTAAGTAATGCCATAGCTGCTCTGTGATTAGTAAGGGATGACTCAAGGTGGTATGTGAGTGGAAAGAAAAAGTTTGAAAACTGCTAATTGTTATGTGCAGTTCCATAACTCCAAAGGTAATGGGCCTATGACAATTTTTCCTCAAGCAAAATATTTCAGTAACAATTGGATCTAGAGCAGTGGTTCTCAACCTTTTCTCCCCACTCACGTACCACCTTAAGCAATCCCTTACTAATCACAGAACACCTATGGCACAGGGATTACTTAAGGTGGTACTCGAGTGCAAAGAAAAAGTTTGAAAAACCTCTGCTCTAGATCAATATTACATCAGACAGATTTTAGTGTTATAATATTGGTGGGGTGGCTTGGAAAGAGTTTAGGTACCTGAATCGAGTTAAGGATGATCATTCAAAGCATTTAGAAGTGAACAGATTTGTGTACCTTAAAAGTACTGACAAGGAAGGTTTTACACGAGAGCTCACCTTTAATGTGCATTCCTGTACCCAAATGACAAGGTGAAGTCAACCTGTTCGGGAGAGAAAACAATTTATACCAAGGTCCATCAACGTCTCATTTTTATCAAAAAGGCTACAATGTGATCAGAAAACCATTGGTCAACACTTTCCAATCTGACGGTAATTCCAGCTGTTGAGTTTGGTTTCATCATCTCTAGTTATTTACAAGGTTAGTTTGTAAAATAATTAATGCAAAGCACACAAATTCAGATTTAAAAACAGAAATGTTAAAACATTTCAAATCAGATAGTAAGAGTCAAGGACTCTTTATTCTAGATCCAGCCTAACCTGCTGGGTCGATATCGCAGGCTGGAACCCCTTCACCAAGAATACCAATAATTTGGCAACTGTCTGAATTAAGGGGAGAAGAAAAAGGCCAAGAGGTGACAGAGAGAAGATGCAAAGGGCTGGGAAAGATGCATTCTGATAGAAGGGAGCATGTGGTCAAACTTGATTATTCTAAGAGCCACATACAATAAAATACATACATTTTTACTCTTACATGCACATTGTGTTACAAAAGTTTTAGTTTAAAACACCAAGTTGTATTAGTTTCAATAATCAAGAAGTATGCACTGTATGCATGTAATAATCAAATTTTGTGGACCAATTTTTAGGGTAAAAATTAGGGGGTCAACTATTGAACACATTCTACTTTTGACCACAGTAAGAACGTGCATTGTTCGGGGTGTCGGGAACTTGGATGGAACATCTGGAACTTTGATGGGCAAGCAGCCAAGGCATAGCTGTAAGTACATCAGCTCAAATGGGCAGGCAGCTGGGGCGCTGAGCCAAGCCTAGGTGAGTCTCTCGTCACATATAATCTGCAGCTCATACTATTACCATCTCAGCCAACATATTTCCGTGAGCCACACATTACACGTCAAAGAGCTACACGTGGCTCATAAACTGTGGTTTCGCCATCCCGCTCTAGGTCAACATTTCATCAGAACCAAAGACAGAATCAAGAGAAGCAGCTATTAGGACAGATTTTAGTGTATTGTAATATTGGTGGGGTCGAGTTATCAATTATCATTCAAACCATTTACACATAGAACAGATTTGTGTACCTTAAAAGTACTGACAAGGATGGTTTTACATTAGAGCTTGCCTTCAATTATACAATGCACTCCTGTACACAAATGACAAGTCAACCTGTTAGGGAGGGGAAAAAAAAAAACACAATTTATACCAAGGACCATTATCATCTCATTTTTATTAAAAAAGCTACAACATGATCAGAAAACCATTGGTCAACACTTTCCAATCTGACGGTAATTCCAGCTGTTGAGTTTGGTTTCATCATCTCTAGTTATTTACTTCACAAATAACCTTGAAAATGTTAAAATATTTCACACCATGTAGTAGCTGAATCAACAAGGTAACATTTTAGGTCAAGGACTCTTTATTCCAGATCTAGCCTCCCCTGCTGGGTCAACATCGCAGGTTGGAACCTTTCACCAAGAATACCAACAGCTGGGCAGTCGCCTGAATAAAGCACCATGCAACGGAAAAAAACTAAGAGCTGACAAAGGGAAGAGGCAGATGCATTGATAGAAGAGGTCAAAGAAATGAGGGGAAAGCCTGGAAGAAATAAAAATGAAGGAGTTTTCAGGAAATTAGAGGCCAATATTTATGCCATTTGGTTGGAGATCCCTAAATCAGTACTTAGCCTCCCAGATATCGAGGGGGCCACATCAGCAGCACCAAATGCAGTACATGGTCTGCAGATTCACAAGTGAAATATTTCCTCAATTGATAGGTTTGGGGCCCAACTGGTGATAGATAGATGTGGAATCCATTGTTGACTGCCTTTTTATTGTATGATTTGCTGAGGTTCTGCAGCATGTATACTGCACTAGCAGATTTTCTGGTTTATACCATAAAGGATAGCAGATGACGTGTCTGGTGGAAGAATCCCATAGTGGCAGAAATTAAACTATTTTATTTTGCTTAGGAAAACATCTTTAAAACCAATTCCAAAGAACCCATTCCCTTCCTCCACCTAGCAATAATGGACCAGGGGGGGGGGGGGGGGGGGGGGAGATGGGGAGTGGTGTTGAGGGAATAGCATGTCTGTGTTGAAGTCACTGGCAAGATATTACCCAGGTCCATCTCCAAAAATACCACCAAACTAATAATAAATTCCAAAATGTTCAGATTTAATCAATTCTTACTCCTGAAAATAGCTTTCTTGCTGGTTGATCTTGTGTCAGAACAATGCAATAAATCTGCAAACCTGCTTATTATAGTCAATTAACTGAAGTCCACAATTTTGAAACTCTGGATATTGACATTATTTTGAGGA
The DNA here is from genome assembly GCF_036971445.1 of Narcine bancroftii. NCBI lineage: Eukaryota > Metazoa > Chordata > Chondrichthyes > Torpediniformes > Narcinidae > Narcine > Narcine bancroftii. The sequence goes on from NC_091477.1 coordinate 82,567,102, forward strand.
TGTTTACTTCCTCATCTACTGTCGATCAGAGTCCAACTTTGTTCAGGCAATAATTGAAATCAACAAGCTTCAATGTGTCATTGGACAGAAAAAAATAAATGAAGATTTTTTTTGGCTACAAGGATGTGTTGCCTAAAATACAAATTATTTTAATGCTGTTAGAAACATTAAACTTACCAATTCAAATTTTCAAAGTGACTACTGTTATCCATTGCTGAAAGAGACAAGATAGATATTAGGTAATTCCAAATTAAACTGTATTGTCTGAGCAGCTAAATTTAAATGTTTGATCAAATCAGATTACAATAGGATCATCAGTTTTCGCATCTGACGGCACTTCCTATTTGTTTTCATCATCCAAACAAGGAGTTTCCGCAGACTAATGGGGTGCACAAATGCAGCCTGACCAGACATCCATTTGCAATCAGCAGTCAATATCACAAAAAGGGAAAAGTATCCCAACTTTAGAGCACTCTTTGTCATGTAGACAAGTAAAATGTACAAATGCACTTAATTTCTTCGTTTGCAACTACACAGGTACATAAATCACAATTAAACACATACAAGTTTTAAGAATTTATGTGTACTATATTGAAACTTCCAGCTCCCCCACCCCCAACAGCTATCAAACTCTTGATCCTCCCCTTACTACCTTTCAACTACTCAATACCACAATATAAGCGCTTCTTTTCCATTAGGTGTAATTTAAGGTACATCTTTAAAGACATGACTGGTTATAGTAAGAAAAAAAAATCAATGCCCTTGTATCATTTCCTTGTAGACGGATCCTTACAGCTCCTGTTCTAGTCAGGGTTGTACAAATTCAGTCTGATGACAGGTGAAAAAAAATCTCGAGGTGCGAAGGAGCAGCAGAAAGAGAAACGTGAAAGCAGCTTCAGAAATGGAGAGGGGTCTCGACTTCCTCCGCCATGTTCCAGCCCCACGTGGCGCCAACGCGGGACCAGACGGGACATTCAGAAGTCATTGGTCCGCTGGCGAAGGCCCGTCCTCCGCTTAGCGGCCCCCACCCCAGCTCGACCGGCCACGCCAATTACCTCACTGTGAAGCCGCCACTGAGGGAGCCCCCCGACACGTCTATCCCGGGCGGGGGGGCTCGGTCTCCCCGCCCAGCCGCCTCGGACAGCGGAGCTCCATCTCCACCATCCTGCCCCAACCGCGCCGCCACCAGAAAGACCGCACGATGGCCGCTCCCTCCCGACAAGCTCTGCGGCGGGAAGCCGGTGACGTCACGGACCGTCCAACCCATCCGTGGATAAAATGTGGAAATTCTCTTTGCACCGATGGTAAATGATGGAAAATGCACCGGATTGATCATTGCATGGTTTTAAAAATAGAGGTTGGAAAGTAAGCGCCAGAGCACGGAGCCGGCGCATGCGCGAACGGCCGGCCATGCGGGTTGATGTCAGAGTGGTGAAGTAAAAACACAATGGTGGAGAAACTCAGCAGGTCAAACTGTGTATGGCAAAGGTCGAGATACATAACCATTGTTTTAGGCTTGAGCCCTTGATGAAGTGAAGGGTGGTGATGCCGGGACCAACATTCACCGTCTGCCTGACGCCGGCCATTTGCTTTTTGCTCCACATTGCAATCTGTCTCCTCATGGAAAGAACCAGGGAGGAAACAAAGCCACAAGTCCACTCCTGCTATCACCCACCCATGTTCACAATAATTCTGTGCTCCCCACATTGACTCTTCCCCCCCCCCCCCCCCCATCTCATTGCTCTTCCACGGCCCATACCCCTTTCAGCTCCACCTTTAACATCATCTTCTCCGGGGAACAGTGGACACCTGAAACGGTGAGATCAACCCCACCACTGAGAAGGAGAAACAAGGGGAGACAACCCTATAGGAAAGGTGACTAGGGCAGTGAACCAGTCAGGGCGTCAGCTGCTGAAGGACCCACATATGCTGCGGACTGTTGGCCACTTGCAGTGGAGGGACCCGTGCTACTGGAGAATGGTTCAACGGAACTGGGATTCGAGGGCTCCCAAACAGCTTTGGGCACTGAAGGCTTCCTCATCAGGTCTGGATCTGGAGTTTGGGTTGCCGATGGTTTGAACAGGTGTCTGAGGCTGCAGAGGCTTTGGGAGTGCTGGAGAAAAATCCACAGACACTTGGTGTCTAAAGGGACTCTTTTCCCATTTTGTTAGGGACACTGGGCAATGCTCATGGCAACTCTTTGCCCTGTGACAAACAAAAGTTCATGAATATCAAATATATTATGTTTTTATGTATTTCTATGTATTTTATATATTTATGTTTGGCCTGGAAGACAGCCTGAAGAAAACAGGTCCTCCATCAGCCAGCTCCCCACCATGACCACCAGCCCCCCCACATCTCCATCGGACACACAAAACTCAAAACGGTCAACCAGTTTACCTATCTCGGCTGCACCATTTCATCTGATGCAAGGATTGACAACGAGATAGACAACAGACTCACCAAGGCAAATAGCGCCTTTGGAAGACTACACAAAAGAGTCTGGAAAAACAACCAACTGAAAAACCTCACAAAGATTAGCATATACAGAGCCATTGTCATACCCACACTCCTGTTCGGCTCCGAATCATGGGTCCTCTACCGGCATCACCTACGGCTCCTAGAACGCTTCCACCAGCATTGTCTCCGCTCCATCCTCAACATTCATTGGAGCGCTTTCATTCCTAACGTCGAAGTACTCGAGATGGCAGAGGTCGACAGCATCGAGTCCACGCTGCTGAAGATCCAGCTGCGCTGGGTGGGTCACGTCTCCAGAATGGAGGACCATTGCCTTCCCAAGATCGTGTTATATGGCGAGCTCTCCACTGGCCACCGTGACAGACGTGCACCAAAGAAAAGGTACAAGGACTGCCAAAAGAAATCTCTTGGTGCCTGCCACATTGACCACCACCAGTGGGCTGATATCGCCTCAAATCGTGCATCTTGGCGCCTCACAGTTTGGCAGGCAGCAACCTCCTTTGAAGAAGACCGCAGAGCCCACCTCACTGACAAAAGGCAAAGGAGGAAAAACCCAACACCCAACCCCAACCAACCAATTTTCCCCTGCAACCGCTGCAACCGTGTCTGCCTGTCCCGCATCGGACTTGTCAGCCACAAACGAGCCTGCAGCTGACGTGGACATTTACCCCCTCCATAAATCTTCGTCCGCGAAGCCAAGCCAAAGAAGAAGATGTATTTCTAGCAGGATACCCGGTGTTGCCCGGGAAATGAAACTCATGTTTTTGACTATATGGTTGAAACAAAATATCCAAAAAACAATAGTAATTCTGTATAAATATATTTTTTTCTGTTTCCTGCTGCCTGCTCCTTGTTTGTCTGGAGGCCTGTGCACTGAGGTGGGCTTGGTGTTGCTGTCCTGTTTTCCACTGCCTGCTCCTTGCTTGTCTAGAGGCCTGAGCACTGAAACAGACAGTGCTTCTGTTCTGTTTTCCGCTGCTTGCTCCTTGCATGTCTGGAAGCATCAACTGTGAGGGGAGACTGATGTTCCTCTGCTATCTCTTGCTTTCTCCTTTGTCCACCTCTACAGGCTTGTGAAGAGCTTCTGCCAATGTTGCTTCACGTTTTTTGGGCCTAGATTGAACTGAGTTTGGTTTCTGAACGTACATTGATGCACAGCATTGTAACTAATTGAGGTGTCCCTGGTGCAAGTTCAATTTTTTTGGAACTTCATGGGCCTTAAAAGGCTATCACTTTAAGAGATGGAGGTCTGAAATTGGTAGTTTCTAATATTTTCTATGTATGGTTTTCAAATTTGTTCAAATAAAGTATGTTTGTCTTTTAGATACCCTACAACCTCTCTACTTGAAGTTTAGATCCGGAATTTCAATGTTCTGCCCCTTTTGGAGCAGTATGACCTACTGTTCTTTTAATCACCAAAGATGGTTAAAAATAAAACAATATCAAATCAGTTGGAGAAAGAGGAAAAAAGTAAAGATACAATTGATTTAAAAAATTTGAATTAAAAAATATATAAAGTAAAATCTGACATTTATTACATTTCTATGTTCCTAAAGAAATTAGATGCCTAAAATATAAATACAGGAGTTTGATGGGTGTATGGTGTTAAAAAGAAATGTCATAAAGTTTAACACCACAGATACATGGCCTTCAACCCTATTTGGTTATGCCGGCCATGTTTTTCATCTACTGACAGAGGTCCTTTTGGAGATCTTCAACACATCCTTGCAGCAATCTATCGTCCCCACAGATTTCAAGGCAGCTACCATTAACCCAGTACCAAAGGGGCCAACTGTAATAGTCCTCAGTGACTACTGCCCAGTGGCACTGACCTCCACCATTATGAAATACTTCGATCCCCTGGTGATGGAACGCATCAAAATGCACTTTCCAGAGACACTAGACCCCATTTCAATTTGCCTACTGACAAAATAATTCCACTAATTATGCTATAGCCTTCTCCCTCCACCTGGAGAGAACGGCTCATACGCCAGGCTGCTGTTCATCCACTTCAGCTCAGCATTTAAAACGATCATCCCCATAGGCTCGTGAAGAATCTGGAACTCAACACGCCTATCTAGAACTGGATTCTGGACTTCTTAAAAGAAAGACCACAGTTTGTCCAGATTGGCAGAAGAATGTAGAGCAACGTCATACTGAGCACTGGAGCACCTCAGGGTTATGTGTTCAGACCGCTCCTATTTATGCTACTGACCCATGACTGCTTTGCCAGAACCAGTTCCAAGAGAGTCATCAAGTTTGCAGATGACATGACAGTTGTTGGCCTCATCAGTAACAACAATGAGTCAAAATACAAAAGAGATGAAAAATCTCATGAAGTAGTGCGAGATTAACAACCTTAAGTCTCAACATGTACAAGACAAAGCAGATGATTGTGAACTTCAGAAGGACCAGGGACAACCGCCCTTCGCTACACATTAATAGCTTTAAAGATTACAAGACTATGACTCCCCTGGCTAAAGTCATTGAAAAGAATGTGATTTCAGATGTTTTGTGAGAGAACATACATGATGCCACTTACAACCCTGAGATTCTTTTACCTGTGGGTGAGGCAGAATAACTACTTATTGGTAGTACAAAAAAAACTGTACACAACGTACACGTCTAAACAAATAAGGAATGTAAACAAACTGCAATAAAGAGAGAAAAAAATGCAACGGTAAGAATCCTTAAATGAGTCACTGATTGAGTTTGTCAATTGGGGAGTCTTATAGTGGAGGGGTAGCAGCTGTTCCTGAACCTGGTGATGGGAGGAGTCACGTGATGGAGTAGTGGCCGGACGGTGAACTCCAGCCCTCTCCAGAAAAGTCGGGAAAAACAAAGGAAAACACAAAGGCACAGAAATAAAAGTTACAGAAAAGTGAGTATAAAGGTGGAAAGAAGATGGCGACAAAAAAAGAAAAATCGAAAGCAACGGTAAGAAGAGAGGAAGAGAAGACAAAGGAGGAAAAAGGTGAAGGCCTTACCTGTCCGAAGAGGCCCGCTGTGGAGAGAGAAACCCGCTCCCTCAGGTCGGTAAATAATGGACTACAAAAATGGCTCGCTGAGCCGAGTAAAAGTGCGCAATCGCGCATGCGCGATTCTTTGCGCATGCGCGATGCGAATGAAAAAAAACACACCGACGGGAGGGGGGACCAGCTGGGGAGTCGATCTCCACAGCCGGCAACGACAGCTGCAGAACACCTGCAGCAAGAAGAGACCACAGAAGACAATAGAAACAAGAAAGAAGAGAAGGAAAGGGCACCAAAGAAACAACAGATGGCCAACCCAGAGGAAGAAGAAGAGGAAGAGGAAGAGTACAGTGAAATAGAAGAAGAAAAGAAAGGCAAGATAAAGGATATACTTTCTCTTATTAAAGGATACATGGAGTCATTTAAAGAATGGCAAACACAGGAATTTAAGGATTTAAGAAAAAGAATAAACAACACAGAAGAGAAAATGAATAAAATAGAGATGACCTTAACAGAAATGGGAAAGAAAATGGACAAGATGGAAGAGCGGGCAGTAGCAGCAGAAATGGAGGTAGAAGACTTAAAAAAGAAATTGGAGGAATCTAATAAAAAAACTAAAGAGACACAAGAACTACTAGCTCAAAAAATAGATACAATGGAAAATTATAACAGAAGAAATAACATAAAGATAGTGGGCCTTAAGGAAGATGAAGAAGGCAAGAATATGAGGGAGTTTATAAAAAAGTGGATCCCTAAGACCCTAGGATGTCCAGAACTACAGCAAGAAATGGAAATAGAAAGGGCACATAGAGTATTGGCCTCTAAATCACAACCACAACAAAAACCAAGATCTATTGTAGTAAAATTCCTAAGATATACTACAAGAGAAAAGGTACTGGAGAAGACAATGGAAAAAGTAAGAGAGGGTAACAAACCACTGTAGTATAAAGGGCAAAAAATCTTCATTTATCCAGATATAAGTTTTGAACTCCTAAAGAAGAGAAAAGAGTTCAATACAGCAAAGGCGATTTTATGGAAGAAAGGGTATAAATTTATACTAAATCATCCAGTGGTATTGAAAATATTTATTCCAGGACAACAAAACAGACTATTCTCGGATCCAGAAGAAGCAGTAAAAATGATCACGATTGATATGTATGCGGGTAAAGAGGTATAAGAGTGAATAGAGACAATGTGCATACGTGAATGTATCTGTACTTAGAGGAAAATATAGATAGTATAGACAAGAATTAATAAGGGAAGGTAATGGAATAGAGAGAATAAGGAGGGAATTAAAAGAGTGACCTTTGTGACATATGAAAAGTGAAATCTTTTCTGGGGGGGGCGGGGTGAGGGGAAATAGCGGTCACTGCAAAATCAGTTGACGCTTGCGAGTGGATTCGCAAATCCAAATGGAGAGGGGAGATGTGGTTGTCCGACAAGGGATAAAGGACAACTCAGGAGGGGAAGGGTAGATTGGGGATAAATAAGATAGAAATAGGAGAATAAGGAAAATGTTGGATGTTGTAGGAATGTTGTCTTATAAAGAGTTGAAAATAAGAAAACAGAAATGGAAAAGGAGGAAAGGTAATGATGGAAAAACGGAAAGAGAAGATAAACAAAATATAAAAGGGCTACGCTGAACTATATGACTTTAAATATTAATGGAATACATAACCAAATTAAAAGGAAGAAACTACTAAATTTAAATGAATAAATGTATTCCATTAGAAAAAATAACATATAGGTTAAGAAATAATAATGAAATATTTGAACAAGTATAGGAGCCTTACATTAAATACAATAGCGAAAACCTACCGGGGACAAACATTACCTAAGTTGATGGAAGGAGAAGGAAAGAAAAGAATGGACTCAGTAGAATTTCTGGTGTATTTTTGTTGAATGACAACATTGTCTGACTGGCTTAATGCAACCTAGATTGTATACCTAAAATGGATGAGAGGGGGGGGGGGTGGGGGGGTGGCTTGGGAGGAGGGGGGGGGGAGAAAAAGTCACTGTATATGTGTGAAAAAGAAATAGTGTATATCATGGCTAATGTGATTTATGGTGTGAAAAATAAAAAATTTAAAAAAAACAAAAAAACCTGGTGATGTATGTTTGTGACACCTATACGTATTTCATGATGGTAGCAGTGTGAACAGAGTGTGTGCTAGGTTGTGTGGATCTTTGATATTGGGGAAGGTATTGCCTGTAATGTGTCCACTATCTTTTGCAGGGCTTTATGTTCAGAGGTATTGGCATCCAGCACATTATCCACCACACATCTGAAGAATTCTTTTTCTTTTTTTAAACTTTTTTACACACCGCCTCTCCTTACAACCTTCGCCCATTCCTCCCATATTATTTCATACTTTCCCTACACCGTCACCCTCCAATTTGACTTTCCTGCAGAAATATGCCTCGGTTTCCAATGTCATACCAAACCTCTGCAAACTCCTGAGGAAGAAGAGGTGCTGACGTGCTTACTTCGCGTTGCCACTAGTTTGTTGGGTCCAGGAAAGTTCCTCCAAGATAGTGACTCACAAGAACTTAAATGTGCTCACCCTCTCCACCTCTATTGTATGATATGAATCATACAATGGTTTTCCCTTCCTGAAGTCAACAATCAGCTCTTTGGTTTTGGTGACATGGGGTGCAAAGTTGTTGTTGGTGCACCATTCAGCCAAGTTTTCAATCTCCCTCCTATATGCTGACCCATATACAACCTATTCTATAATTTAGATGACAATTAAAATAGTGATATTTTTGATGCAGTGTTCCCATTCACGTACATTGCTGGTGAAACAGTCATAAAACAATGATAAAAGAAATAATTTCTATGTTACTGATGAAAGTTCGGTGGGCAGCAACCTCCTTTGAAGAAGACCGCAGAGCCCACCTCACTGTCAAAAACAAAGGAGGAAAAACCCAACACCCAACCCCAACCAACCAATTTTCCCCTGCAACCGCTGCAACCGTGTCTGCATCGGACTTGTCAGCCACAAACGAGCCTGCAGCTGATGTGGACATTACCCCTCCATAAATCTTGGTCCGCGAAGCCAAGCCAAAGATCAAAGAGAGATGGTCGAAATTGAACAGACAGACATCTAAGATTACTGAATTGTAGAAGAAAAATCATTCAACTTGGGCAACAGAGTACAACAAGTTAAACTTGAAGCATTGGCGGAGGCATTCAGACTGTGCGAAGAACAGGCAGCCAATATTAAAACCGATTCTGTGACTGTCTGGGGAGGGGTGGGTAGTTCATAAGGTTTAGGCTAGAAGAGGGTTCCTAAATCCAGGTGGAAACCCTGCTAGAAAAGTGCATGAAATTAAAAGAATTGCTTGAGGCCATGAAACGACCATCCAAATCAATAGGGGTAAATGTGCAGCACATGCAAGGCACTGATCCAGAGGCTATTCGTACTGACCACTGTTCCCTCTAAGCTGTGCGGATGTCCACACGTTTTGCATCGAGTGCACAAAGGAAATTAATGTGCACACAAAAAGTTGTCTAAAATAATAGACTAATTAATAATTATATTTATTGAAAATAATCTCTAATCAACTGTAATAATAATAATAATTTGTGAATTAATGGGTGTTATTGTTAAATTTATTTTAACATTTCATCACATAAAAATAAGAAATACCCATAGATGTTTTATTTAATGGAACAACAAAGTAGTTCAAAGTATAGAACAAAATCTTAACTAAATATGTTACTTTGTAGAATGGAATCATACTTGTATTATATTAAAACATGTCGATACAGTTTTATTAGCCATGAGAGATAGGCTATGCCAAAATCATCTTGAAACAATTTTAAGTTTACGTTTGCACAAGCATTCAGTGCACACATATTTTTTTGTCACAGGAAGAAAATTTTCACAACATAAGATTTTTGCGCAGATTGACTACTAAAAATTCAAGGAAACATTGTTACTGACCACGCTGACAAAGCACAAAAGGAGCAACCAAGAGATTTGATAACTAGCAGGAGGCCTGGCCTCAAGCAAACCAATTAGCATTGGTATAAGTACAAGTACCTCTGCAGGATTTGATTGAAGCTCAACAGGCCACAACAATTAGTGAGAAACAAGATTGGAAAAGCAAAGTGTGCACCCTAGACAAATCAGTAGGCCTACGGAGATAAAAATGTGACATGGCGCCAAGCTTGTTAATACAGGGCAAAGATAATGAACAAAATTTAGAATCACTGTTTTATATTAACATTGAACAATACAATCTTGAGATGCCAAATTTGACAGGAAACAAAGAAAGGAATTCCTACCACACCAAGCTCTATACCACCACCACTTAGTAGTGGACTACATAGACATGTTGGCCGCTCAGAAGGAAAGCGTTACTACCTAGTAATAGTTGAAAGATTTTGGGTTGAAGCATTTCCCACCATCCATTGCAGATGCCAGAAAATAGAAAAAGCGCTTGCGAAAGAAACCTTCCCATGGTTTGGAGTATGTCAGACTTTGAGTAGTGATAATGGATCCCATTTTTCCAACAAACACAGACAAGTAATGGGAATTAGACAGAAATTCTCTTGTGTACACAATCAGCTGGCATTGTAGAATCATAATTTATTGTCATGAACAAGTCATGAAATTTGATGTTTTACAGCAGCGTCATAGAGCAAACATTCATATTATAACCATCTTACAACATTATTATAAATAAAAATACTAGTGCACGTAAAGTAAGGTAGTGTCTTTGGTTCATTGATTATTCAGGAGTCTGATGGCAGCGGGGAAGAAGCTGTCCTTGTGCCATTGAGTGCTTGTATTTAGAATCCTGTACCTTTTTCCCGATGGTAGCAAAGTGTAGAGGACGTGGCCTGGGTGGTGGGGGTCTTTGAGGATAGTTGTCCTCGATCGTGTGAAGCCTGGTGCCTGTGATGTTTCATGGCGAGTTAACATCGCTCTGGAGTTTATTCTTGTCCTGAGCGTTGGTGCCTCCATGCCAGGCAGTGATGCAACCAGCCAGAATGCTCTTCACGGTACATCTGTAGAGGTTTATGAGAGCTTTCGGTGACATACTGAATCTCCTCAGACACCTCACAAAGTATAGCCGCTGGTGTGCCTTCTTTGTGATTGCATCAAAACGCAGGCTTCAGTACAAAATCTTGGAGACGTTGACATCCATGAATTTGAAGTTCTTAGGCCTCTGCACTACTGAGCCCACGATGAGGACTGGGTCTGCTCCCCTGACATCCTTCTGAAGTCCACAATCATCACCTTGTTTTTGCTAATGTTGAGCACAAGGTTGTTGTCTTTACACCATTTAATGAGCTGATCTATCTCCCTCCTGTACGCTTCCTCTTTGCCGTTTGTGATTCTGCTGACAACTATGGTGTCATGGGCAAACTTGTAGATAGCATTTGAATTGTACCTGGCCTCACGGTCATGGGTGTCTAATGAGTATAACAGTGGGCTAAGCACACATCCTTGGGGTGCATCTGTGTTGACAATCAGTGAGGATGTGACGTTGTTTCCAATTCTTACTGACTGTGATCTTGTGATTAGAAAATCAAGGTTCCAATTGTAGAGGGGGGTACAGAGGCCAAGAGTTTGTAGTTTCTTGGCCAACACTGAGGGAATAATCGTATTGAAAGCTGAGTTGTAATCGATGAAGAGCAACCGTTTGAATTGCTGTTTTTGAGGTGATCCAGAGCTGAGTGGAGAGCCAGCGATATTAAATCTGCTGTTTAGCGATTGTGATGATAGGTGAATTGCAGAGGGTCCAGATCTTTGCTTAGATACGTGTTAATTCTAGCCAATGACAGTCTCTCAAAGCATTTCAGTAAAAGTTAGTGCAACTGGGCTGTAGTCAATGAGGCAGCTCACACTCCTCCTCTTGGGTACCAGGATGATTGATGCCCTTTTGAAACAGGTGGGAACCTCTGACTGCAGCAATGAGAGGCTGAAAATATCCATGAACACTCCGGCAAGTTGGTTAGCATAGATTTTCAGTACCCTACCAGGTATGCCGCCAGAGCCTGATACCTTGTGAGGGTTTACCCTCTTCGATAATGTTCTGACATCTCCCCCAGAGACAGATATCACAGAAAGTTGTAATAGTAGGTTGAAAGGCAAATTAGCAAAAATCTGGGGACAAACAGGTTCAAAATGGGTACAGTGCTTACTGTTATCATATTGACCATGAGAAATAGTAGAAAGAGATTTGCCCATTTAATTCCACATGAGATGGTTACTGGAAGGGTGATGTCAATGCCAATGAGTAAGTCCAGTAGCAATGAGATACGTTTAGAAGTGTTGGAAGAAGAACTAGGAAAGAACTTGAAGGGACAAACATTGGCTGTCTGATCTATTCCCAGGTACAGAAAGCTCAATGGCCCCCATTGGAAGACACTGATTTGCAGGTGAAACCTGGAGACTGGGTGTACATGATGAAATTTAAGTGGGTGTGCAAACAAATCAGGCAATTCCAGGTGATCTTGTCGACACCCACTGCAGTTAAGATAAAGGAAACAGGACCATGGTTTCATTTCCACCTCTGCCAGAGTTCCACCATTCAGAGAGCAAGAGGAGAAGGAAGGAGAAGACAGCAGAGGACACAGGAACAAGAGACCTAAGTTTAAATTTGCTTTTTTGTTCTATAATTTATGCTTATTGCTGTTATTGGGTATATAAGATGATTGTTGAGCCCCAGTAGGAGCAGGGGAAAAATAGAGACAAAATGTGAGGATCTAGTGCAGAAGATAAAGTCTCCATTTTAAGAGAGGAAGTGAGAAAGAATAAAGCTGTTGGAGATTTATCTAGTGGCTAAAAAAGGGAACCTTAGGGAATTAAGTGACATTTACGATTAACCAGACTCTGAAACACAAGTGTTACACCAATCCCACAGGCAGAGGAAAATTTGATGCCAAAATTGTCACAGAAAAAGAGGGAGATGGCCTCATGGCTCAATTCCATAACAGAATCATTGGAAAATTTCACTAAGAGAAAAATGGTGAATTGGGTCATACCTTGGTATGAAGTAACTTTCTTAGCTGATCACATAGATAACATCAACTGCACTATATCAGCATTTGCAGACAGATCATTAAAGGATTCCAGATTTTAACAGCAACTCAGAAGTTCAGACTGAACCTTCTGAAGCACGATATGGCAATAGACTATATTTTGATAAGAAGGGTGGTCTTTGTGTCTTAATAAATTTGAAGATGATGTATGTGTCACATTGATCCTGGATTCAGAAAATAACATGACAAGTATAATCAGTGCTTTGAAAACAACTTGGACCTTCTAAAAGCACAGGAAAATCATTCTTGGGTTGGCTCACTGATTATTTAGGATTCTGGGAGCTATGCCTAGGACAAATCCTGATCCCCATAGTTGTAGTTTGTTGGTGCACCATAGTACTAATGTGTTAGCCTGCTGGTTGGGAACAATGATTGGAGGAGGTTGTATGATTCAACAGGAGACAAAAATATAGAGGTGCATATCTGCCTATGTAATTATACAGACAAGAAAATTGTATGGCCTTGTATGGGAATATAGTTGACCCAATACCATTAGATCCAGAATCTTTTTAGCATTTTTCATTCAGATGTTGTTAATCCATTCATTTGCCTGTAAAACTGTAATAGTGAATTCTCTTAGACCTAGACTAGAGGATGTCATTTTTAATGACTACTACATCTGTATGATGTAGCATTGTGTGCGATTATGAAAGCCTCAAAGGGGGAATGTGAATGTAGATTGATCAATTTTAATTAATGCCTACAATGTGCACTTTTGCTTTGTGAACGAATGTTGAGATAGTGGCAGATAACTAAGGACAGAGAGGGGCGCCTAGGGTGTGTGTTGACTGGCACTGACAGCCAAGCTGAAATTTCATTAGCCCTGAACAAGAACAGGGAGAGGCTTTGGAATGTGTGTTGCTTGGTAAACAATAGCCTGGCAGATTACTTTTCAACTGTCCCATTTCTCTCTAGAATCATGTGATTTACGGGTTAAGGGAATCAAAACTGTAAAAAGATCTTAGAGAATGGGGACTCATCTGTATTATGGATCCACAATATGCATAGCTAATGCTGATGGGATAATGCTTGCTGTCTAGGAGGTGAGTGCTTTGAGATTGGTTAATGTCAGACAGCTTTGGAGAATTTAAACCCATGTCTTTGTATATTCAGGGAGCTCCTTGATCCCCTATGAGGATGATGGACCTCCAACCAAGCTTGAGTATGAATAAAGCAGTACCAGGAAACTAAAGAGTCCAAATCCTCCATTCCTTATGTAGATTTGCAGAAGAATAGAGCACCACCCTGGACTTGAATGAAGTGGGTCAAAAAGCAACCATCCATAATATTAATACATACCAGCTTCTCTCTATAGGTTGTTAAAGCCATTTTGAATATGAATGATGTTGTTCATATTGTTACTTTTCAGCAATTCTTAATTAAATGTAAGTAAAAATGAAGTAAAAACAATGCTGCAGAAACTCAGCTGGTCAAACAGTGTACTTTATATAACAAAGATAGATACATAACCAATGTTTCAAGCTTGAGCCCTTCATCAAGGTATAGACAAAATGTGGGCAGGTACCTGAACAAAATGGTGGGGGGAGGGGCAGGGCAAGGAGCACAGTACACAGGCAAAAAGTAATAGGTGGATAAGGGAGGGAGGGCACGCCAGCAAGCAAAAGGAGATGGCTCTGTGAATGGGGAAGGAAGCGAGTAGAGAGCTGGAGGAAAGAAGACAGAGGGATGGAGGAGAAAGGAACAATGGGGAGTAGGGTAGCAGAAACTGGAGAAATCAACGCTAATTCCATCTGACTAGAGAGTGCCAAGACGGAAAATTAGATGTTGCTTCTCCAATTTACGGGTGGTCTTGGTTTGGCAGTACATATCCGCACAGGAATATGGCGCAGAATTGAAATGGTTGGCCACTGGGAGATTGCAGTCACTGATGCGGACAGAGCAAAGGTGCTTAGCAAAGTGATCTCCCAGCCTGTGCCCAGCTTTTCTGATGTAGAGAAGGCCACAACAGGAGCACAGGATGCAGTAGATGACACGCGTGGATACACAAGTGAAGTGTTGCTTCCCTTTGGAAGGACTGTTTAGGGCCCAAATAGTGGTGAGGGAGGAGATGTGGGCAGAAGTGTGGCACTTCCTGCGGCCACAGATGAAGGGAAGAGTGGGCGAGGGAGTCACGGAGGGACCTATTACTTCCTATTATCTCCTGCCTGTGGGTCTGTGCTCCACTCCTGCCCCTTCCTCACCCCCCCACCATTTTTGTTAGAGCACCTGCCCACATTTTGTCCATACATTTTTAATTTTTTTTTATTATTTAAAATGTCACAATATAACCAATTTCTAACAATATTTACACAAATTTTGTACGTATATATACATAGTGACTTTTTCCATTTTCTCCCCAACCACCCCCCATAACTATAGAGAGAAGTAAAAATAGAACTGAAAGTGAAAAGAAAAGAAAATAAACAAGAAAAGGGAATGTGTCTTTTAAATATTGTGTAATTCACTTTTTCCTTATGTATACTATTTCTCTTTAAGAGTTAAGAGCTGGAGGCCCAAGGTTGCGGTTACCAATAAAGTTTATATATGGGTCCCAAATTTGTTCATATTGTGCATAATTATCTCTTAAGTTATGTAACTTTCTCTAATGGAATATATTTGTTCATTTCTGTGAGCCACTGTGTATTTTCAAGGGTGTTTCCATTTTCCAAGTTATCATTATGCATTTTTTAGCTGCCGCTAATGCAATCTTAATAAATCGATTTTGGAATCTGTTTAAATTTAATTTTAAATCTTTGTCTTTTATATTGCTTAACAGAAACATTTCTGGGTCTTTTAGTACATTTTTTTTGTAATTTGACCTAATATTGAATTTAAATCCTCCCAAAATGATATCACTTTTATACGTCCAAATTGAATGTACCATTGTACCAATTTCTTGTTTACAGAGAAAGCATTTATCAGATAATGTCGGGCTCCATTCTTTTAATTTTTGAGATGTAACGTATAGTCTGTGAAGCCAATTATGTTGTATCATTCGATACCGGGCATTTATTGTATTTGTCATGGTGCCTGCACATAATTCCTTTTAAGATTCATTATTTATTTGTATGTTTACATCATTTTCCCAATGATGTTTGGGTCTGTATATTGCCTAATCTTTTCCTTTGTTTTGTAATTTAATATATATATATTTGTTGTAAGCTTTTTAATGATGATGATGTCTGTGATTATATATTCAAAGCTACTACCCTCCAGCAATCTTAGATAATTTCCCAGCTTTTCTTTAAGTATGTTTTTAATTGATAGTATGAAAATATTGAACCATATTTATTTTTAACTGCTCAAATGTTAGTAGGTTATTGCCCTGAAAACAGCTTTTTTATTCTTGTAAATCCTTTTCTTGACCATTCCTTAAAATATGTTATTCATTGTAAAAGGTATTAATTGGTTTTGTTTTAGCAACATATTTGATATTTGATAGTTAATTACTTCACTTCACTTTGACTTGGCTTCGCAGACGAAGATTTATGGAGGGGTATGTCCACGTCTGCTGCAGGATCGTTGGTGACTGACAAGTCCGATGTGGGACAGGCAGGCACAGTTGCAGCAGTTGCAAGGGAAAATTGGTGGGTTGGGGTTGGGTGTTGGGTTTTTCCTCCTTTGTCTTTTGTCAGTGAGGTGGGCTCTGTGGTCTTCTTCAAAGGAGGTTGCTGCCCGCCAAACTGTGAGGCACCAAGATGCACGGTTGGAGGTGATATCAGCCCACTGGCGGTGGTCAATGTGGCAGGCACCAAGAGATTTCTTTAAGCAGTCCTTGTACCTCTTCTTTGGTGCACCTCTGTCTCGGTGGCCAGTGGAGAGCTCGCCATAGAACATGATCTTGGGAAGGCGATGGTCCTCCATTCTGGAGACATGACTCACCCAGCGCAGTTGGGTCTTCAGCAGCATGGATTCGATGCTTGCGGACTCTGCCAGCTCGAGTACTTCGATGTTGGTGATGAAGTCACTCCATTGCATGTTGAGGATGGAGCGGAGACAGCACTGATGGAAGCATTCTAGGAGCCGTAGGTGACGCCGGTAGAGGACAATTAACTTTTGCTCTAAATGTATCCTACTCCATATTTCTAATATATGGTGTAGTATTGGTATACTGTTATGGTGCACTAACTTCTCATTCCACTTGTAAAGTACATGTTCTGAAACACTTTCCCCAAGTTTATATAGTTCCATCTTAAGCCAGGCTGGTTTTTCTCCTACCTTATAAAAATCCAAGAATCTTAATTGGGAAGCCCTATAATAGTTTTTAAAATTTGGGAACTGCAATTCTCCTTTTTTATATGTCCCTATCAGCTTTTCCAAGGCTATTTTTAGTTTCTTACCTTTCCATATAAATGTTATTATCAATTTATTCAATTTTTGAAAAAAAATCCCGTTACAGGAATAAGTAGTGTTTGAAATAAATATTGCAACTGTGGAAATATATTCATTTTGATATAGTTCACTCTCCCTATTAATGATCAACAAGTCTTTCCATTTCTCCAAGTCCTCTTTTATTTTTTAATTAGCAGCTAAAAGTTCAATTTAAACAAATGATTGAAATTATTATTTATTCTGATGCCTAAATAACCTATTGCCTGTACCTTCCATTTAAAAGGGGATTCTTTTATACATTGGGTATAGTTAGCATTACTTTAGTTGGCATTACTTCAGTTTTATCAATGTTAACTTTGTACCCTGAAACCGTCCTATATTATTTCTGTTTGATATATAACCTCTTTATTGATTCTTCAGGATGTATTAAATTACTATAATGTCATATGCAAATAAATTAATTTTAAATTCTTCCTCTTTAATCCTTATTCCCTTTATCATTCTATCTGTTCTTATCATTTCTGCCAATGGTTCTATTGCCAAGACAAAAAGGGAAGGTGATAATGGACATTCCTGACTTGATGACCTACTCAATTTGAAATAATCTGAATATAACCATTAGTTAGTACTCTTGCTTTAGGATTATTATATAAGGCTTTGATCCAATTAATAAATTTTTCTGGTATTTTAAATTTCTGTAGTACTTTAAAGAGGAAGATCCATTCCAGCCTATCAAAGGGCTTCTCTGCATCTAGAGCTACTGCCACTGTTGGTTCTTTATTTTCTTGTGCCATGTGCATCAGATTGATAATTTTACATACATTATCTGCTGCCCTTCTATTCTTGATGAATTCTGATTGATCTGATTTCACCAACTGTGGTAAATATGAAGATGTTGACAACAGGTCTTTCCCTGTTTTTGGAAATGCTGTGATTATTGCCATCTTACAAGATTCAGGTAAATTCTGAGTTCCTTCCACTTGTTTTATTACATCTAAAAAGGGTGGAATTAATAAGTTTTTAAAACTTTTGTAAAATTCCATAAGGAATCCATCTTCACTTGGTGCTTTATTATTTGGTAGATTCACTAATGTGTTGTATTCTTCCGTAACTGTCAGGGGATTTGCTAAATTACCTTGTTCTTTGGTATCTAACCGGGGTAACTCAATATTTGTCAAAAAATTATCTATTTCCTTATTCTTCTCTAGAACCTCTGATTGGTATAATTGCTTATAAAATCTCCTGAAATGTTCATTAATCTTGTGTGGTTTATATGAAATCTGATTATTTCCTTTCTTTGTTGCTATAATAGTTCTTGTTACTTGCTCTGTCTTTAACTGTCAAGCCAAGATTTTGTGAGTTTTCTCACCTAATTCATAGCATCTTTGTTTTGTTTTCATTATGTTTTTATCCATTTGGTATGTTTGTAATGTATCATACTTCAATTTTTTCTCTGTTATTTGTCTTTTTTTCTCATTATCTTCTCCTTTCATTAAATCTTTCTCTAAACTTACTATATCTTTTTCTAATATTTCTATTTCTTGATAATGTTCTTCTTTAATTTTAATTGTATAACTTATTATTTTCCCTCTAATAAAGGCTTTCATTGCATCCCATAATATTAAATTATCTGTTACAGAATTTGTATTCATATCAAAATATATTTTAATTTGTTGATCTATAAATTGCCTAAAATCTTGGGCCTCCATCTATATCCTTTATTTGGAGTATCCTCCAGAGTAATTGTTACCCGTAAGGGTGAGTGATCTGATAACAATCTTGCTTTATATTCAACATTTTGGACTCTCCGCTTGTAGTTGGACAGAAAGTAAAAACATATCAATCCTGGAGTAAGTCTAATATCTGTGAAAATAATATGAGTAATCTCTATCTTTTGGGTATTGTTTTCTCCATATGTCTATTATCTTCATATCTTGCATGGAATTTAATGTAAATTTAGCTGCTTTACTTTTTTTTGTATTTTTCCTGGTGTAATGGAGTAGATAAATATTGGGAAAATTTGGTAAGATTAGAGTAGATTACATATATACACACATTTTTAAACAGATCTTATTTGAAATACTGAAGAATTCATATTCAGGAACTTTACAGAAACTATGGAGAATGGGAGGCGTGGCAAGATGGCATAGAGTCTAGACGTGTAATCTCGACCTCTCTGGCCAGACTTTTAAGAACCCATTTTTAACTCTTTGTTTTCAAGTTTAAACTTTTAAAAACTTAGTTTAAAGTATCAAGGAACTGTTATGGCCATTAATGGTAAAAAGATTTAAACCTCAAGTGCAGAAGAAACTACATTTTCAGAGTGTTGAAAATTTAGGGCCTAAACAGCCTGCTACAGCCTCAGGTTTACTTTCTTCTGTGGCTAAACCACAAAGATTGCCTGTGGGAGCTGAAAAAATGACTACAGCTCATCAGGAGAAGGACATCGCTGGAATTACCCGTTCTCAGAAGGAAGGTGCATGTGCCCCTGAAATGGATCCCGATTCTGGCAGCCTGCCGATTTTAATGGAGGGAGCACGCAAGAAGACGACTCCATTGCTTGAAATGTCTCAGGAAGTACTCCAATCTGAATATCTTGATCTTTTCCGTGAGTTTTTGAAACAACAACGGGTTGCGGTGGGAGACCAGCTTCGACCCCCTGAGGAAGTCGGGGTGCCGTCGCTGGGAGTCCAGACCCGCAGTAAAACTGTTAAACTGCCTGTTGTTGAGCTCCAGCAGGAGCTGCAGTTACCTGGTTCTGCCACTACATTAGAGAAACCAGGGCTGAGCTTTTCTGAATTACAATGTAAACAGTTAAACATTATCATCCAGCCTATGTTGAATGAAATGACTCAAAGGCTCAGTTTAGAACTGAATACAGTTAAAATACGCGTGGAAGCATCTTGTGAAGATTTTTTTTTTAATTCAGGCTGCTTTTTTGGAATGTCAACAACAAGTGGCTTCTTTTTTTTGAAGACTTTATTTAAAATGTTATAACATGAATACAATAGAGAATTACATTTAAAGAAAAATTTTAAAAAATTAAAATGGTATGATTACAATATTACATCAGAAAACTACACAAAATAACCCCCCCATTAATTGTAACACAATATTAGTAATCTAACTTAAAATTAGTCCAGCCCTCCCCCACCCCAAATTAAAGAGTGAAGAGTTAATAAAATTAACAATATTATATATGGAAAAAAAATACCCACTTACAAAAAAAGAGATAAAACTTAACCTAAAAAAAATCTAACAACAAAATTTTTTTTTATCAATACTAAAATATCACGTTTAAGCATATATTTAAATCAAACTTAAATGCATATAATTAGCAAACGGAGTCCACTTTAACTTATAAAAAGACATCTTATCCTGAATTGAAAAAGATATCCTTTCCATAGTCAAACAAAATTTCATCTCCAAATACCTCTTATCTAAAGTTAATATATTTTTATCTTTCCAAGTAAGTGCTATACGTTTCTTAGCCACAACTAAAGCTAAATAGATAAAGGAAATCTGATAATCCTCTAAACCTAAATCAATTAATGATTGCATGTTCCCTAATAAAAATATATCGGGATCTAATACAAGATGGATATTATATAAACTGTTAAAAATAGATTGAATACCTTTCCAAAACTGTTGCAATCGATCACAAAGCCAAACAGTATGCAAAAAAGTATTGGCCGTTTGATCACATCGAAAACAAGAATCCAACTTACTAAGACCAAATTTTTTAAATTTCTCCGGCGTTAAATATAGCTGATGAATAAAATTATAATTAATCATCGGTAGTCTAGCGTTAATTATTTTCCGAATACTATTCTGACAAACTTCCATCCAAGCTTCTTCAGCTATTTTATGTCCTAAATCTTTTTCCCATTTCAACTTATCTTTATCCCAGTCTTTTTTACTATCAATTTCTTGTAAAATACAATACAAATCAGATATATATCCCTTTTTTGGTATTGAAAGTACATATTCTTCAAAACTAGATTCAGGTAATAAAATCATATGTCGACCACATAACTGTTTTACAAAAGATCTTAATTGATAATATACAAATTTCCACTAATACCATATTTCCTTTGTAATTCGTCAAAGGAACAAAAACAACCCTCAGAAAAACAATCAGATAATTTTTTAATTCCCTTCTTTTCCCATTGTTTCAAAGTGGCATTGGAGAGCGTAAAAGGAACAAGTTGATTATTATATAATGGCAATCTTCCAGAATATATATTTTTAAGTCACAATTTTTTAAGTTTACTTATCCATAAATTCAATAAATGTTTCAATATTGGCACATCGTAAGTTCGTAGTAAATTTTTATTCCATCGAAACAAAAACTCATGAGGAAATTTTTCTAAAATAACCGCCATTTCTATCTTTACCCAACTAGGTGGGTCGTCCATATTCATTAATGCACTAAGAAATTTAAATTGAGCTGCTTCGTAATAATGCTGAAAATTCGGTAATCTTAAACCTCCAAATGGAAAATCCCACATCAATTTTCTCATTGCTACTCTCGGAAATTTTCCCTTCCATAAGAATTCTCTAATCGCTTTATATAAGTCCTTAAAAAAACTTTTTAAAAAAACTAAGGAATTGATTGAAACAGATATTGTATTCTAGGAAAAATATTCATTTTTATGGTATTAATCCTCCCTAGTAAACCCAAAGGTAGATCCCTCCACCTAATCAAATCTAATTTAATCCTTTTTATTAAATGAAGATAATTAATTGAGTATAATTCTTCAAATTTCGTATTAACATTAATTCCTAAATATTTAATTTGTGTAGTCCACTTCAAATTTGTAATATTTTTATACACTGAATAATCATCTTTACAAATTGGCAAAATTTCACTTTTAGGCCAATTTACTTTATAACCAGATAATTGGCCATAAATTTCTAAACATTCTTGAATTGGAGGTAAAGAAGTATCCGGATCCACCAAATATAATAAAACATCATCAGCAAATAAATTAATCTTGTATTCCTCATTCAGAACTCTCATACCTTTAACATTTTCATTTTGACGTATTAATTGTGCTAAAGGTTCAATAACTATAGCAAATAAAGCAGGTGATAACGACATCCTTGTCTAGTAGATCTTGTCAAACTAAAAGATTCTGAAATTTGGCCATTAACAGCAATTCTAGACTTCGGGCTGTTATATAAAGCCTTTATCAATCCAATAAATGAAGAACCAAAACTAAATTTCTCAAGTACTTTGAATAGAAACTTCCATTCCACTCTATCAAAAGCCTTTTCTGCATCCAATGAAACCACTATTGGATAATTCAACTGAAATTGAATATTATCTGAAGCATATCTATTTTTTATAAATCCCGTTTGATCACCATGTATAATTTTAGGCAGATATTGAGCTAATCTATTAGCCATAATTTTAGCTACAATTTTATGATCTACATTTAACAACGATATTGGTCTATAAGAAGAAACCTGTAAAGGGTCTTTATCTTTTTTTGGTATAACCGTAATTATTGCGTTAGAACAAGACTCAGGTAATTGAAAAGTATTATAAGTTTGTTGTAATACATCCTTATAAATAGAAGATAGATCAGCATAAAAAAACTTTATAAAACTCAGTAGAAAACCCATCTTCACCAGGTGCCTTTCCATTCGGCATATCTCTTATTGCCATTTTCTATTTCATTGTCTGTAAAAGGTTTATCTAACTCTTGTCTATCTTCTTGATTCAATTGTGGCAAGTTAATATTTTTCAAGAAAGAATCTATTGCCTCTCCAGTTACATCTTTACATTCTGAAGTATACAATTGTTTATAGAAATTACAAAATTCCTCATTAATCTCCTTTTGATTAAAAGTAATACCTGATTTCTTTCTAATTGCTGGTACAATCCTAGATAATTGTTCCTTTTTTAATTGCCATGACAAAACTTTATGAGCTTTCTCACCCCATTCATAAAACTTATGCTTAGTTCGATTCATTAAACATTCAAACCGATATGTTTGTAATTCATTATATTTAAATTTTAAATTAGTTAACTGATTCTTTTGCGTTTCGGTAGCATGTTTTTGAAATTCTTTTTCAGTAGCAGTTATCTTTTTCTCTAAGTCTTCAATCTCTTTAATTCTCTCCTTCTTTACATTAGAGGCATAACTGATAATTTGACCTCGCAAAAAAGCTTTCATTGCATCCCATAAAACAAAATGACTAGAAACAGAATTACAGTTAATACCAATAAAAATTTCAATTTGCTGTTTTAAAAAACTAATAAATTCTGGTTTTTGCAATAGCATAGTATTAAATCTCCATCTTGAAGCTTTCTGAACATCTTGTGAACTCAAATATTCTAATAATAGTAATGAATGATCCAAAACCAATCCAGCCTTATACTCCACAGATGTAACCCTATCCTGCAAATGTGCTGATATTAAAAAATAATCAATTCTAGAAAAAGAATTATGTCGTGAGGAATAAAAAGAAAAATCTTTCTCTATAGGATTAATTCTTCGCTAAATATCAATTAAATTCAAATCTGCTATCATATTAGTCACTTGAATTGCCATCTTAGACTTTTTAATTACTCTTGGGTACTTATCCAATAAAGGCTCCAATACCACATTCAAATCTCCCCCAATCATCACATTAGAGTTCGATTGTCCAAGTAATAAAGACATATCCACAACAAAAGCTGTATCCTCAACATTAGGAGCATAAACATCAAGCAAAGTCCATGCCTCATTAAAGATTGTACAATTTAATTTTAATAATCTTCTACCATTTTTCTCTTCGTTCTGTAACTGGAATGGTAGACTCTTATGTACCAAAATTGCCACACCTTTTGCCTTAGAATTAAACGAAGAATAAAAAAACTTGCCCAACCCATTCACGTTTGAGTTTCAAATGTTCCTTATCTGTTAAATGAGTTTCCTGTAAAAAAGCAACATCAACTTTTAATTTTTTTAAATAAGCAAGTACCTTCTTTAAACCCTGAACATTAAGAGAAGCAAACTTCAATTTAGACATTTCTTACACTCAATAAAACACAACAACAAAAAACAAACAAAAAAAGGAAAAAAAGAGAGAAAAAAGGAAGAAAAAAAGAAACCCCCCCAAAAAAAGGAAAAAAAGAAAAGAAGAAAATCCCTTAATTCCCCTTTGAAATTACATCCAGAAACACAAAAAAAAAAATATTTTTTATTTTTTAATCAACTTTGCCATTGCGACCACTGTTTCTTCCATTTCTTCTAGAAATCTGATTCCCATCTTGCAGCTCTGCCCTCTTTGGAGACTGTGGAGGACTACGTCATTCCTGGAATTGCGTAATTGGCAAAGACTGAGCAAAATCCACAGCTTCTTTAGGATTGTCAAAGAACTTTGGTTGATATCCATCCTGAAAAATCTTCAGTACCGCAGGATACCTAAATGTTGCCTTATATCCTTTTTTCCACAGCAATTCTTTCACAGAATTAAATTCACGTCGTTGAAACATAATTTCCTGACTCAAATCCAGAGAGAAGAAAACACGATTACTCTGAACCATCAAAGGAGAACAACAAGTGGCTTCTAATAGAGAAAAAGTGTTGGAGGTGGAAAAATCCGTTAAAGAATTGTGAGAACATGAGAAGGAGTTAGAGAGGAAAGTAGATTATTTGGAGAACAAAAGTAGAAGGAATAATGTGAAGATTGTTGGTTTGCCAGAAGGTATGGAAGAACAAGATCCTCTTCATTTTTTTACCAAATGGATTCCACAAATATTGGGGCAAGAATTTTTCTCTGGAGGCCTGGTATTGGAAAGAGCTCATAGAGCCTTAAGAAGAAGACCTCTGCCTGGTCAATCACCGAGACCCGTGATAATTCGATGCTTGAATTATTTGGACAGAGAAACAATATTTCGTCTAGCAGTGCAAAATGCGAGACAACGACAAGCTCCATTAATGATTCAGAATAGTAGAGATTTTTTTCTATTCTGATTTGAGTCAAGAGGTTATTCAGCGTCGGCGTCGATTTAATCCAGTTAAAGAAGTTTTGTGGCGTAAAGGCTATAAGTCTACTTTTCGCTATCCGGAAGTGTTGAAGGTGTTTTGTGGAGACTTTCAATCTCGGTTTTTTGAGAATGAGCGTGAAGCAATGATTTTTGCTGATTCGTTGCCAGATGTAAGAGGACAAAGATATAGTCCACCATTGTCTCCTAAAGAAAAATCTGGTTGTTCTGGAAATAGAAGAAATGGGAGAAATGGGAGAAATGGGAATGGAAAGAGTCCAATTTCTCTTGAAATGGGGTCACCGACTTTGGAATCTCTTGGATGAATAGAAGAACTTTCTTATTCTTACTTTATTTTTATGTCATTATGATATCTTGTTGTTATCCTTTGTTTGGCTGGGGAGGGAGAGTTTTGCTCTATGTTCTATTAGTCATCAGCCACTGGTGGGTGATCCACACCCAAGTTTTGTTTAGGGATTACTACCTTTTGGTAGTTTTTTTTTGTTTTTTTTTTACTTTATCTTTTTTTATTTTCATTTTATTTAGTCTTTAATTTGAGGTTTCTTTTTCTCCTTTTGGAGGCCCTATTTATGTTGATTTGGTCTTTATATATTGATATTATTAGTTTTTAGTAACATTAGTAGATATGTCAAAGTTGAGGTTTGCTACTTTTAATGTTCGAGGTTTAAACAGTCCAATAAAGTGTAAATATATTATGGCATATATTAAGAAAATGAAAATTGATGTCGCTTTTTTTACAAGAAACACATTTGAATGTCAAAGAAAGTATGCAATTGAAGAAGGATTGGGTAGGGCATGTATATTCTTCTTCATTTAACTCCAGGGCTAAAGGTGTAGCAATTTTGATACATAAGAATTTATCTTTTGAATTACAATCAATGGAGCAAAAGGCAGGATGTATTCTTAAATTAAATGTCAGATTTTTAGTGAATTTTGGACTTTTCTTAATATTTATGCCCCAAATGAAGATAATGAAACATTTATTTCTGATGCATTTTTATATCTGGGTCAGGCTAATGAGAATGTTTTAGTTGGTGGTGATTTAAATTGTGTTTTGGAACCTTTATTGGATAAGTCCCAGAAGAAAGTTAAGAAATCTAAAATAGCAGTTCAGATTCATGCGTTGATGAAAGATCTCAATTTAGTGGATATTTGGAGACGTCTTAATCCGACAGAGAAGAATTTTTCCTTTTATTTAGCTGGACATGAATCGTTTTCAAGGACTGACTTTTTTTTAGTATCGGCACAGTTACAGTGGAAAATACAACAAGCGGAATATAAAAGTAGGGTGATTTCGGATCATTCTCTGTTATATTTTACATATATAACTTCTGAGAAAGTTCAAGTGGCTTATTGTTGGAGGTTTAATATAATGTTGTTAAAAAATACGGAATTTATTGATTTTTTCAAAGAACAAATTAATTTCTTTTTGAAATAAAATTTTAATTCTGTTCAAAGTAAGTTTGTCGTATGGGACGCTATGAAACTTATTTGAGAGGACAAATAATTAGTTATACTTCTAAAATAAAAAAAGAATCGATTAAATCAGAGTCTTGAGTTAGAGAAACAGATTAGTGAGTTAGAAAATGAATTTCAGAGAGACGTTACAGAAGATCAGAAAATAGAATTGTCCAGGTTGAAACTGGAATATAATACTTTGCAATCTTATCAATTTGAGTGTATGATTAATAGGACTTAACAACGATATTATGAATGGGGAGAGAAAGCACATAAGGTATTGGCATGGCAATAAAAGAAAGAACAGGTTTTGAGGTCTATTAATACTGTTAGATGGAATTCGCTTATTACGTATAAACCTCGTGAGATTAATGATGAATTTTGTTCATTTTATAAAAAGTTATATACATTTGATGGAAAACAAGAAAACGGATCGATTGATCTTTTTTTTATCACAGTTGAACTTACTGACATTAGAGGATGTAGATATACAGGAGTTGGAAGCACCATTTACTGACTTGTAAATTAAAATGTCTGTGATGGAAATGCCAAACGGTAAATCGCCTGGTGATGATGGATTTTCTGTCTAATTTTATAAAAATTTTTATGATGAACTCTCCACAGTGTTTGGAGATGTACTACGTCAGGTTGGAGAACATTATGAATTGCCTGAGTCTTGTTCTAGTGCTTTAATTACAGTAATTCCAAAGAAAGATAGAGATCCTTTGAAAGTATCTTCATATAGACCGATTTCGTTGTTGAATGTAGATTATAAAATTATAGCTAAAATTTTAGCGAATAGATTGGCTAAGTTTTTACCTAAGCTGATTCATATGGATCAAACAGGTTTCATGAACAATAGATATGCCTCAGATAATATTTTATGTGTGATTAGTTTGATTAATAGATTTTGACAATCTTCAGACCATCCAATGGTGATATCTTTAGATGCCAAAAAAGCATTTGATAGAGTTGAGTTGAATTTTCTGTTTAAAGTTTTGGAGAAATTTAAGTTTGGTCCTTTTTTTACTGGTTGGATTAAGGCTTTATATAGTAAACCGGTAGCTAGAGTACTGACGAATGGTTTCTGCAGGTACACAGGTTGCCCCCTGCCATAGGCTGGTGGTGTATCACCACATATGCCTACTAAACTTTTCAAGAATGTCAATTTTCTGGACCAATAAATCCTGTGTATTTGTGATCTCTTATCTCCTTTCTTCTGTTTTTTACTTTAAGACAGTCATGCCCATTTCCACACTACATTACTTTTTCATATCCCTTATTACATTTTCCATATATTGAATTTTAATATCTGGTTCCAGCACACATTCTCTATTAACTCTGATTTCCGACATTTATGTTTCCATCTTAACTCTTATCTGATTTTCATTATGTATATTATGTCTATGTTTGTTTTTGGCTTTTAGCTTTAATTTTCTATTGAATCTTCCTTGTCACTTCCAAATCTTCTATCTCATGCTCCGTATCTTCACTTGATGTAGAGTCCATTTCCAAAGCCTTTTCTCCTGCTTTACTTGGTCGTTGTGCTGATAACTGCTGTATGTGCATTAGCGTTCCCCTTTCTTTTACAATCAGCCATTTCTGGGACCCTCCCTGCGCCCTCTCGCCCCGACGCTGTAAACCTCCGACTTCACAGTGTGGGCTACATTTCCAGGAGAGCTCCAAGTTCGGCGTGCAGGTAAGGCTATTGCAGAAGCTTTAGAAAGCACCAGGAAAGAATTGGAGGAGTACTCACAGGGCCCTGGGGCTTGGACAAACATCACACTGCTGGACGCTCTAGCCCCATGAAAAGAGAAGTATGCTGGCTCACAGGAATTCACAGCAGCGGCAGCACACCTTGAGGGTCCAAAGTGCTTTTTCTGTGGACAAAGAAAGCACCCCAGAGCCCTCTGCCCTGCCAGAGAAAATGTCTGTTCCAACTGTGGAAAACGTGGGCATTATGCAAAAGTCTGTAGAAGCCCCAAGGCCACAGCCAAGGCCCATTCTCATGCTAATGAGAGGCAGGAAAGCTCTTCTTTCTCCAAAGACAAACAGAAGAAGAATAATGCCATGTGTAGCCAGCCATCTTGGACAAATGCTACAAAGCAGAGGACGATGAATATGACGCCGAGTACTATCAAATGGAAGGACTCGAAGGACACGTCGGACATGCTTCCCTACGCATGAATCAGGCGAGTCCACACAATTTATCTGACACCAATGTGTGCATCAAAATTAATGATGTGAGGGTAAATTGCTTTAATAGATAGTGGAAGCACTGAAAATTTTATTGAGCAGAGGTCAGTCAATTGCCCTCCCCACATGCCCAATTGAGCACCAGATCCTGTTAGCAGCCAGCAGCCTTGCGGCTGAGGTAAAACAGTTTTGCAGGGTTAGTCTACAAATCCTGGGCACAAAATACGAAGGGTTCAAATTACTAGTACTCCCTCACCTCTGTGCCCCGGTACTATCGGGGTTAGATTTTCAGTGTCAGTTGGAAAACATTACAATAGTGCACAACGGCCCTCACCCCCCATTATGCCTTACGAAGAAACAACACTGCAGCCTGTCTGTCCTGAACATAGACCCCCCTCCACTGTTCACACACTTGAACCCAGAATGCACACCGATAGCAACAAAGGGCAGGAGGTACAGGCCGAGGGACAGAGCCTTCATTAGGACAGAGGTCTGCAGGCTACTACAGGAGGGCATCATAGAGTAGAGCACCAGCCCCTGGAGAGCCCAGGTGATTGTAGTAAAGTCAGGAGAAAAACTGCGCATGATAGTGGATTACAGCCAAGACAATCAACAAATTTATACAACTAGATGCCTACCCCCTGCCACGCATAGCAGACATGGTCAACAACATTGTGCAGTATAAGGTGTTCTCCACCATAGACCTGAAGGCAGCATACCACCAACAGCCCATTAGAAACAGCGAGCACATTTACACGGCATTTGAGGCAGACGGCAGGCTGTATCAATTTCTGTGACTCCCCTTCGGTGTCATCAATGTTTCAGAGAGAAATGGACTGAATAGTAGATGAGTTCCAACTGAAAGCGGTGTTCCCCTACTTAGACAATGTGACAATCTGTGGCCACACTCAGGAGGATCATGAGATGAATTTAAAACGCTTTTTCCAGGCAGCTGAGGAAAGGAACCTAACATACAACAGGGACAAATGTGTCTTTAATGCCAAGAAGTTGCCAATCTTGGGCTACATAGTGCAGAACGGGGAAATCAGCCTAGACCCAGCCCGTATGTGCCCTCTGCTAGATCTCCCAGTGCCACACACGCTAAAAGCACTAAAAGGGTGTTTGGGACTGTTTGCTTACTACGCCCAATGGGTCCCCAACTACTCTGACAGGGCCCACCAACTTATAAAAGCCTCAGTTTTCCCACTGTGCCCAGCAGCCACCAGAGCATTCAGGGACATTAGGGACCATATCACTAAAGCTACCATGTGGTCCATAGATGAGTCAATCCCGTTTCAAGTAGAAATGGATGCATCCGATGTGGCTCTGGCAGCCACCCAAAACCAAGACGGACAACCGGTGCCCTTTTTCTCGTGAACGCTACAGGGGTCAGAGATATGGCACTCAGCAGTAGAGAAGGAGACTCTAGCCATTGTGGAAGCAGTCAGGCACTGGTGACATTATCTGGCGTGCAAACACTTCACCCTTGTTACGGACCAACGGTCTGTGGCTTTTATGTTCGATAACCAGAACAGGGGGAAAATTAAGAATGACTAAATCCTGTGCTGGCGGATAGAATTGTCTACATTTAACTACGACATTCTATACCACCCCGGGAGACTCAACGAGCCCCTGGACGTGCTGTCCAGAGGCAATTGTGCCATCCTTAACCACACATCCCAGTTGCAGAGCTTGCACAATGAGCTGAGCCACCTGGGGGTCGCTAGACTATTTCACTTCATTAAAAGCCAAAACCTCCCATTTTAGGTAGAGGAAGTGAGGTCAGTGAACAAGAGCTGCCCCATCTGTGCGGAATGCAAACCGCAATTTTACCGGCCAGACAAAGCCACCCTGATAAAAGCTACCAAACCTTTTGAGCGCCTCAGTCTCGATTTTAAAGGCCCGCTCCCGTCCAATAATAGAAATGTCTATTTCCTAAACGTAATAGATGAATATTCCCGTTTCCCCTTCGCAATCCGTGTTCTGATGTATCAGCAGCCACTGTTATAAAATGCCTCCAACCCATCTTCAGCATATTTGAGTACCCGAACTACATACACACAGACAGGGGTGCTGCATTCATGAGCGCAGAAGTACAGCAGTACCTGCACGAGAGAGGGATTGCTACCAGCCACACTACAAGATACAATCCCAGGGGGAATGGACAAGTTGAAAGGGAAAATGCCACTATCTGGAAAATGGTCCTCTTGACTTTAAAAGCAAAAGACCTGCCTGTTACTAGATGGCAAGAAGTGTTGCCAGAAGCCCCACACGCTATATGTTCTTTGTTGTGTACTGCCACTAACATGACCCCACATGACCGTATCTTTTCTTTCACAAGGAAAGCCACGATGGGCACAGTGCTGTTTAAATGGATGTTGACACTGGGACCTGTTCTCCGGAAGCACTGCAGACCCCACAAAGCAGACCCGCTGGTGGATCAAGTGGAGTTGAGGCACGCGAACCCTCAGTACGCCTTCATCACATTCCCAGATGGAAAAGAAGACTCGGTGGCCACCAGGGATCTTGCGCCAGCCGGATGTGTGAACAACATGGAGGAAACACAGATGTCTATGGATCAACAAGGAGCGCAGCAGCTGTCACTAGAACAGTTGTCCATCGAGTCACCCCAGAGGACTATACCACCCACCCCAGAATCAGGACCCTAGGTACGCCTGCCCCACAAAATATCACCACCCTAGACTTGATGGCAGGACCTAATCCCACACAAGAGGATCCCCAGCCCCCACGGCCACATGGCCATCTAGTACTTCCCACTTCCACAGCTCCACCAAGAAAGGCCATAAGGCAGACTGCACTCCCCACCCCTATACCACTACCGAGTTGGTCCAGAAGGCAATGGAAGCCACGAAAAATTTTGGACATGAACTTACAAGCAAGGGAAGGAGGATGGGGGGGTGGGGGTGGGGGGAATAACATTTTTTTTAAGGTGGGGTGAATGTGGTGATATGTAATTACACCACTAGGTCACCAGGGATCATCGTGGTGACCCTGTATATAAAGCAGTCCAGAGCTACAGTCTAGCCTTCCAGGTTTGTCTTGCAAGAGAGGAGACCTCCTGTACATATTAGTTTATTAAAGCTGTCTTATACTCGCACTGCTGGTGTGGTTATTGTCAGTACAGTTTATGTACTATATTATCCTGTATTTATTTTTTGTTACAACTTTGGGTTCCCCCCCCCCCCCCCCCACTTTTTAAAGTTATTCTCTGGGGAGTGCTGTTTTCACCTGACCAATCGCTACTCCACCACGTGACCCCCCCCCCCCCCCCCATTTGTTCATAACTTGAAGGGCTCAAGCCCCTAATGCTATCTTTATCTTTGCTATAGACTGTTTGACCTTTTGGGTTTCTCCAGCATTGTATTCTTATTTAAAGTTAATTCAGGAGAAGGCTTAGTAAGCAAGGTGGAAGACAAAGCAACGGATTTCTTGAATAATGGTTACGTTTAAATACACAAACGTTTTATTCATATGTATTGTATTATTGTTTGCCAAAATGTAAAAGGGAAGGTACGATTCTCTTACACTTCCCCGGGCTTCTCATATGTAAGGAACTGAACAGGAAGTTGGCTGATATTTCATCAGAGGTTGGCTCATCAAGAAGGGAAAATGAACCAATCTGTCCCCCATGGTAAGCATGTTTTTCCTCTGCTTTGTTAGAGATGGGTTGGAGAGGGAAGATTTTAGGGGAGATACAGGGGAGTGTGATTAGATGGCAAATCAATGAATAGGATGGGCAGATTTGCTGCCTTCTGAGCTGTTCTTCTTTGGCTTGGCTTCGCGGACGAAGATTTATAGAGGGGGTAAAAGTCCACGTCAGCTGCAGGCTCGTTTGTGGCTGACAAGTCCGATGCGGGACAGGCAGACACGGTTGCAGCGGTTGCAGGGGAAAATTGGTTGGTTGGGTTGGGTGTTGGGTTTTTCCTCCTTTGCCTTTTGTCAGTGAGGTGGGCTGGTGGTGTCACAATATATAATATAACCGGGCACAGTGCAAAAGGTACCAAACATGCCCGATCATCGAGGAGGGAATAGAACCCCTGTAAACCCAAAAGGCTACATGATGGCTATCAATCTAATTTTAAAATCAAAGTTGGCATGCATTTTAAAAGTACGATTTGAAGGGGTGAAAGACAAGAAAAGATATTCTGTCCAAATCGCGGTTTTCAACGTGGACTTATTAATGAGCCATCTCTTCTTTCGGTTTCTTTCTGCAATCAGCAAACAGAACAGTGGACGATTTTGTAAGGCGACTCCAAATACTCATCAATTTGCCTACATTCATTTTTGGCTTGGTTCTCAACACATTTGCCTTGTCGAGGTTGTGCTTTAAATTTAGAAAAACGAATGAATCTGTTATCTACATGATTAATCTGATCATGTCGGACATCCTTCTACTTTTCTCGCTGCCTTTCAAGATCTACGCTTTTCAGACAGTCGAGTGGTATCTGGGTCCGGCATTCTGCACGTTTTTGGAATCCCTGTACTACGTGAACACCTATGGCGGTATCCTGTTGATCACGTTGATTGGTCTGGATCGTTACATCTCCATAAAACACCCGTTTTTGGCCAGGAGCTTCAGATCTCCCCAAAAAGCAGCCATCGCCTGTACCATAGTTTGGGTTGTTGTGTGGTCTGGCAGTGCCTGCCTGTATGTAAAAGGAACCCCCAGGACTACTTGTTTTTTCAATCATGGTTCATCTGTTTGGACAATACAGATCGTTGCATTGCTCCAAACTATATTTCTGATCTCTGCTCTCACCATGGTCTTCTGCTCCGTCCAAATCATCCGAAGCCTACGGAAGAGTGGCGCAATGAAAGACGGGGACGTCTTCAGCCACCAATCCATGAAGATTGTCCTTTCAAATCTGTCAACTTTCCTCATGTGTTTCGCGCCGTACCATGTGGCAATGCTGTTGTACTTCTTAGCGCGGAACTCACTGATGCTCGAAAGTTATCTGGTTCCTCTGCGTAACGTTCTCCAAATCTGCCTGTGTTTAGCAAATGTAAATTGTGTCCTGGACGCCATGTATTACTATTTTGTTTTCAGAGAGTTTCGAGTGCCGAACAAAGACCCTCCGCCGGTTCTGTTGCCTGCAGCTCCAGCTGGTTCATCCAAGCATTTTGGAGTTTTGCGACGGGAAAAGACTGCCCAGTGAACGTGTATGGTGTAAGATTATGAATAAGCTGTGTTGTTTTAAATGTAATGGTATTTAACGAAAATTGATAACGGTGGCTTTTGGAGATCTGAAAGAAAACATTGGGAATAGACGATTAAGAACGACCTCCTTTCATTGGAACTGGGGAATATTGTGCAATCACAGCAGGTGTGGGAGGGAATGTGGACGGGTTCGCGCTTCCAGGGAGAATATTATGTTCCAGGCGAGCTGCCTCCTCGCTGTTGACCCCACCAAAAAGTCAATGTGGAGCCGAATGACTGACTCTGGCATGGGGTGGTAGGGAGGAGGTGTGGATTTAGATTACATTGCCGAACAATTGTTTGTTTGAAAATATCACACATTGAGTGGAAATGGACAATTAAACTCCTCCTAGTTTAAAAAAAAACAGGAAGCAAGAACTACAGATGCTGGAAACCTTGAACAAAGAATCTCGAGGGGCTCACTGGGTTATGGAGAGAAACCATAAAACACTGCAGTCTTCGCCCCTCGATGTTGTGCCCTCCCTTATATTCCTTTTAAAAAATACTAAACCCACTTTACCACCTAACCCTCTATTTTTCTTTCATCCATGTGCCTGTCTCAGAGTCTCTTAAATGCCCCTAATGTTTCAGCCTCCACCACTGTTGTGAGTGAGGAAACAGGTTTGGTAAAAGGACTCTAGACAGTTTTGGTAGTAAAGGCTTTACACGCATTTCTCCAAACATTTTCATCAATCTTTCTATCTAAATCCGATTCCCATTTCATTCTTGATTTATAAACATATAACTTAGGCATTTTATTTTTTAATAATTTATACATCTCAGAAATAAATATACTTGGATCATCTTTAGTAAGTAATAATTCCAAAGAAGATTGCCTAGGTAATTTTAAATTATAACCCAATTGCTCTGATAATTTTTAAAAACTTGATAATAACAGAATATAACAAAGTTATTTGAAAGTCATTGGTGTTAAAATTTGATCTCTCAGTCTGTTCGATAGATGCCACCGTTCCTGCAGCCAAAAAGTTTAAATATGACTGTAGTTGATGATGATCTCCTTTTTCTTTTGTAGGTGGGGAAGGGAGGAGGGAGGGTATTAGTGTGGTAGTTGGGGAGGATTTATATATATATATATATATATATATATATATATATATAAATAACTAATCACATTATGCTTGTATTAATTTCTTTGGCTTGGCTTCGCGGACGAAGATTTATGGAGGGGGTAAAAAGTCCACGTCAGCTGCAGGCTCGTTTGTGGCTGACCAGTCCGATGCGGGACAGGCAGACACGATTGCAGCGGTTGCAAGGGAAAATTGGTTGGTTGGGGTTGGGTGTTGGGTTTTTCCTCCTTTGCCTTTTGTCAGTGAGGTGGGCTCTGCGGTCTTCTTCAAAGGAGGCTGCTGCCCGCCAAACTGTGAGGCGCCAAGATGCACGGTTTGAGGCGTTATCAGCCCACTGGCGGTGGTCAATGTGGCAGGCACCAAGAGATTTCTTTAGGCAGTCCTTGTACCTTTTCTTTGGTGCACCTCTGTCACGGTGGCCAGTGGAGAGCTCGCCATATAATACGATCTTGGGAAGGCGATGGTCCTCCATTCTGGAGACGTGACCCATCCAGCGCAGCTGGATCTTCAGCAGCGTGGACTCGATGCTGTCGACCTCAGCCATCTCGAGTACCTCGACGTTAGGGGTGTGAGCGCTCCAATGGATGTTGAGGATGGAGCGGAGACAACGCTGGTGGAAGCGTTCTAGGAGCCGTAGGTGGTGCCGGTAGAGGACCCATGATTCGGAGCCGAACAGGAGTGTGGGTATGACAACGGCTCTGTATACGCTTATCTTTGTGAGGTTTTTCAGTTGGTTGTTTTTCCAGACTCTGTTGTGTAGTCTTCCAAAGGCGAGAGCTTGTATTAATATATTGTAACTAATATTATGATTTTAAATTTTAAATAAAATATTTTTTAAAAAGAAGGCAAAACGTGGTAGAGTGGCAACCGAGGCACACACTTCAGCAGCCAAGGGATAAATAACACGCACAGTTTAATAGCATCATGGGAAAAGTTGGGTAAGCAATAAACAGTGTACACAGTTTAATAGTGGTTGTGGGGAAAAGTAATAGCAGCACTGAAACACACATGTATAATTAATAACAAACGTGGGGAAATCACGTGAGAATAAAGTACACACACACACACATGCAACTGGATCCATAAAATAATCAAGGAAAAATCACTATGATGCCCCACTACCTCTTGAATCAGTGCAGACATGGCTCTATGTTACTTAGGGACACTAATTAAATGCTCCCAACCCTTTTAAACAGTGCACATCTTACCAACAATTTCTCCAGACCTGGAGTGAAGCAGGATGGTCTCCAGCCCAGGTTGTTAGCAAGGTCACAACAGCTTGGTCCCAGTAAGGTTAAGTTGATTTCAAAGGTCAATGGCCCAAGGCCAAGTACAGACAAGCTGGAGAGTCCAGCCCAGGTAATTTACAGGATTGCAATTGCTCGGTGCCAGTAAGGTTAAGATGATTACATTGGGTCCACAGCAAGGTGTGCACCAATTGGTGGGGTCAAACCTTGATTGGCAGCTGGCATATCCACTGACTAGGTAGGGGGCAGTGGTGTCACATGACAGCCACAACCCTTCTCAATACAATCACCATCCCTGGTAAGGCATTCCAGGTACCACAACTCTCTATAAAAACCTTGCCCTTGATGTCTCCCCTAAACTTCTTTCCCTTCACTTTGAAAGTATGTCCTCTAGTGTTGGCTATTTCTGTTGTCAGAAAAAGGTGTTGGCTGACAACCCTATCTATGCCTCTACATAATCTTGTAGACTTCTATCAAGTCTCCTCTCATCCTTCTAAAGAGAAAAGTCCCAGTTCTACTAACTTTGCCTCTTAAGACTTGTTTTTGAACCCAGGCAATATCTTGGCAAATGTCCTCTGGACCCTCTCCATAGCTTCCACATCTTTCTTATAATGAGGTCATGTTGAGAATGAGGTAACAGGTTTGGTAAGTTTCAAAAGCAAGGACTCTGGATGCACAATTTTGATGGGGAAGGATTTTATTTACAGAAGGCAAGTGAGGGAAATGGTAACATGCAGCACACACTCTCTCTCTCTCACACACACACACACACACACACACACACACAGAGTTTACAGCAGCCTTGGTGGGGAAAAGAGTGTGGTACCAAAATACTCACACACAATACAATGATCAAGGTAAAATCACTACGATGCCCCACCACCCTTTGACTCAGTGCAGGCACGGCTCTATGCTACAAGGGACACTAATTAAACACACCTAATCCTTTTAACTCATCTTACCAATAGTTTCTCCAACACCCTTCCACATTTCTAGGCCTGGAGTGAAGCAGGGTAGTCCCAAGCTGGCAAAGAGAGAGAACAAAGAACACATAGTGCTGGAGGGCCCATCCCAGGTCATTAGCAGGAACAAATGGCTCAGTGCTAGGAGGGTTAATCAAATTACATCAGCCAATAGCCAAAGGCCAAGTACAGAGAGGCTTGGGAGTCCAGTCCAGGTAATTTACATGGACCGACAGCAAGGTATGCACTAGTGGGTGAGAAAGAACCAAACCTTGATTGGCAGCTGGTGTGTCCTCTGACTAGGTAGGGGGCTGTGCTATCACATGACAGCCACAACCCTTCACAATACAGGTGACCAGAACTGAATACAATACTCTAAGTGTGGTCTTACCAGAGATGTGAAGAGTTGCAACATGATCTCTCTAAACTCATTTCCCCTATTAATGAAGCCCAGCAACCCATAGTCCTTCTTAACTATTCTATTTGCAGTAGCCTTCAGGGATGTATGGATTTGAACCCCAAGGTCTCTCTGTTCATCCACACTCTTAAGTAACTGACCATTAACCTTGAACTCAGCCTTCTGGTTTGTCCTTCCAAAATGTATCACCTCACATTTATCTGGATTGAACTCCATCTGCCACTTTTCTGCCCAACTTGGCATTCTGTTTATATTCTCTTGTAACAGTCATTTCTCTTTAGCTTATTCAAAATGTTGTGTTGGAAAATATATGAAATGGAAGCCACAAAATTTAGTTTCATACCTCTTTTCTGGGTGCTAAAGGTGACATTTGTGCTACCAGGAACTCTTGGCACAATTAAATAGAGAATTTTGGATCGAATTGTTTAATTTGCTTTTATTTTGAGACTGTGGCCAAAATGTTGCTGAGATTCTGGGTAATGGAAACAGCACTCTATCACTAATTAATCTGCTGCTTCATCATTCCTAATCTGGGTTTATGTTCAGATGGATGTGTCGGACTCTGGCTTTACCCTCCCCTCAATTTGGTCTATGTGTCGACTGTGTCCAGCGTGCTCGTTGAATGAAGTGATAGGAGAAGGTATTCGGTTTCACAATCAGTTTATTACATAGTACAAGAATAAAGCTTAACGGAGCTCTGGTTCAGTCATTAGTTCATAGGTCACCTGCTCAGTGAGCTATTCCCCAACACTGACTCCTACTGTCCAGTCTCTTCTGTTTATATAGATCAACATTGTTACATTGACCACGAGTTGGCTTTCTTTGATAAACTCCTTGCATAAAATTTATCTCAACCAATTTCCTGCTCTGCAGTTATCGATGGTGTAGACCTCCTATCTTAATCCCCAAGGCCAGAACATCCTGTTGTTTTGATCAGAAGTCAATTCATACCCCAGATATTTCTAATTATTTCTTTGTTCTCGTCTGGCCATAGTCTTCTGTTCTAATCAACACCTCCCGTGTATCCTTATGACTTAATTATTTCTACTAAATTGGTTTATCCATTTTGTTTGACTCTGACATTCTCAGTCATGGTACTCTTATCACTTATCCTTGCAATCCACTTACCTTCCTGTCACTGGCCTGTTTCAGAATAAATCACTGTCCCTATGGTTCCTCCAACCTCATCCTGTCTAACTTCTCCTATCTGCTATCCTTTTTCTCCCATGTGTGCTTTACAATTAGCAGTGTAACTTTGGGGATGGAAGTATTTTCTCTCTTTGTATTTGGAGGCAGCAAATTCTACACATACTATAATCAGCCAACTTTTCTACATACTGTGGCTGTTACTTAATTGCATTAATATTTTCCATACACAGTATAATTGAAGTAAATAGTAAATTGTTACATAGTAATGGATTAATGAATACATAATGAATAGTACATAGGCATATTTTTCACGATTACTTAACCCTTTGTTTCCAACAGATGCTCCGGAGCCCTCCCACTTCCCAAGGAAATGCTGCTGGGACATGAATTGGCCACCATAAAACACCCCGCTGATCAGCTGGCTTGTACAAGAGAATGGATTATAGTTTTTATTTACCAAAAATAGACTTTATTCACAATACATTATTTACAAAAGGAAAACCGTTCAAAATCTCTTGCTGTTCTTAGTTTTATATCCATACATTTCCATCACTATACATATTTTATACACCATTGCCACCACTGTGGCACCTTGTCATTACTCCCCCACCCCCCACTACTGTTGTTTGAGGGACTTCCCCTCAATCTCAGTCCCTCAATGCCCAGTAACAGAAGGACTCTAGACTGTGGTCCTTCCCCACCATGCCCTTGTGTTAGCTTTACATTCCTTAGCACATACTCCTGCAGCCTGAAATGTGCCCTTGGCAGCTTTCCCGCATCGACAGCTCTGTGTGCTGAAAGGCCAACAGGTTTTGGCAGACCAAAATGTGTCTCACCGAGATGGTAGTCTTCCAGCAGTGTCTGACTGTGTGGATTCCCGGGAACGGGTAGGCACTTTTAAGATGTAGCACCTGAGTACTCCTCCCAGGACCCAGGTGTGATTACTGGGGCAAAAGTGCTTCCAGCACCTTTTAAGCTGCAGGGGGATCGACCCTACCCCGCAATGTCATAGTAAGCGACACATCACGGGAACTATCGGTAAGTCTCCCCCGCCCTCCTTTCACACTAGCTGTTAGTTGCTACCCCCATTAGCTCCCCTGTTAGTCACCACCCACCGTCACTCACCACCCCCCCAGTCAGTCACCCTCCCCCTCATCATTTGTGACCCCACTGTAAATCAACACCCACCCCAGCAATCATGCATCCCCTCTCCCCTCCCCCCCCCCCCCCCCCCAGCAACGTCCCACTGCCACGAACTGGAATGGCATTCGTAGCAGTGGCAATTCGCAGCCACCCACTCTCCCGTCCCCGTGGAAGCTACCTCTTTCCCCCGCGGCAGCAACCTCCATCCCCACCGGGGCCTCTCTCCCCCCCCCCACCATGGCAGTGACCTCCCCCCCTCCCCCCACAGCATCTCCCCCCATGGTAGCGAAGTCACTCCCCCCAATTGTGGCCTCCCCTTCTTGCCCCTACCCCGGGCCCCACGGCACCGACCCCTCTCTCCCCCGATCGCAATAGGCACTTCAGCCAGTGGTGTCTCTCCTAAAACCAGGTCGGCTATTTTCATTTTGAAGCTGCATAATGGACACAACCTAGTTAAGTTTAACTGGGTTCCCTGACAACCTCTAAGGTAGGTCAGTGTAGAGCTCGTCGAAAGAACCAAAGACTTGCTGATCCAAACCAAGGCTTTTATTAGCAAAAGACCGGAGCTCTTCACAGGTGGCCGACCAGTCCGGAATGATCCGACCTGGCTAGGGACACAACCCTTTAAGGCCCAGACAATAGGCATGGCTTAGCTCTCAGCCAATCGCTGTAAGCACAGTCTAGATACAGTAACTATATACACTATGTACATTGGTGATAGATCTGTACTATCACAGTCAGCGACCCGTTTGGATTTGGACCATGCTGACCGGGTTGGACCCTTTCAAGCTGCCGTGTGAGTGGGGCGCTAACCAGGAAAATTGCCCAGTTCATCCAATTTTACACAGCAGCTCGGCAGCTTGAAAGGGCTTAATAGAGTCCTCTGCCACGCTGCTGCTGGAGATGAATCATGACAATGACAAGGACCCTTGCATTTTTCTCCACACACTCTTAGCGAATCTGAATGATGCCAAAAGGTGGGCAACTATCTCCCCTCCACTGCAATCAATCTGGAGGACACAATGAGTTCTGTGAGTGATGTTCCGGTTGTACAGGATGGATCTGACTCGAAGAGCTCTTCTCACGGGGGGGCGTGGCAAAATGGCATAGAAGACAGACGTGTACTCCACCTTTCCCCAGCAGGATTACTATAAACCCAGTTTTAAAAAAGCATAACAGTGGTTAAAAATAATATTTATAGCTGTTTAAATAACAGTGATTTATGATGGCATCAAATGTAAAAAATTTAAACCTCAACTTCAGAAAAAATTACCATACAAAATTGTGGAAGAATTGAGGCCTACCTGCATAGCTGAATCCACGGAATCGTTGTTGGGAGTCTCCAAACCTCAGAGGACTCCAGCCCGTTCGAGTTTGACCTTGGCGCTGATCCTGCCTCTGCAAGATGGCACTGGCACTTTGGTGAGTTTGGACGTTGCCGACCCGTGTTCACATGAGGCTGTGCGCGCGGGCGGCACAGCCAACAAGGGGACCACGAACCCATGACCTCGCTGGGCGGCCTGGGGGCACACAATGTAGCATCAGAGGACGCTTCTGCAAGTCCGGTGGCTTTTCCTGGCTTTCATGGGGCATCCCAAATCCGAGAATTGCTCGACAAAGTATGGGCTGTGGGGGAGCCCGAATGTCAGTGTCCCAATGAGGTCGGGGTGCCAGTGTTGGGTGTCCAGACCCGCAGCCATTCAGTTAAAGGAACTACGATGACTGAAGAAGAAGAGGAACTTACTTTTATGGAATTTGTCCAGGAGGACGAGCCTGAAGTTAAAGGAGGTAGACCTCAAAAAGTGGAGGTGGAATCTGGAATGGATTCAGTGTTTACTATTTTGGAAGGAATTGCTTGTCAAATGGACAATATGTCAAAACAAATATCAACCCAGGTGAATCAAGGATTTATGGAGATGAAAATAAAAATGAGTACCCAGTGTGATGAAATGTCAACTATGAAACAGGAAATGACTGTAGTTAAGTGATATTAATAGATGTATAAAATCAGTTGATACTGTGCAAGATCATTTTAAGAAAATTGAAACAGCCTTTTTCTGAGTGTCAAAACCAGGTGGAATGTAATAGAGAAAAAATGGAAAAAGTGGAAGGTTCTTTTGTAGATTGGGGGATTAAAAAAAGAGATTTATTGAAGAAGATAGATTCGTTGGAAAATCAAAGCCGAAGGAATAATGTGAAAATAGTTGGCCTTCCAGAGGACATTGAAGGTTCTGATCCTATAAAAATTTTTAAGCATTGGATCCCAGAGGTGCTGGGTAAAGAGTTTTTTCCTGAAGGTTTGGTATTGGATTGGGCTCATAGAGGTCTGAGAAGAAAACCACTTCCAGGACAAACACCAAGAGCAGTTATGGTTCATTGTTTAAAATATCAAGATAGAGAAATGATTCTACGTGTGGTGGTACAGAAAGCATGGCAGAATCAATATCCATTAATGGTTCAAAATAATGAAGTGTTTTTTTATGCCGATTTGAGCCAAAAGGTTATTAGAAGACGAAGAGAATTTAATATGGCCAAAGATGTTTTGTGGCGAAAAGGCCATAAGTTTGCTTTTCGTTATCCTGCAATTTTGAAGGTTTTTTATGGAAACTTCCAATCTCAATTTTTTGAGAATGATCATGATGCTTTGGTTTTTGCTAATTCTTTGCCAGAACTGCGAAGAAATGGGCATTCTCCTCCGTTGTCTCCTAAGAGGAGGGTAAATGGACATGGAAATGGACATGGGTATGGAAAGAATGGAAAGAAAGAAGAGTTGACACAAAGTCTTCTTGATGTTGAAGATCCGGAGCCGTTGTTGGGCATGGAATCATTGGGCTGAATATAAGGACTATATTTTATTGTGTTTAATTAAATAATAAAAATGTATCTGGCTGGGGGGGGGGGTGGTGGATGACACTGAAAACTTTGACAGTCATCTGCCGCTAGTGGGTTTATTACTACCTTTGGGTGGTTTTTTTGTGTTTTTTTT
This sequence comes from Narcine bancroftii, assembly GCF_036971445.1. Lineage (NCBI taxonomy): Eukaryota > Metazoa > Chordata > Chondrichthyes > Torpediniformes > Narcinidae > Narcine > Narcine bancroftii. The sequence continues at coordinate 82,609,811 of NC_091477.1, forward strand.
TTCTTGTTTTTGAGGGGGGGTTCAAAGAATTATAGAGGGGAGCATTATTTTATAGTGTGTAAATATAAAAAGGATGTCTAAATTTAATTTTCCAGCATTTAATATTCAGGGATTAAATAATCCAATTAAGAGAAAGAGAAAATTGGCTAATATAAAAAATGAAAATTGATATTGCTTTTTACAAGAAACACATTTGACTGAAAAAAAAAATTTGAAATTGAAAAATGATTGGGTTGGTCATGTTTTTTCTTCTTCTTTTAATTCTAAGGCAAGAGGAGTAGCGATTTTGATTCATAAAATATTACTATTTGAATTAGAATCTTCAGAGGGGTATGCTGGCAGAGTATGAAGAGTGAACTGTAAAATCTTTGCTGAATCTTGGACTTTGCTGAATCTTTATGCCCCTAATATAGATGATGAGCAGTTTATATCAGAAGATTTTTTATTAACTCAAACTAATGAAAATGTTTTAGTTGGTGGTGATTTTAATTGTGTTCTCAACCCTTTATTGGACAGAAATCCAAAAAGTATAAGGAAATCAAAGATGGCAACACAAATTAATGCATTAATGAAAGATTTAAATTTGGTAGATATTTGGAGAAAATTTAATCCTACAGAGAAAGATTTCTCTTTTATTCTTCAAGACATGATTTGTTTTCTAGAATTGATTTATTTTTGGTATCAGCATATTTACAAGGTAGAGTACTATAAGCTGAATATAAAAGTAGAGTTATATCAGATCATTCATTATTACTTTTTTTTGTGAAAGTTCGGAGGTAGTACCTCCGTCATTTAGATGGAGGTTTAATGCAATGTTATTGAAAAAACCAGAGTTTGTTACTTTTATTAAAAAGCATATTTCTTTATTTTTGACTGAAAATGTTAATTCTGTGGATAGTCATTTTGTAATATGGGATGCTTTAAAAGCTTATTTGAGAGGGCAGGTTATTAGTTATTCTATGAAAGTTAAGAAACAATATATGGCAGAAAGTTCAGAGTTAGAAAATAAGATTGCTGAGTTAGAGAAAGATTTTCAGGAAGGTGTAACAGAAGATAAAAAAAAAGTTGCATTTGTGAGGTTGAAATTATGTTATAATACTTTTCAAACTTATCAGTTTGAGTGCTTCATTAATCGATCTAAACAACATTATTATGAGTTTTGGGAAAAAGCTAATAAGGTACTTACTTGGCAATTGAAAGCTGAACAGACATCTCAGACTATTAATGCTGTTTAGAAGAATTCAAAAGTTATTTACAAACCTTAGGAAATCAATGACCAGTTTTATTCATTTTATTTGAATTATATACTTCTGAGGGGAAACAGGATAATGGTTCTATTGATTCTTACCGGTATTAGATGGAAATGATGTTCAGGAATTGAAATCTCCATTTACAGATTTTGAAATTAAGGAAGCTATTCAGGAAATGCCTAATGGAAAGTCCCCAGGGGATGATGGATTCCCTGTGGAATTTTATAAACTCTTTTATGATGATTTTCCTAATGAATTTGGAGAAGTGTTGAATCAAGTTACTGAAGATCAGAAGTTACCAGAATCATGTTCAAGTACTTTAATAACTGTCATTCCAAAAAAAGATAGCGATCCATTAAAAGTGTCTTCATATAGACCTATTTCTTGATTAAATGTAGATTATAAGATTATAGTGAAATTATTAGCTAATAGACGCTAAACATTTACCTAAATTGGTACATATTGATCAAACAAGTTTTATTAAGAATAGAAATACATCAGACAATATATTTCGATTAATTACTTTGGTCAACGCATATCGAAAGCAACCTAACCATTGGAAGCATTAGATGCAGAAAAAAGCTTTTGATTGGGTTCAGTGAGATTTTTTTATTTAAAGTGTTAGAGAAATTTAAATTCAGCCCTTTTTTATTGGTTGGGTTAAGCCTTTATATACGAACCCGATTGCTAGGGTGGTGACAAATGGACAGATTTCTTCACCATTTAAATTGACTCGTTCAACTCGACAGGGCTGCCCATTGACACCAGCCTTATTTGTGTTGGTTATTGAACCTTTAGCTCAGGCTATTAGACAAAATGAAGAAATTAGAGGATGTCTTGGGTAAACTTATACCTCTCATTTTGTTCGTTTTAGATTGGTCACAGTGTTTGGGCTACCAAAAGAAAATAGACACACACACAGCGAGAGCAGTTCAGTTTATACAAGTCTTTATTACTAAATCTAAAGCTGAATTCACACTACAATATGCAAGCCCTTCCCAATTATACTTATCAACGTCTGGACTGGTCCCAACTGCCGAAGCGAGGCAATGACTGCACACTTGTAGTAGGTTGTTGAGGCGCCAGTAGCAGCTTCTCCACCTCCCTCGACCGGGACATTAGCTGGACTCTTGAAGTTCTTCTTCTTGCTGAGAGATGTTGCCACCTCTTGGAGAGTCTCAAACTTCAGCTCAGGGACTATGGGTTATATTACCCAAAAGTTGTTTACTTCAGATCTTATCTTTTTGAACAAATGATTTAATTATCTTCAAGGTCTCCTGACAGTCTGCGACTAACAAAATACAACTGCATCTCTGGGCCTCATGGTGGAAGTTGGATAATGTCTACTGATTCATATGTATCCTTGGACCCCATAGTGTAAATTTAGGGGTGTTTACTAATTCATATGCATCCTGGGCCTCATGATGTAAATTAGATTATGTCTGCTGATTCTAAAAAACAAGCAGGTTCTCAGCCTTGCAGAAGCAAAGGCTGCAAAAGTAAAAAACACAGTTTAAATCTTTCATTACAGAGGGATGAGGGTTAAGAATGAAGAATATAAAATTAATTTATTTGCAGATGATGTGTTGGTATATTTGACGGAACCAGAACAGTTGTTGAAACAATTACAAGAGTGTTTGTTGAAATTTGGAGAATTATTGGGATATAAAGTTAATTGGGATAAAAGTGAAATTTTACCAGTTGGAGTGGGAGATAATTCTGAATTTAAAACTATTACAAAATTAAGATGGACAAGTAAAATTAAATATTTAGGTGTGTTTATGGATATTAATTATCAATCATTATATCAATTAAATTATGTACCTGTATTAAGACAGATTAAAGCAGATTTGATTAAGTGGAAAGATCTTCCATTAACTTTGATTGGTCGGGTTAATTGTATTAAAATGAATATTTTTTCCTTGAATTCAATATTTATTTCTGTCAATACCTTATTTACTTTCTAAGGGCATTTTTCAAGATTTGAATAAAGCAGTGCGAGAGCTTTTATGGAAAGGTAAATTAGCTCGAGTGGTGTTGCATAGACTTACATGAAAGTATGCATTGGGCGGATTACAATTACCACATTTTCAAAGCTAATATGAAGCAGCCCAGTTGAAGTTTGTTAGTAGATTGATGGATTTAGATCAGCCTCCTAGCTCAGCTAAAGTGGAGATTACGTGTATTTCTAGAGTTGAGATACATGAATTTATATTTCGTTGGAATTTGATTTTGTTACAGCAATATGATATGCCGATATTGAAACATTTGTTAAAGATTTGGATTTTAAAAAATAGGGTGTTAGGATCAAAAGATAAATTATCAATTTTAACTCCATTGTATAATAATCAGCTTATTCCTTTTTCAATGTTTAATAATCATTTGAAGATTTGGGATTTGAAAGGTATAAAGACAATACAAGATTGTTTTGAAGAGGGAAAATTTCTTTCTTTAATCAATTGAGAGAAAGATTTGATATACCTGTAAATTCTTTGTTTGCGTATTATCAAATTAGAGTTTTGATAAAAGATAATTATGGTAGAGAGATGATTTTATCTACTTTGACGAGATTTGAATCTTTGATTTCCTCTATATCGAAAAAGGGTTATGTTTCAGTTATGTATAATTTGTTACAAGATAGTATGGATAAGTCAGATTGGGAGAAATCTAAACTTAAATAGGAGAGTGATTTAGTATTTATTTTTCCTGAAGATGATTGGGTGAATATGTGTCAGGACAATGTAATTAAATTGACTAATATAAGATATTGAATGGTTAAATATAATTTTTTTACATCAATTATATTTGACCCTGGAAAAGCTAAAAAAAAATATGGGTTTTGTAATTCTGATTCTTGTTTTAGATGTGGTTTATGTACTGGAATTTTTCTACATGCTATTTGGACTTGTGTTAAAGTTCAATAATTTTGGCAAGGAATCAAAGTAGTTTTGGAAAAATTATATAATTTTATATTACCCTTAGATCCAACGATTTTTTTGTTGGGAAATTTGTATTCGTTAAGGGGAATGGGATTGGACAAAATTCAAATTGCTTTTGTATGTTTGGTGTTATCAGTAGCGCATAAGTGTGTTGCTAGTACTTGGAAAGATGATACTGAGATTCATATATCATGTTGGCATAATGAATTGAAAGTATGTATTGTCATGGAGAAAATTACTTATAATTTACATGATAATTATTCTTCTTTTGTTAGTAGATGGTCTCTGTATTTGAAATATATGCATTTAGATATACTTTGAAATGTTATTAATATTCATTATTTTTTTCTTTTTATATATATAATCTGTTTTTTTTCTCCCCTTAAGAGAGTTGGCTGTAGGGATGGGAGGGAGGGAGGGGTATTATTGTCAAATCTTTTCTTGATTATTTCTATACTGTATGGTTTTTTTTTGACTATCTTTTAAATAAAGTTTGAAAAAAAAAAGAAGAGCTCTTCTCACCACCAGCCAAGCCAAATCCTGGTGCTTGTTTGTGAGCTGCTTTGGGAACCTTGTCACCATGTTCATCGAGTCCTTGTCTCTCAGTATCTGCAGGATGTTCAATGCTAACCACTGCCTGATGGCCAAAGGTGTTTGTCTGGAAAATCTTTTCCTTGACTGGGATATTGTGTGGCAATGAGCTAGGTCCATCCTTCACAACACCTGGGTCAGGTAGAACCTCAGCCCATAGTGGCACTTGGCACCCTCGCTTTTTGGTTCCATGCACAGTCTGATGCAGCCACACATGAAGGTGATCATCAGGATGAGGGCCACCTTGGGTTCGCCCTTGCCCCCATTGTCTGGTGAATTGTACGTAGCAAACCTTCTTTCTTTCTTTTTCAATTGGTTTATTGAGTTATATCGAACATACATACAAGAGAGGAATTATATTACATACATGTATTTACAAGTGTGTAAGAAAAATAACATTAGTATCTAACAAATAAACCATATTAACCATGAATTTCTTCTCCTCTTGTAAAACCAAAAGATAAAAAGAGAGAGAAGAAAATTATTTTTTATTGCAGGATCCCCCCCCCAACTAATCTAAAAAAAAAAGGACTTATTTTTGGAAAAATTTTATTTAAAAGTTTTCCATACATGTAATCATACCAGATACAAAATATAATGATGAAAAATTAATATCAAATCCATTACATGATATAAAACCCAACACCCCAACCACCTCCCCCCAAAACGAACCCCAAAAAAAGAAAGAGAAAAATACATTAAATTATAAAAAGTATAGAAAAAAAGAAAGAAAAGTAGGAAAAGAAGAATATAAACCTGGCTCCCGGAAGACTCCTCCTCACCACACGTCAACAATCATTTGTATATTTTAACATAACATATAACATAACAATTACAGCACGGAAACAGGCCATTAGGCCCTTCTTGTCCGCACCAAACCAAACACCCCTTTCTAGTCCCACCTCCCTGCACAATGCCCATAACCCTCCATCTTCTTCTCATCCATATACCTGTCCAACCTTTTCTTAAATAATACAATTGACTCCGCCACCACTATTTCTCCCGGAAGATCATTCCACACGGCTACCACTCTCTGAGTAAAGAAGTTCCCCCTCATGATACCTCTAAACCTCTGCCCCTTAATTCTTAACTCATGTCCTCTTGTTTTAATCTTTCCTACTCTTAACAGAAGTAGTCTATCCACATCCACTCTGTCTATCCCTTTCATAATCTTAAATACTTCTATCAAATCCCCTCTCAACCTTCTACGCTCCAAAGAATAAAGACCTAATTTGTCCAATCTCTCCCTATACTCTAGATGCTTAAACCCAGGTAACATTCTGCTTAAACCCAGGTAACATTCATCTAAAGGAAGTTGATGAAGCTCAAAGCTAAGGAAAAGGACTATAAATTAATTCCCTCAATTTATAAATACAGGCACCAAAAATACATCATAGTTATTTCTCAGATTATAAGCAATCTTTCCAAAGGAACATGGTTCTGCATCTCTGCATTCCACCAGTCCATATGCAGGTGAGTATCCAATATCCATGTAAATGCTATACATTTTCTTGCTACTGCTAAGGCAATCTTTAAATGCAAAGGGTAGAGAACCTCCCAGCAATGAGGCCAACAAGTGCCCCCCAACTGAATTCCTCTCCAAATCTACCCAAAAAGAACATTTATGTATATCTGAATATTGTCCAAAAAGTAATATATCAGATATTAATAGCCTGTAGCGGGCTGAGCAACTGGACGGTTAGATGGGCCAAATCGCTGCCCAGTCTCAGGAGAAGCCTGTGTTTGACGACACGCATTTCCCTGGAGATGTCGCCACTTCTTGGTTGTGCACCACTGGGCAGGCAGTGACTCTGCAATGCGCTGACATCACTCCCTTAGACCAGTGCACCCAGACAAGAAGTGGATTGTCCCCATAAAGCAGGGCGAGAGATTCAAATAAAGTTCAGTTACTTATTGATTCACCCTTGTGCTACGAAGATATACTTCATTTCAGTAGCAATGCCATGAGCAATCGCTACCAGCCCAATAATAAAAGGAAGAGGTGGGTCCAATATGCCAGTGAGTCCTATATGCTGTCAAATATGGTATTTCTTGTAATTGAAACTGGATATTGTGGTCTGGAACTTCCGAAAAACTTTTATAGAAATAACAGCTGGTAGCCTATGTAAAAAAAATGAGGAATGAGTTCATAGCTTGAATTTGCATTCATCACTTTGCTGAATCCTTTAAATAGAAATAGAAAATGTCTGACATGGGAAGAGTCTGTTTGGCACATCATTATACCAGTCAAAGCAGCCCCATTCAGTCCAATTCCATCTGCCATATGCAAGTTGTGAGAAATTCAGCTCTGAAATAGAAAAATTGTTCCTTATTTTGTGGAACAAGATTAAAGTCTAAGCTAATGAACTTCTTTCATCTTCCACCTCAGTGCCAAAGTCCAACATTTAAAAGCAAATTGCTCTGAAAATGGCCTTAACCAAATTTAAAAATGACATCTCTTTAATCAAAATTATGTTGCACTCCTCTTGATCTTTTGTTGCCTTTATACTGTTTCTGCAATCAGCTCCTTGAGACTTTTCTTACCTGTTTCTACACTTACCTATTCAATTATTTTCAAAGTTTTTTTTTCAACAATTGCTCAAACTCTTTCAGAAAATATTGAAATTGTATCCAAGCAATGTGTATTTTCCAGGATCCTAGTTCTGGATGATAATAATACCAGATTTATATTGTTGGAAGAGATTGAACAATTCTTAATAAAAAGTATTTTCTTATAACGGCACTGCCTTTACACTCAGTTAAAACTGAGCCGTGACATAACAGTAGTTATGACATAGCTCAGGTAACAAAATAAACAATGTCGTAACATGTCAGTATCCATGTCAAACTGATCACACCTCCTATCAAGTTACCAACTATGATTAAGGTCTAACACTCTTCATTCACACTCAACGCAGCAATTTCCACATCCTTTTGGAGTGTTGGCAGTTCAAAAAGTATTCTTGCCATTTAACAGCTAACAGCCAACCATCCCCTTAGAAATAATAGTGCCAGTCTCATTACATTTTATGTCCCTGTTTCACTCCTGGCTAGAGATTATCTGCAGAATTAACCTGTGGTGATACAACCACTACACTGGCGGCACTCCTACCAGCCTACTGCAGGGGGCAACCACTGTACCTGCAGGTAGGCAACCTGGGAGGCTGGCCCCACCTGCCGGCTGTCAATCGCAGGCCCGTAAAAAGACTTGAGCCGGCCCTTTGGGGACAGTCGGATACTTGGAGCCAGCAAAGATACTAAGACCGGTGTGTACAATGTTATTTTTCTTACACACTTGTAAATACATGTATGTAATATAATTCTTCTCTTGTATGTATGTTCGATATTAAAGCCTGTTGTACAGTCTGTGGACTTTGTGTCAGAATTATTCACACAGCTGTGCTTACAATTTAATTAGCTTAAAATTAAAAGGACCATGGAGAAGTTCTTCACCATCGAGAGGCTGGATATTGTCCTTCAATACCCGGACACTCCAGCATATTTTGAGATCTGGAAGCATGCGATTGAGGCGATTATCCACACACAGGCTGAAGTCATCAACACTAACCAAAATAAACTTGGTACTGCACACCAAGCTGGGCCTGCGCGCTTTCCAGGCTATCCGAGACTGTGCAGATTTTGAACCAGCGATGGTCATCCTGGAAGATATATACCGGCCCCTGACAAACATACTCTGCACTCAGTACCTGCTCAGCATCAGGGTACAGCAGACAAGTTAGACGGCAGATGCTTACCTGGGGGCACTGCGAGAACTATATGTCCATGCACGATTGAAGCTGGGGTGACTGCTGGGGAGGTGGAGCGACTCATCCAAGATGCCTGCATATGAGGGTTGCAGTCAAGGACGACTCGACAGAGACCGTTGGAGGAGAATAATGCCTCCCTTACCAGGATCATGGAGGTGGTGCGCTCCCTTGAAACTGCAGCTCACCATGTAGAGGCCTTTGAAGCTTGCTTCCCCCAACCTCCGCCCTGGCCGACTCTGATGACAGCAGTCGCTCAGGGGCCCCATGTTGAAGAGACAATCACTGCCGTTGACTGTGGGTCCCAGTGTGGATCGGACAGCCACTTCCGAATGAACTGGCCTGCGAGGAACTCGCATTGCTCCCAATGTGACAAGAAAGGCCACTTCGCTAAAGTGTTCCTCTCTAAACCCTCTGGATGTGCTGTAGCCCTCTGTGACCAACCAGGAGCCCTTTCTGACTCTCTGGATGCCCCCATGTGTGGATGTCGGGCAGCCCCATTACTCCACCTGCCACATCCGCCTGCACTGACGATGTCACTTGCAGCCCAGTCATCCAACCATGCCGCTGCCATGTGTTCACCATGGATGCCTCCATCTTTCATCGCCCAACTTCCACCCACACTGGTGACATCACTTCCACCCGCACCATCGACGCCACTTCTGACGCCACTTGCGGTTGGGTTACCCAACCATGCCAACTCCATGTGCATCTCCTGGGTGCCGCCATCATGAGCCAGCCGACCCCAACCACCCCAACTCGCCCGACTCACCGATCAGATGATGTGGTCAACATGCATATGTGCAAAACCAAGCACTCACCACACCTAACGCTCCTAAAGGCTCCCATTGGCCGCTACTCACCACAACCGTTGGGGTGCAGCGACTCAGACCCTGAGGCAGTCCTAGCATCTACCACTCTAATGGAGGACATTCCCCATGGACACGGGCATTCGATTATGGACATTGCTGTCAATGGGAAGGTAATAAAATGCCTGTTTGATAACGGTAGTACTGAGAGCTTTGTGCACCCAAATGTGGTCCGAATGCTCAAAGTATACCCAGTGAACTTCGCTATCGCCTTCACATCCCAGGACCACTCCATCATGGCACTAGGGTGCTGCTTGGTGAACTTGACATTGGGGGGGTAAACGTATCAAGAGTTTAGGCTACTGGTCATGCCCAAGCTCTGTGCCCCAGTTATCCTGGAACTAGACTTCCAGTGTCACCTCCACAGCCTCACCCTTACCTTTGGTGGCCCACTCCCCCCACTCACCATCCACAGCACACCTCCATCCCTCTTCAACTACCTGACGGCAGACTGTAAGCCCATACCTGCCAAGAGCAGGCACTACTGCATGGCCAACAGGACCTTTATCAAGGTCAAGGTGAGACAGCTTCTGGCAGAAGGAGTTATAGAACCCAGCACCAGTCCCTGGAGAGCCCAGGTCTTTGTCGTAAAAAGTGACAGCAAACTGAGGATGGTCATCGACTATAGACAGATCATCAGCTGTTACACCCAGCTGGATGCCGACTCACTGCCCTGCATCGCCGACATAGTCAATGAGATAGACCAGTACAGGGTTTTCTCCATGATTGACCTAAAGTTGGCCTATAATCAGCTCCCCATCCATGCCCAGGATAAACCTTATACCACCTTTGAGGCATACAGGCACCTCTACTAGTTCCACCTGATCCCTTTTGGGGTCACAAATGGAGTAACCATGTTTCAGCGGGAGATGGACCGCATGGTAGACTGGCACAACCTAAGAAAGACTAGACAATGTCACTATCTGTGGCCATGACCAGCAGGATCACGATGCCAAACTGGAGAGATTTCTCTGAACAGTAGAGGCACTGAACTTCGCCTACAACAGCACCACCCGCGTTGCCATCCTGGGTGCATCGTGGAGCATGGTGTCATCGGTCCCAAACCAGAATGGAATTGCCCCTCCCCCACATGCTCAAGATCCTCCATAGGTGCTCTTCTCTTACTACTCCCAGTGGGTCTCCCATTTCTCAGACAAGGTCCACCCACTGGCCCAAGCCACCACTTTTCCCCTCCCTGCCAAGACGTAAGCAGCATTCACTAGCATCAGACAGGACATCGCCACCATCAAAAAGGAAGCCAAGGTGATCGTGGAAGCAGTCCACCACTGGTGTCACTACCTGGTAAGCAGAAAGTTCACCCTTCTCACAGACCAGCGAGCAGTGGCATTCATGTTCAGCACCACCCACAGAGGCAAAATCAAAAACGACAAGATCTTGCGCTGGAGTGTCGAGCTGGCCACTTTCAGCTACGACATCCAGTATAGGCTGGGGAAGCTCAATGACTCCCCTGATGCTCTGTCCCAGACCTGCGCCAGTGTGCAGTCCGAACAGCTTCAGGCGCTGCACGGCACCCTGTGTAACCCAGGCGTCACGTGCCTGTACCATTTCACTGTCCAAGCAATCCAGACTATGACTAAAGTCCTGCAGGGTCTGTGCCAAGTGCCCATGTAGTAAAGGCCACTCAGCCCTTCAAGCGACTCAGTGTCGACTTCTAGGGATGTAGAGCTCGTCGAAAGAATCAAAGACTTGTTGATCCAAACCAAGGCTTTTATTAGCAAAAGACAGGATCTCTTCACAGGTGGCCGACCAGTCCAGAATGAACCGACCTGGCTAGGGACACAGCCCTTTAAGGCCCAGACAGTAGGTGTGGCTTAGCTCTCAGCCAATCGCTGTAAGCACAGTCTCGATACAGTAACTATATACACTATATACATTGGTGATAGATCTGTACTATCACAAGGGACCACTGCCTTTCACGAATAAGAACGTCTATTTCCTCTCAGTCATAGACGAATACTCTCATTTTCCCTTCACCATCCGTTGCCCTGACACCTCCACCACCTCTATCATCAAGGCACTGGCACAGATCTTCACCATGTTTGGATACCCGGCATTCATCCATAGTGACCGGGGGTCTGCCTTCATGAACAAGGAGTTGCACCAGTACCTGACAGTTCAAAGCAGCATGGCTAGTCACACGACTAGCTACAACTCCAGGGGCAATAGGCAGGTGGAACTTGAAAACAGGGTAATCTGGAAGGCAGTCCTCCTGGTCCTCCAGACTCTGAGGTCGAAAGGCTGGTCCGTCAACTATTGGCAAGAGGTCCTCCCCGAGGCGCTCCACACCATACCGCCGCTCTTGTGCACGGCTACCAATCAGACTCCTCATGAACACCTTTTCTCCTTTCCTAGGAAATTGGCGACTGGTGTCTCCCTGCCAGTGTGGCTGACGTCTCCAGGACCAGTAGTCCTCTGCAAACATGAGGACCCACAAATCCGACCCCCTAGTCGACCAGGTGCACCTCCTCCATTCAAACCCAAATTATGCCTACATCGGGTATCCCAATGGATGTGAGGACACCATCTCAACCAGGGACCTGGCACCACCAGGGGTCCAGCCCTCTCACCCTGGGCACTCCTGACCCATCCAGGATCCCCCGGGAGCTGACACCCTCTCTCTGCCTCTCCAGAGGGCCCCACTCCCTGCGGACCCACCCCACACCTACACCCCCTCTCTGCCAGACACTATTCCAGCCACCCTGGACTCAGGGACCCCTGCCCCTACCAACCATTGACCAGGAGCCTGTCCTGCGACAGTCCCAGAGGCACAGATGACCAACGGACAGCCTGAACCTGTAGATACTACCTGGTACTGGGGATACCCCTTCCTCCCTCCCCCATTCCCTCCCCCCCCCCCCCCACAGGACTGCAGGGGGAAACCACGGTACATGCAGGTAAACTGTCAATCACCGGCCCATATGAAGGTTCGAGCTGGCCGCTTTGGGGACAATCAGACACGTGGAGCCAGTAAAGATACTAAGACTGATGTGCACAAAAGCTAATTAAAGCCTGTTGTACAGCTTGTGGACTTTGCATCCGGATAGTAGAACAACGCTTACATAACCATTTTATTATTAACAGATTTGTCAACTATTTGTTCAATGCATTATTCAACATTGTCTTCTGAGAATATCTGCAGCAGATTACCATAACAATATGATATCTCCATGTAGCAGGATCCCCTCATGGCTGAAGGGACATCTACAAATTATTTGTACATTCGAGACATTTCATCTTTACAGTGCCTTTCATGTTCTCAGAACTTCCCAAGGCACCCAGCTAATTAGTCTTTTAGTGAAAACACCATTGTGGAAAAAGTGGGATACTGTCTAGACACAGAACTTGCAAATAAATATTTATTTTCTGCATGGTGTACTCACAAAAAATTATTTTTACAGGAAAGCAGTTGCTCAGAGACAGTCACTGTCCTTGAGAAACCATTTAGTTCATGGCCAAACCAACTATGTAAGCCAGAGGCTAAGAGTTCAACATCTATCAGTTTCATAAAGGAACATAAGATTTCTCAATAATTTTTCTACAAATAGGCATACAAAAGTTTCCAAAATTGTCATTGTTTGCTGCACAACAAAATGTCAAGGAACAAGAATGGAAGACGTGGAGGAGACAATATGAACTATTTGAATACATAGCAGTTAGCGCAATGCCTTTACAGCACCAGTGATCGGGACCGGACCTGGGTTCAAATCCCGCACAGTCTGTAAGGAGTTTGCATGTTCTCCCCATGTCTCTGTTGGTTTACTTCAGAGGCTTCAGTTTCCTCCCACCCTTCAAAAACATATTGGGGTGTGGGTTAATGGGCAGCATAGACTCATAGGGTCGAATGATCCTGTTACAGTGCTATATGTTTAAATTTTTTAAATTATTTTTTAAAAAATCTCAGCAACTCATTACATTGTGACAAAGTACATAGAAATGTCTTTGGGAGATAAATTGGGAAAGGTTTATTAGAGTAGGTCACATGCAAACACTTTTGAAACATCTTATTTGAAATACTGGAGACATAGTGGCTTCTCACACCCTTTTGCAAGAGCTTTGAAGAGTACTCAAGAAACGTCACTAATGGATTATTATTTATCAAGGCAACAGATGAAAGAGCAGGCTGGAGCCGCTGCTGTCTGAAAGGAGAATTTGCTGTTGTAAGAGGGTCATGTGATTTGTAAGCAGAGAGAGTTAAACAGGCTTTCTCTGTGTGTGTGTGTGTGTGTGTGTGTGTGAGAGAGAGAGAGAGAGAGGGGGAGAAAGAGAAGCAGAGATCACTTGACAGTGTCAGTCAGCAAAAGTTGCTTGGACTGAAACAGGACAAGCTGGCAAGCTTTTGGAAGACAGCCTGGTCATAGCAGGAGAGGACTGGCTGTCTAATGTTTGACTTGGAATAAGAGAAACAAAAAGGAACTCTGTGCTGATCTGAAAGAAAGTGGTTATCATATAGAGAGCTCTGATGGGGTAAGTTTCATCAGCAAAACACTGAGGTGACTGAGGGAAGTACAGCATTTGTGGATGTCCTGGAACAACAGATCTCCCTCTGAAAACCAACAAGTACCTTCCTGAGCGGTAACTATTTACCTTACAAGCGCCAAAGCCTGGTGAACTTTATATATGTTAAATTCTGTGCTCAGTATTAGAATTGTCTGCAACCAGAGAACTTGGAGGAGTGAGAAGTGAGATTGGACTGTGAACCAAGGAACGTTTCTGAATTTACACACACATTACACACATGTGCACTTAGAATTAGAAGGGGGTTAAGTTAGGTTAAGTTAATAATAGATAAGTTAAAGTTTGATCCTGTTTTCATGTTTAAAGATAATTAAAAGCAACTTTTGTTTAAGTAACCATTTGTCTTAGTGAATATCTACTGCTGCTGGATTTATGGGTCCTCTGGGCTCATAACAACACCATGAGCTATTTTGCTCTCCTTTAATATAACAAAGTGGCTCATGGTGTATTGAGTTGTTGAGATATTAAAGTAGATGACCAAAAGCTATGCCAAAGAGGTATATTTTGTCACTAAAGGAAAAAGTGAAGGTTTCAGGAGATAATTAATAGGCATTAATTGATAGGCCAGTGAAATGTTAATTAAAATTAGAGATACCATGGTCCAGAAATAGATATGTGTTAATAATTTTGATTCTTGTAGATCTACACGTCTTCACAGAGGAAGAGGTGAGTATATTTTAAGGTCGTGTAAACAAAGATTGTGAATTCTAAAATCAAGCAGTTAGTATATGTGTAAAAGCATGAAATAAATAAATCAACTGGACATGGGAGTGGACTACTAGATAACTCTCCCTACACAAAGGGATGGAAATGATGTGCAGTCAGCACAAGACTGGAACAGTTGCTTAGTGCTCCCAATTGTGTGAATGACCATTCCCACTCTTTAGATGAGGTCAGAACAGTGTTCTGATTAAGGCACGGTGTTAAAGAAGTGCCTCCAGGTTGCACATTTGAGGAGGATTACATAACTATGTGTTCTTGTAGAATTCAGCTAATTGCCTAAGCCTTCCCATACTCCTCCCATCGTTTATCTAGAAATACATGGCCCAAGACACCTATACAAGATTGGCCATTACATTTCTTATGTGCAACTCCAAAAGAATATTCTTTGCACAAAGATTCATTTTCAGTTTTAAAACACGAAAGTCTGCAGACACCATGATTGAAGTAAAAACACAACACTGGAGGAACTCAGTAGGTCAAAGTTCACTGAGTATACTTTGAGCATTCGGACCACATTTGGGCTTAGTATCTTTGCTATGAAATACATAACCAAAGTTTTGGGCTTGAGCCCTTCATCAACGTATGGACAAAATGTGGGCAGATGCCTGAACAAAATAGTGGGAGGCGGAGGGCCGGGGGGAGGAGCACTGCCCCACAGGCAAGAGGTAACAGGTGGATAAAGGAGGGAAGGCACACCAGCAAGCAAAGGGAGGGGGAATGGCTCTGTGAATGGGGAGGGAAGAGGTGGAGAGTTGGAGGAAAAAAGGCAGAGAGATAGAGGAGAAAGGAAGAATGCGGAGTCAGCGAGCAGACACTGGAGAAATCTACATTAATGCCATCCGGCTGGAGATACTGAGACACAAAATTAGGTGTTGCTCCTCCAATTTACAGGTGGTCTTGGTTTGACAGTAAATGATGCCACAGACAGATGTGGACAATTGAAATGGTTGGCCACTAGGAGATCCCTGTCACTGTTGCGGGCAGAGAGGTGCTCATCAAAGTGACCTCCCAGTCTGCAACCAGTCTCTCCAATGTAGACACAATGGGAGCACCGGATGCAGTAGATAACTCCCATGGATACTCAAGTGAAGTGTTGTTTCACTTGGAAGGACTGTTTAGCGCCCCAAAAGATGATCAGGGAGGAGATGTAGGTGCAATTATGGCACTTCCTCCTGCCTGTGAAACTGTGCCATCCCCCCACCACAATTTTATTAGGCCATCTGTCCACATTTTGTCCATACTTTGATGAAGGGCTCAAGCCCAAAACGTTGTTTATGTGTCTTTATCTTCACTATATAAAATACACTATTTGACCAGCTGAGTTATGCACATTTGTCTGCGTTTGCTATATCTTCACCTTAGCACTTCTCCCTGGTCATTACTTCATGTTTTACTATCACTTCAAAACACTTTGCTGACTTCCTCGATTATGTGGAGAAATATGTGTTGTGGCTGCATGTTCTCTTTTGTTGGATGTTCTCTTGGGTTAAAAATGCTTGTGATAGTTTTTCCCACTCGAGTCACTGGAGCAGCTGTTTAGTCCTTCTGCCTCTGGCCTACTTCTTGTCATTCCCACAGTACTAACCCAAATGAGACAGAAGATGATAGCTGTGATGAGGATGAATATGTGGGAATGAACCCATACCCTGTGGGTTATAATCCCCTTTCAGGGTGAAAGATCGCTGTATTTGTAGAATGCAAACACTAAAGTGTAAGTAAATAGGGATTGTTAAATGAAATAAACTGTGTACGTGTTAATTCAAAGGATTAACAAGGAAGGATCTGCGGAAGAAATTTTACCACAATTTCCTTTTCAGTCCCTCTAGCCCTGGCAACCTCCTAGTGAAATGGCCTTTAGATTGTTGATTCGCCTTGGTTCCAAACTCTTGTTCTCATTATCCTCATCATAACCTTCACAGGAATTTCTGAGTTGAAGAACAAGCAAATATAGAATAGTATATTATAGGAGCAGGTCCTTCAGTGCACAATATTTGTGCTGATCATGTGCTAATCTAAATTTATCCCATCTGTCTGCACATGGTCATCATTCATTGTCTGTTCTGATGTCTGTCTAAATGCATCTTAACTCTTGCTATTTTATCTGCTTCTACCACCTTCCCAAGCATTTACCATTCTCTATGTAATAAAATCCTTGCCTCATAAATGTTATGCCCTTTAGCATTGGACGTAATTCCCACCCTGAGAAAAAGACTCTGACTATCCTGTGCCTCTCTTTATTTTATATACTTTTGTTAGATCTCCCCAGAGCCTCCAATGCTCTGAAGAAAACAATCCAAGTTTGTTTCATCTGTCCTTGCACCTAATACTCTCCAATCCAAATGAATCTTTTCTGCACCCTCTCCAAGCCCTCCACATCCTTACAATAGACTGCTTACCAGAATTACATTTTTTTTTCTTTTTCCTTAAGGAAAATCCAAGACATTACATATATAAAAAGATTAAGTCATAAAACTCCAAACTTATACTTACAAATTATATTTACTTTATAGGATGCAGGAACGTGGCTGATTAAAGCTAAATGTCACATGATTCCTAAAATGAATAATAAATCTCATTGTTTAGCTCAGTGGTTCTCAACCTTTTTTTTTCTACTCAAATGTTGGATGTATTTTACTCTGGGTTTCAAAGGTACCTCAGCTCTCTCTCACTTGGCCCAAAGGTCATCACCACTCTTCAAAGTTGTTATTGGTATTAGACCAGTTTCTTTTTTTTTAGATTTTTTATTTTTCACACCATAAATCACATTAGCCATGATATACACTATTTCTTTTTCACACATATACAGTGACTTTTTCTCCCCCCCCCCTCCTCCCAAGCCACCCCCCCCCACCCCCCCCCCCCCTCTCATCCATTTTAGGTATACAATCTAGGTTGCATTAAGCCAGTCAGACAATGTTGTCATTCAACAAAAATACACCAGAAATTCTACTGAGTCCATTCTTTTCTTTCCTTCTCCTTCCATCAACTTAGGTAATGTTTGTCCCCGGTAGGTTTTCGCTATTGTATTTAATGTAAGGCTCCTATACTTGTTCGAATATTTCAATATTATTTCTTAACCTATATGTTATTTTTTCTAATGGAATACATTTATTCATTTAAATTTAGTAGTTTCTTCCTTTTAATTTGGTTATGTATTCCATTAATATTTAAAGTCATATAGTTCAGCGTTGCCCTTTTATATTTTGTTTATCTTCTCTTTCCGTTTTTCCATCATTACCTTTCCTCCTTTTCCATTTCTGTTTTCTTATTTTCAACTCTTTATAAGACAACATTCCTACAACATCCAACATTTTCCTTATTCTCCTATTTCTATCTTATTTATCCCCAATCTCCCCTTCCCCTCCTGAGTTGTCCTTTATCCCTTGTCGGACAACCACATCTCCCCTCTCCATTTGGATTTGCGAATCCA
Organism: Narcine bancroftii; assembly: GCF_036971445.1. Lineage (NCBI taxonomy): Eukaryota > Metazoa > Chordata > Chondrichthyes > Torpediniformes > Narcinidae > Narcine > Narcine bancroftii. Next base: position 82,627,913 of record NC_091477.1, read on the forward strand.
CTCGCAAGCGTCAACTGATTTTGCAGTGACCGCTATTTCCCCCCACTCCGCCACCCCCAGAAAAGATTTCACTTTTCATATGTCACAAAGGTCACTCTTTTAATTCCCTCCTTATTCTCTCTATTCCATTACCTTCCCTTATTAATTCTTGTCTATACTATCTATATTTTCCACTAAGTACAGATACATTTACGTATGCACATTGTCTCTATTCACTCTTATACCTCTTTACCCGCATACATATCAATCGTGATCATTTTTACTGCTTCTTCTGGATCCGAGAATAGTCTGTTTTGTTGTCCTGGAATAAATATTTTCAATACCGCTGGATGCTTTAGTATAAATTTATACCCTTTCTTCCATAAAATCGCCTTTGCTGTATTGAACTCTTTTCTCTTCTTTAGGAGTTCAAAACTTATATCTGGATAAATGAAGATTTTTTGCCCTTTATACTCCAGTGGTTTGTTGCCCTCTCTTACTTTTTCCATTGTCTTCTCCAGCACCTTTTCTCTTGTAGTATATCTTAGGAATTTTACTACAATAGATCTTGGTTTTTGTTGTGGTTGTGGTTTAGAGGCCAATGCTCTATGTGCCCTTTCTATTTCCATTTCTTGCTGTAGTTCTGGACATCCTAGGGTCTTAGGGATCCACTCTTTTATAAACTCCCTCATATTCTTGCCTTCTTCATCTTCCTTAAGGCCCACTATCTTTATGTTATTTCTTCTGTTATGGTTTTCCATTGTATCTATTTTTTTAAGCTAGTAGTTCTTGTGTCTCTTTAGTTTTTTTATTAGATTCCTCCAATTTCTTTTTTAAGTCTTCTACCTCCATTTCTGCTGCTACTGCCCGCTCTTCCATCTTGTCCATTTTCTTTCCCATTTCTATTAAGGTCATCTCTATTTTATTCATTTTCTCTTCTGTGTTGTTTATTCTTTTTCTTAAATCCTTAAATTCCTGTGTTTGCCATTCTTTAAATGACTCCATGTATCCTTTAATAAGAGAAAGTATATCCTTTATCTTGCCTTTCTTTTCTTCTTCTATTTCACTGTACTCTTCCTCTTCCTCTTCTTCTTCCTCTGGGTTGACCAACTGTTGTTTCTTTGGTGCCCTTTCCTCCTCTTCTTTCTTGTTTCTATTGTCTTCTGTGGTCTCTTCTTGCTGCAGGTGTTCTGCAGCTGTCGTTGCCGGCTGTGGAGATCGACTCCCCAGCTGGTCCCCCCTCCCGTCGGTGTGTTTTTTTTCATTCGCATCGCGCATGCGCAAAGAATCGCGCATGCGTGATTGCGCACTTTTACTCGGCTCAGCGAGCCATTTTTGTAGTCCATTATTTACCGACCTGAGGGAGCGGGTTTCTCTCTCCGCAGCGGGCCTCTTCGGACAGGTAAGGCCTTCACCTTTTTCCTCCTTTGTCTTCTCTTCCTCTCTTCTTACCGTTGCTTTCGATTTTTCTTTTTTTGTCGCCATCTTCTTTCCACCTTTATACTCACTTTTCTGTAACTTTTATTTCTGTGCCTTTGTGTTTTCCTTTGTTTTTCCCGACTTTTCTGGAGAGGGCTGGAGTTCACCGTCCGGCCACTACTCCATCACGTGACTCCTCGGTATTAGACCAGTTTCAATGAGACTTAAACAACGTTGCAGTTTTTAAAAAAAAATATTATTTCTTCTGTGCGATTCGTTTTTACTCCTTCTCTACAAGTTAGAACCAGGAAGCACTGCAGAAGTGGAACACCATTACTTCATTGTTACTTTTAAAGTCCAGCAACTTGTGAAATTGCTGCATGATTGAAGCACTCTGGAAGGCAGGTTTCAAATTACTGCTAATAACTTTCATTCAAGCTCTTTAACCCCTTTTTCCTCACATGCACAGTCTTTCTATCCTTTTTCAATTACCGTAAATTATTTTATTTTCCTTTTATTTTATAATTACCTGGGAGCTTCGGGAGGCTGCCTCCTTCCTCCACTACATCATGTAATGTCCCCCATTTTGCATTAATTCCTCCTTTTACAGTCACCTGCTCTTACTGACTGCCCTTTGTCTGTCTCTCTTTCTGGCCCGCAGAGATCCCAAAAGGCAGCCACATTTCAAGAGATGTACCTGGCAGCACATTGGGTACACCCTGATGGATTACCTGTTTGCCCCAGGACACTTTTTTTGCCCCTGATTCACCTGGTTCATTTATAGGCTCGCACTGCAAAGGAGGTATGCTGCACGATATTACCCAGTGATGGTTTGCACTGGGAATATCAGTCATGGTAGACAGTGTAGAATGGACATATGTAGCCTGTCAACAACACAGTAGAGGCAGGACTCCAGGAAAATTTGACCTCTTGCCTGGTCCTGAGATACCATTTGAATAGCTACAAACTGATTTTGCACACATGCCTGTCAGCAAACAATTTAAATATTTGTTATTTTGTCTTGGTGGGTAGAAGCATCCCCAACTAAAGGAGAAGATGAAAAAACAGTTGTAAAAGTCCTAGTGAAGGAAGTGACTCCACAATTTGATGTACCCTTGGGAATCAACAATGATGGGGAGTCACAATTTGTTAACAAAAGGCCTGGCTGAAGTTCTGAGATTCAAATGGCAATTGCATCTGGAATAGTTGCAAGGATGATTGGAGAAATTAAGAAGGCATTAAGAAAGGTTTGTTCATATCATAAGCTCAGCTGGCTATATGCCCTGCCCACTTGTAATGTACACGTTGAGAAATAGGTCACCTGGGTTGATGCCTTATAAAATATTGACTGGATCTAAACCTCCTGTTACTCCAAATAAGGCACCCCTAAATTGGACAGATGAGGCTACCCTAAATATGCTCATGCCCAGTGAGACTATTCCAAAAGCTACTGACAGAGGGAAATATGCACCATTTGATGACATGATGTGAAAGCTATAATTCATGGTTCTTCCTCCTCTTCTAGGTGAAAAGGACCCTACCTGGTGATGTTAACATCTTGGACATGCTTTGTGAAAGCACGTGAAACAAGTGAAAGATAAACCTGACTGGATTCACACCACCAGATGCAAACTATAGTAAAATCCCTGTTATCCGGTATTGAGGGTGATTGGTAGATGTCAGATAAGTGACGAGTGTGTTGTGTTATTGCTGAACTAACCACTAGGGGCTGCCAATTTTAAACATATGTATTTTTTACTTATTTATTTTCCACAATTTTTTTGCAAGTTGCTTGAGGCTGCCTATTGCTTGAATACCAGGGATTTTACTGTATATTAGAACAAAACCGATAAAATCCTTCAATTCATGATCGCTATATTAATAATTTATCTATATTTATTTTAGAAGCATAATGTAGGGAGTAAGATTTTGGTTAAATTATCCCCTTTAGGAGAAGGTGTTTTTGTATATAAACATTTGCCAGCTATAAACAAATGGTCAAAAACTACCTGGATTGCCATTAAATAGTACTTTATTAAACAATTCCTAGAAGCTCTAGACCACACATGTCAAACTCTGGCCTACGGGCCAAATTTGGCCCGTGATATAATTATATTTGGCCTGCAAGATCATTTCAAAAATGTATTAGAGGTGGCCCGCCCTGCAGCGAGAGCCGATGCTGTTTTTTGGTAATGTCACCCCCACCATCCTTCCCCTTCATTGCACATCCTTCCCCACCCCCTAACTATCCCCTCCCCCCTAAAACCACCCCCCTTAAAAGATGGCCAGAATATTCTCAAAAAGGAATCCAGAATGGTAAAGTTCCACAAACCTTCTGCTGGGAATCCTAACAACACCCGGGCCTCAGATCCATGGGATGCGGAGGGAGCAAGAGTGTTGCAGGTTGACCGTGCAAACTTTGAGAACGGGGAAAACAAAATTGTAACACGAGAAGTCTGTCGATGTCATCAGTCGGCAAGCCAGTTGGAAGGCTCCCCGCACAACCAGTCACTTCTCCCAACTGTCGAGCGGTGTGGCGGATTGGCGAGCGCCTGTGATTTCCTGTCGGCGCGACGGACATGGCAGGCTGCGCACGGCCCCCGCTGTTCCGCAAAGGCTGATTGGCAGCGCGCTGGGCCTGAGTGGGTGGGTAAGCAGGGGTGGGCAGAGGGTGTAGGTGAGGAGTAATGGGCAGGGGAAGTTATGGTGGTGCGAGGGGCAGTTAGACGGAGGGATGAGTAGAAGGAGGGGTGGATAGGGAAGAGGTAAAAGGGGAGGGGGAGGGCGAGTAGGGGAGGGGTGATTAGAGAGACGGGTAGAGGGAGGAACAGGTTGAGGGGAGAGGCAGTAGAGGGGCGTGTATAGGATGGGGTGGGTAGAGGCAGAGCAAGTGGAGTGAGGGGTGAGTAGAGGTTAGGTAAAGGACTGGTCACGTAGAGGGATGGTGGGTCGAGGGTGAATAGAGGCCTAGAGCCTGAGGAGTGAGCAGGAAATGCTGAGTCCTGATGCTGGCCAAAATGGACACAGCCTGTGAATGCTGACTACATCTCCACAGGGACCAAATAGGTTTCCCTCAGGTCAAGCAAAGGGTGAACTTGAGCTACCTACTCCTGACCTGTAACATTATCCTCCTAAAGTTATATCCTAAAGTTTAACATTACATATGTTGAAAGAAGAGAAAACATGCAGATGTTGTTGAAAATTTTCAATAAATATTTAGTTCGGCCCTCGACTTAGTCCAAGTTTTTAATTTTGGCCCTCCGTGAATTTGAGTTTGACACCCCTGCTCTAGACTGTGACTTACTCCATTAACCACTCTCTAACGCCCTAAAGGTGGTTATGTATAGGTAACAGTTGTAACCAGAGTGGAGCAGTCATATTTAACATCTCTGATCCCTTCATTGGTTGGTTCTCACAGTAATGTGACAGGTTGATCGTTGGAGAACAGCAATGCAGGCCGACTAATGTTGGACACTGACACAAGAAGCATCAGTTGTTGATTTAATGAATATAATGTTTCTCCAACTTCCTATGTGATATAGCAAATCTGAAATTATCTTTATGTTCATCTTAATTCCCAACCTTTGAAAATAATTGTTGTCCAGTGTAATCTATGTCCCACAGCAGGGGCAGACATCTTCTTGCCACTCAAGTGTCCATTGAATATGCTCTGGCATGGTGTTGATGTTCTTAAAACAGCATATAATTCCCAACAGTTGGGTATCCATTTGCAACAGTACCTACCACATTGAGAAAGGAAAATACATCTCTTTTGTTAGGTGATGATATGTTATATGTTAAGTACAGCTTGTTATGGTACAGGGCCAAGTAATCATATGCCATCCTGTAATTCAAAATCCAGATATTGTACTTTAGTCAGATTAAAAGATCCTTCCTACAGCCACTGTCCCCAAGACCATTCATACAAATCGCCACTGAAGGTGACTGTCCACTGATCACTACCAGTTCCTTTAATTACTGCCTCAGTGGGGATCCCAGAGGAACAATAGAATCTACCTGCTGCTGGTGTTTTATCAATTGTTCTATCTTCTGCTACATTTTCCTTGTTTTGCAAGGAACACTTGGAATTGATTTTATTTTCTTTGTTTCTGAGTTTGGGAATCGTGCTGTCTTTGATCCAATTTTATCTTTACTAGGCATGATTTCCCATAATTGTGAACAGGTCTAATTTCTTACACAAGATACTGGCCGGGTGAGGGGGTGTTTTAATTTCTCTTCATCCTAGGATTTGTCATTCTCTTTTTTTTAAATCTCCTTCTTCAGCCTGTCAGGCATCTTGGCTGACAGAATAAACATCTATTTAACTGTACTCTCTCTGCTTCCTCGTCCTCGGCCAATAACAATTCCAAATCATCCCACTTCCGTCTCATTAAGGTATTCCAACAATTCAGTGAAGGAATGCCAGAATATTTTTCAACTCAATGGTGTGTCATTTGGAAGTGATTCCATAAGTGATGTTTCACATTCTGCTCTTGTCCTTGGTTGGAGAGGTAACTGGATTGGGAGCTGCTAATGGAGAGTCCTCCATTAAGTCCTCAAGTTTAACGATGCAGTTTGGATAAAAGAGTTGTTAAGAGGTGAGCTACTTACCTGCTCTTTTGGTAACAGTATTGATGTGGCTGATCCATTTCAGTTTCTGGTCAATGGTGTCAATCCAAGATTTTGATGGTGGCTACTCAATCCTATCTTGATGATAGGAATATTACTGAATGCCTCCCTTTTGTTGGAGAATGTCATTATCTGGCACCTTACTATGTATTTACTATTTGCTGTACATCTATCCACCCATGCACGTGGCTTGTGATTTGTCCAGACAAAATATGTGAACTGCTTCATTTTCTGTGGAACTGTGAATCATTTTACAGTCATAAACAAATGTTTCCATATTTGACCTTGTGATAGACAGATCATTGCTGAAGATGGTTAGGCCCTGGACGTAGCTCTTAGGAATTCCTCCAGATGTCCTTGAATTTGAATGGTTGACTTCAAACAACTCCAAATCTATATTTGTGCAGAGTATAGCTTCCCTAACTTGCTCCTTACTGTCCATTGAATTCCGTTTGGCGAGGCGTCTCAATGTTTGATGTCGAAAATAGTTTGTCTCCTTCCATTTCTGGTTTATAGCTCTTGGGCCTGTTGTGACCAAGGCTATGAAATTTAGAGCCAATTATTCCTGTGATACCTAGGCAGTGTTTTCCAGGCTGCTACCAATATCTGGGTTTTTCTGCATCTCTCTAATCCTTCCATCAATTGCTTTAAGTAATCCCTATGTCATAAGTGCTCTGTGATTAGTAAGGAATTGCTTATGTGAGTGGGAAGAAAAAATTTGAAAACCACGGTTTTAATCATAACTCATTGACTTGTGGTGCGCACAATTTCATAACTCCAAAGGAAATGGGCTGACATTTTTTCTCAGGCCAAATATTTCAGTAACATTTGGGTCTAGAGCAGTGGTTCTCAACCTTCCCTTCCCACTTTACATACCACCTTAAGCAATCCCTTACTAATCACTGAGCACCAATGGCATTGGGATTACTTCAAGTGGGATGTGAGTAGAAAAAAAGGTTGAGAACCGCTCCTTTATACAGATAACTGCCGGCCTGCTTGCATAACTGACTGCTTCTTTTTGGAGGAAACTGTTCTGAGTGGAACCACTATCACTATCCACCTTTTTTGGGTGGAGACATTACTGCCTGATCACTGCCCACTTTTGCAGGGCAGGTCTTCTGACTTCCTGGCCTGCATGAATGATGATTCAAACTATATTAGAAAAATGTGTTCCAAATTTAGGCAGTCCTTCCACTCTCCATCAAAGGAATAAGATTCGGCCTCCTCTGCAAATGATGAGAGTATAAAATTATTTATTCTCAGTTGCTTTTTTTATTTATGTTCTCCCTTTGTTTTAATTTTTCGTGCCTTTGACAAGATGTCAAGATGTTTACTTCAAATTAATTCTGACAAACTTTCTGAGATGTTTGGGTCTGCTGTTCTCACACCAGTTTCCGGGGTGGGGGTTGTTCACATTGAATTTAAAGAAAAGACACACGTTTATAAATTGAAACTTAAAATGATAATAATGCATCAAAAGAATGATTGTGAAACGATTGTAAACCAGCATTAGACAAGGGGAAGACAAACGACACGTGTTCCACGTTCTTACGGGTTGACCTCAATGTTTTTTTTCTTCCATCTTCACTTCAGTGATCTCTTGCACATTTGAGGTTGACACCACACAGAAGCAGAAGAGTCGTTGAACGGTGCCTGTGCCTCGTCTAATTGGGACAAGGTTACCCTCATTAATGAGAAGGGAGTCGGGGCTGGGTCATTGTATGAAACAAGCTCGGCTCGTTTGTTTCTGGGAGTAACCCCAAACTTGTACACTCTTTTAGAAGGACACCGAGGACAGATCCGACTGCAGGTGGGAAGGGAGAACTTTCACAAAGCCGTTCGTGATGTTGGGAGGCGAGAGTATGGGTTGTGAGGTTACAGGAAGAGTTCGCGTGAATAGCGGTAAAGTATCTGCGGATGGCGGGAAAGGACTCCGGACGGCCCCAGTCCGATAAGGGGTGCAGGGATTGTTGCCTATCTCTGATATTTTTATCTCTGTTTCTTCCAGCGATGAATAACACGGGGAATGAATCCAACTTGGATAACCAAGTAGATCAGATAGTTTTAATTCTGTTTAGTGTTCCAACGTTCTTCATTGGGTCAGCGTTGAACGGGACGGCTTTGTGTCTGATCTGTTCTCATATAAAGTTGGCTAAGCCCTTCATCTACCTGGTCAACCTTATCGCCTCGGACACCCTTCTGCTCTTCTCTTTGCCTTTCAAAATCTATGCCTACTATCTCAAAGATAACTGGTCCCGGAAGATGGAGATGAGCTTCTGCCAATTCCTCGAGTCTCTGTATTTCGTGAACACCTACACCAGTATCCTGGTGATAACGGTGATCTGCGTGGATCGCTTCGTGGCCGTCAGACATCCTTTCGTTGCTCGAGCCAAGTCCTCGCCAAGGGCGATCGGGGGCATCTGCGCTTCCATCTGGATTGCCGTGGGCTTGTGTACCATTCACATCTACTTCACAAGTCACTCGAAATCCTGCTTTTACCGCCTCTCATCAAACCTTCTGAACATTGCATTCATTGCTCCGTTTGGAGCCCTGTTTTTCATTTGTGCACTTACAATGCTCTTCTGTTCCCTTCAGATAATTCACAGTCTGAACAGTCAAACCAGTGACACCCAGAAAAGGCGCACGGATAAATGCGCCAAGATCGTCCTTTCAAACCTGTTCACCTTTCTCATCTGCTTCACGCCCTATCATGCCCTGTTGCTCTTGTACGTCTCGGCAGTGAACGGCTACTTCTCAAAGCAGCATTCCGAATGGTTGCGTCGCGCTCTGCATTATTCCTTGTGCTTGGCTAATGTCAACTGTTGCCTGGACGCGATCTACTATTTCTATGCCATCAAGGAACTGCAACCGAGGATGCAAACCCCAGGCAAGACCGTGCAGCCGGCGATTTCAGACTCATGAATGGCCTCGACCTTCAACCAGATGCGGATCCTCCATTCGCATTTGCCTTCTTGTCCTTCCCCTCCCTTCTGCTCCCGTCTTAAACAAGAAAGTCTGCACGCTGTGATTATAGTTGTGTAGCAAAAATCGATGACCATAGTTTCGGGCCAGAACTAGTTATGCGCCTTTGCGTGACCTGCTGTTTCTCCAGCACCTTTGTGTGTGTGTGTGTGTTTTTAATACTGTCAGTCTTACTGCTGTTATACACGCAAAGCAGGCCGTCGGCGCTATATCCAGACCCCTTGCGTGAGTGTCCTTTGTATTGTTTTAGTTTATTCCCACCACGGCTGATGATAATGTACACAAGTGCTGAAGAAACTTTGTAAGTCATTCAGCATTTATAAGAAGCAAAAAGTAACCTAAGTGTTGGACCTGAGGCTGTCTGAGACACTTGTGGGAGCCAAACTGGGAGGGCTGGAAAAGGAGCTGGAAACTACATGGCACAAAATCGTGGCAGAGCCAATGAGTCAGGAAGGGCACATGGCTGTGGAGGCCAGTCTGGGTGATTACATGATCATCGAGCTTGGGAGCAGTCTCGATGGCAGAGGGGGAACAGTGAAAGACACTCTACAGAATTCAAAGCGAGGAGGTGAACTTCAGGGTAGGCATCCCTCAAAGAGGAAAACTTCTTCAGGGTAAGAATTCCTCAGACCTAAAATGTTGGTTACCCTTTGCTTCCACGATACTGCGTGTGACCTGCTGAGTTTCTCCAGCATTTTATGTCCTGCAGACTTTCTCGTTTAACTCTATTAAGAATGCTTCCATTTTTGTAAAAAAAATGGATGGATCTCCCAATGAGAATAAATCTTTGCAATTTTACATCTGGAGCTTAGCTGAGCACAATGAGGTCTCGGCCAATTAATTCCAAAACAAACTTGCAGGCAATTAATGCTCCATTGGCTGTCACGGAGTAGGCCTGCTTCCTGATATTAGAATCGATTCCCAAGTTGAGTAACCCTCATTGCCTCTACCACACACTCTAACGCTGTTCAGCGCAGGGATAGCACTGAATTAGTGTTGCATTCAAACTGATATCACCGCGTACTTTCCATATTTCAATGATACAGCAATTCCTCAAATTAGAAAAGGGACATTCTTGGAAAATATTTTATCTAGGTAAACGTCATATTTTGAAAAGGTTGAACAAAATGTGTTTTGAATATTTTGGCATGGTGTATCCTGACATGAAGTGTACAATTGTTTAAGCGAAAAACAACTTTGTTCCTCAAAATGTTTTGAATTGAAGGGAACATTAAGGGAAAACTGCACAATTCAAGGGAAGTGTGGTACGAAGATATGGAATATTAGATTGCATTATGCCAAATTTTACCTCCCAATCTGAAGATGTCTATATTTCATTTTTTAATGTATCTTAATTAAATTATGCAAGTTGCACAATGTGTGGATAGTTGTATTTTATGAAAACGAGCACTTGAATATATGCTGGCTATCATTGCAGATTACAATGTGTTTTTATGTGTTTTCCATGCATGAAATATTGGCAACTAAAACTTTAAAAGAGGATCTCAGAAACTTTAAAGTTCAAATTCAAATTAAAATTTATTGTCTGAGTACATACATGGCAACACATACTACAGTGGGCCAGGCAGAATTTCTACTTATCAGTAATGTACACAAAAGAGAGAAATGTAAACAAACTGTGTGCAAATACAGAAAAATATTCAGTATTTAATAATATGCAAATTTATTATATTAGTCTCTGCTGAGTCTGATGGTGGAGGGGTAGCAGCTGTTCTTGAACCTGGTGGAATGAATCTTTTGGCACCTCTTTCCTGTTGGCAGCAGTGAGAACTGAGCATGCCCTGAGTGGTGTGAATCCTTGATGATTGCTGCTGCGCTCTGACAGCAGGGCTCAACGGTGGGGAGAGTTTTGCCTGTGATGTACTGGGCTGTGTCACCAACATTTGCAAGGCCTTCCACTCAGGGGTATTGATGTCCTCATACCAGGCTGTGATGCAGTCAGTCAGCACACTTTCCACTACACATCTGTTGTGTGTGGAGGAAATGTGGCCTACCTGTCTGTCTGGAATGTGCGTATTGTGGGTGGTCACATGCCATCCTTGTCTGAAACTTATTCAGAAGCCACATCACCTGTAAATCAAGGGTGGACTCCGGCCACCCATTAGTGCACAGCTTGCCGTTGGCTAATTTAAATTACCTGGGGTCATTATTGGCTAGATCCCAGATCAAAACAGTATAAAATATTGATGCATATCGCATTCTTTCTCTCTACCTTGTGGTCCAAGCCCCAGACATCACTCTACGCCAGGTCACCACTGTGGACATTACTAGAAGTTTCATGGGTAAGGTGTGCACTGCAATGAAGGTGAACTGTAGCATTATGATAGATAAAACTTGCAGAGATTCACACCCCCATTAGTACAGGGAACTGGGTGTGTGTAAGAGTACTCAAATGTGTGAGCAAAGTCCAACCTCTAGGTCCAAGGTGAATCTCTATATCATTGCTTAAGTAAAGAAAATTATGTGTGATTGTCACACTTGTGTCCAGACTCATTTCTCATTGAACACAATTAACCTGATATTCTTCTTAGCACAACAATTAGCACCGTGAGCAGGGTTCAAAGAGCTTCGACTGGACACACATGGAGTGTTAACCATGTGCGAATGGAAGATCATACTAACAATATGAGAGATTGTATTAACAAGTGTGTGTGTGTCTAACTGGTCGAAGGCACCGATACCACCAGCAGCCAGGCGAACACCTAGCCATACTGCTGCTTCAGTTGGGAGATGAGGAGGCCCCAAATTTCCTTCTCTCTCATTGGGAAACAGGAGGCCTGGGCGGTCTGTTTGACCAACAGACAATTGGTAATGCTACCAGATGGGGTCGATGACGATCCTGTGGGAACGGGTGATGACTGTGGTCTGGGCCAGGTTCCTTGCCCTCCTAGAATGAGGCTGACATGACCGGCCACAGTGGCACAGCATTGGGATGGGGACACAGGCTGTTAGGGATTGGACACTGATTGTGGTTATCCATGGGGCTGACTGCAAGCACCAATTCCCAGGGAGCATGAAGGTGACTGGTGTCTTGACTGGCTATTTGGTCACCACCAAATGCCCCAAATTTAGAAAGGTATTTTTGCCCCTCATGGTACTGGCGACTGGGAACACAGTCCATGAAGGCATTACCACAGTGGGAAATTAACCATTAGGCTGAGTAGGCTGAAGTCTAGGAGCCCAGAGGTAAGGGGGCTTGAGCAGCCCAAAATAGTTCAGTACTTTTGCATGTATTATGTTTCCATGTCCATGACTGGAGATGCTGTGATTGCAGTGCAATACACAAATGTGCTGGAGCTGGTCAAGCAGAATCTATATGAAATAAAAGGTAGCCTGGTTTCGGTTTATCATTTCACACACTGCGCGGGTGAAACCAGCGAATGTAGGCCAGAGTTGGCACTGCGTTGTCACGGTGACACATTCAGTGGATTTTGAGAGCTGGCGGCATGAAGATTTGTGATGTGTTCAAGGAGGGGGCTCCAAAATATCGATGTCTAGCTTATCACCTGCAGTTGTTATCAACGGGAGGGGTGAGTGACTGACGGTGGCCGATTCTGGTAAATATGAGGCCAGTAGTGAGTGGCACCTAGGTGGCCAGGCCCTTTCTGGAGACCAAGGGTCTATGGGGGTGGCTTGGCCGCGATAGGGAGCGTGGAAAAGAGGGGATGACCCAGGCTGCGGCAGGGAGCGAGGGGCAGCGAGGATAGCCAGGCCCATGGTGGGGAGTGAGGGGCCCTGGGGGTAGCCTGGGCCTGTGGTGGGGCAAGGTCAGGAGGGGCCTTACTAAAGCTCCGCCATTGCATTACCCTCCTGGAGGGATCAGAGTACATGGAGCGGGGAGTACCTGCTCATATCAGGGCTGAGGGAAAGTTTGGTGATGTTACCCTGCCAGTGACTCACAGAGACATGTATGCTCTCTAGACAGAGAATTACTGGGGGGGAAGCCCATGGGAGTATAGCTTCCCGTGCATTGCCCAATCCAATCTAGACCAGCCTCTCCCCTGGACTTCCCCCACCAGACTAATGATCTTTTCAGCTCTCCCACACCTTCCCCGCCACTTCTAAAGATGTTGTTGTGCTGAGAAGAGTATCAGGTTCGATGGGTTCACAGAGAGACGATTCTGGACAAAAGTGTTAGAATCACACATATCTTTAATTCACACACAGGAGACAAGCAGGGGAGAACTTTAAACAGTACTCGATTACTATTTCACTTAAGCAATGATATAGACATTCATCTCGGACCTAGGTTGGACTCTGACAATAGTGAACCTATACTCGACATGCTCACACACTTGAGTACACACACTACAAACAGGGACTCTTACACACACCCGGTTCCCTGTAGTAATGGGAGTGTGACTCTCTGCAAGTTTTATCCATCATAATGCTACAGTTCAGTTTCATTGCAGTTCACACCTTACCCGTGAAACTTCCATCAATGTCCACAGTAGCGACCTGGCGTGGAGTGATGTCGGGGACTAGGACCACAAGGCAGAGAGAAAGTATGTGTTATGCATCAATGTTTCATACAGTTTTGATTTGGGCATCTAGCCAATAATGACCCCAGGAGATTTAAATTAGCCAACTGCAAGGTATACACTAATGGGGTGGCTGGAGTCCAACCTTGATTGACAGGTGATGTGACTTCCACATAGGTTTCAGTCAGGGAGGACATATGATCACCCGCAGTACACACATTCCAGACCGGCAGGGAAGCCACGTTTCCTCCTCACACAACATGCCACCCCTCGGAAATCCCATTACTTTGCAATCACTACGAAGACAAGCAATAACTATATGTACATATTATAACTATGAAAAAAGAGAAAAAAAGAACAAAAAGTCATGTAAAAAAAGCAATACCAATCAAGCAGATCAATACATACACAGTGCTTCAGTATATTTTCTCTTGTCGTATATCTCAAAAATTTTACTAAACTGGATCTTAGTTTTTGATGTGTCTGTGGTTTTGGAGGTAGTGTTCTGTGTGCCCTTTCTATTTCCATTCCTTTCTGCATTTCTGTCATTCCCAGGACCTTCAGGATCCATTCTTTTATAAATTTCTTCATATCTGTGCCTTCATCTTCCTTTAGGCTCACCTTAAAGAGGTGTTGTTTCACCTACTATAATTTTCCAACATATCAATTTTCTGAGGTAACAACTCTTGCGTCTCTAATTTTTTTATCACTTTCTTCCAATTTTCCTCTTAAGTTGTTTACTTCCATTTCTACAGCCGTTTCTCATTCTTCCACATTTTCTACTCTTTTCCCTATTTCTGTCATGACTAGCTCTAATCTTTGCATTTTATCTTCTGTTCTTTTCATTTTTCTTTTAATTGCACTAAATTCTAATGATAATCATTCTTTTAATGCTCTCATTTGTTCTTCAAAGAAAGCTTTATCTATATTCTGTCCAAATGTTTTACCGTTTACCTCTCTGTGAAGATCTTGGACTTCTTCTTCCTCTTCTTCTGTGTCTCTACCTGTGTTTGTGTCTTCTTCTCTTCTTTGTATCTGTGTCTCTTCTGATTTTCCTGATGAGTTGTTTGTCTCACTTTGTCAGGCCTCTTCCTGTTGGTCCTCTCCTTCTGTGCTGCTCATCTGTTGAGCCTCCTGCTGCTGCTATTCTTTCCTTTCATCCTGTCGACTTTCTTTCTCACCTGGTACTTCACTCCCTCTCCTGCTGCTTTTCTCCTCCTCCAGCTGAGAGCCCTGGTGTCAGGCATCCCTCAGCTGGTCGCACCGTGGTTGCCCGCTCCATGGCTGAGCCCCCCTCCTGTCTGTTTTCTTTCTCCTTGGATTGCGCGGTTGCGCACTTTTGTTTGGCTCAGAGAGCCATTTTTGCAGTCCAGCAGTCGGGGGGGGGGGGGTCGCGACTCCATGGGGCCATCACCAACCTCAGAGAGCGGACGCACTTCTCCCTGTTCCTTCATGCAGGTAAGGCCTTCTCCTTTCTTTTCCGGTGTCTTTTCTTCTTTTTATCCCGTTGTTTTTACTTTTTTCTTCTTAGGTGCCATTTTCTTTCTCTTCTCTACAACTTTATCTTTTATTTCTTATATTTTGTATTTATTGAACTTTGTCTTTTCTTAACTTTTTTTCTTCTTTTCTGGAGAGGGCTGGTTTTACTCTACTGGCCACTACTCCATCATGTGACTCGTCACCTGATTTACCGTTCCTAAAGTCTACAATCAGCTCCTTGATTTTAGTGACATCGAGTGAGAGATTATTGTCAGTACACCCTTCAGCCAAGCTTTCAATCTAACTATATTGTTGTGATTTTATTTGCAAATTAAATCATCTTGCTAATTTGCAGTTTTGCAAAACCAACAGTCCAATGTCTTGCTAAAGGTGAGCTTTCTGACACTGGTTAGATGAAGCAAAAAAATATTCTTCACAAATATATGAATTCCTGTTCTTTGTGCAGATTAATAACAAAATTGAACATATTAAATGCAGAAGAGATACTTTCAAATGTTGATAAAATTATTTAATTAACATCTATGCATTCTGCATTGTTGGTTACAAACCAAAGAATATGGGTTTAAGAAGCTATGATAGCCATTTTGAAGATTTTTTTAATATTACCTTTCTCTCCTATATTTTAATCTGGGTTCTGATCACCCTTTAGGTGATGAGTGTGCTGTGGTGATCTGCTAAGTCCAGAGGCATGAACAAAGTAATCAGAGCTTGTGGGCTTAAAGCTGAGCTTACTTGCCTTACCTATGAGTTTCCTTTGCAGTAGTTAAATATTATGTGATTTGCAATGATGTTAGATTGATCGATCCCTGATGTTTCAGTATGGTTTAGATTAATCCTCTCTTAAAGAGGTAACAGAGTTGGTTGCCTCAATTACAGTGATGGAAGATGACCACAAGTGGATTTTATCTGGTGTTGAACATATCTTCAGTTGTATTCCCTGACATAATTGGGTGTTTTGGCCTTTTAAAAACAAGACCCCCCCCCCCCCCACCTCTGCCAAGGCAGGCCCACAGGCTGATTAGACCTGGGGGTGTGTCTCATATCTGTTTCAATTAGTGGTCATTTTGGAGTCTAGATAGGATTACTCCTTTTCAGCCAGAGCCAATGACTGCTCGCTTCAGCTGAGACAGAGAGGGATTGAATTACCTTTCCAAGGGTTATGCTCTGTGATTTACTTCCCTCAGAAGCTTGGTTATGGAGTTACAGTGATGTCAACTCCTCTCTATCAGATACCTCCTGATGTATATCACCTTCAGTGTTGAAATGGAGTTGGTTACATATTTTGCTTTAGAAAGTGCAAGAGGTTGTAGCATTAATATGTGATCTAGAAATTCAAGAGAGTTGAACAAATGTGCATTGAATGAGGATGTGGTAATGTGCTTTCACTAGAATAACTTTAGCTCACCCAACTGAAGCGTGTGAGTGCATCTCAATCCATTGATTGCACCATCCAGCCAGCATTCATTGCTCTGCTTTGTTCAGTGATATACACTCACTATCAGTTTTTGTTTAATATATTTCTAGGGCCTAAAAATTTCTGACAAAGCAACATTTCTTATTAATCATTTTGCTCTTGAGAATGTGACATAGTATGTCTCCATCTGAGCTTCACTGTTTTATTTACTTAATTTCCACTTATTAAATACTGTTACCACAATCTGACCTCATTCCTTATTGATCTCTTGTTTTCCTTGTTCTATCCAGTTCTCCTTTACTGCTTTCTAGCCCTCTTCTAATTTAATTTCTAATTATATCTATACAGCACTGTTACAGACCAATTTGGCCCTACAAGTCTGTACCATCCAATTTACACCATATTACCTACACCCCGGTGTGTTTTTGAATGGTGGGAGGAAACCGGAGCCCCTGGAGAAATCCCACACAGGCACGGGGAGAACATATAAACTCTTTAAAGGCAGCACAGGATTCAAACCCAGGTTCGATCCCAGCCGCTGGTGCTGTAAAGCTGTTGGGCTAACTGCTAAGCCAACTGTTCTTGCTTGCTCTTTGTTCTCCATCAGATGGAGTTGGGGAAAGTCAGGAAAAGACTGCATGCAATAAACCTCTGGTGTGCAGTATTGTGCATAAATAAATGGCTCCATAAGGTCATAATGGTTGGACAATCTCTGAACCAATTAGCAATGAAAAGATAAGCATGAGAATCTCCTTTGAACCAACAAGGAAAAATGGGCAAAAAAGATTGTGTGGGTTGGATGCGACCATGGATTTTATGTTGTTTTGAACCGACAACATTAACCACTCCTGGATGTCCTTTCAGAGGTTGGGAATATGCAATGCAGCCATGGGAAACCAAACCTCTAAATCAAACTCTGGCCCGCGGCCCAAACTTGGCCCGCGATATAATTATATTTGGCCCGCAAGATCATATTAAATATATATTAGAGTTGGCCCGCTGGCCGCCGCGCCAGTATAGCGCATGCAAACTGAAGGTGAAAATGAAGACGCCGGAGGTGTGGAGGGATCTCAGAGTCCCGAATCCCGGGGATCGGAGCGCCGCACTCAGCCCGCCCAGCTCCCGGACACACAGACGCGGCTGGAGTTGGGGACCATCCTCGCTGGGTCTGCACTTCAGCGGCGACGCCGGACCGAACGTCTCGTTGGCGAAGCCTTCCCCCTCGCTCCGTGCGCGGCAGACCCTGCCTCCCGCTCCTTTTGTTGGAGACGAGCCCGGCACCGTGAGATCGCAGTTTAATCCCTCTCCAACCATGGGAGGGGGGTGGGAGCAACGCGCTCTTCTCAGCCAATTCCTCCACCGCCCTGGACGCCGGCGTTTCAACGGGGGGTTTGGGTGCCTTCGTCAGGCGACCAACCTGTTGGTCCAAGACAAGGGGAGAGCGTACAAACTCCACACAGACAGCACCTGAACTCGGGTGAACGTGGAGCTGCGACCCCACATTCCACATCAGGACTGTGTGTAAGATTGGGAGCAGTGAGACGGAAGCTTATTTTGTTCCTGTGATTTAAGCCTTTCTTGGGGTGGTGGGGGGGTGGGGGGTCCTTCTCTGACCACTTGCCTAACAATTAACCTAATCAGATGTGGAGTTACCACAATACAACAGTTCTCAACCTTTTTCTTTCCACTCGCGTCCCTGTGCCATTGGTGCTCTGTGATTAGTAAGGGATTGCTTAAGGTGGTCTGTGGGTGGGAAGAAAAAGTTTGAAGACCACTGCTTTAATCATCCCTCATTGACTCGTCATGTGCACGGTTTCAGACGCTAAAGGAAATGGGCCAATGACAATGACAATGAAAGAGTTTATCCAAAACTATTATTAAACATTTATTTTAATAAGAAAAAGTTTAACATTACATGTGTTGAAAGAAGAGAAAACATGCAGATGTGGTTGAAAATTTTCAATAAATATTTAGTTCGGCCCTCGACTTAGTCCAAGTTTTTAATTTTGGCCCTCCGTGAATTTGAGTTTGACACACCTGCTCTAAATTATTGAACTTAGTGTTCAACACCTTAGCTGAAGAGGTGGAAAAGAAAAGAATGGTCTCCCAGTTAGAAAGTCAGGAGAAGAAGCTGCAATGAGAGGAGGTGGTCAATAAGACAAAACCAGGAATAATGCACTCACCCCATCCTGGGCAAAACCTGAAAGCCTGCAGAAGCTGTGATTGTAGTAAAAGCACACTGAAATGCTGGAGGAACTCAGCCAGTCTTTCAGCACCCATAAAAGACAAAGATATATTGGTGACATTTTGGGCCTGGCCCCTTCTTCAAGGAATAACCAGCAAGATCCAAAAGCAGAAAATCTCAGAATTCAGACAATGCTGGCTCAGGGAGGAATCCAGACCAACAAACGGTATTAATTGGATATGGTAAGGGGAGACAGGGAAGGGACATTCAGAGCTGGGGGAAGGCAATGGGGGAAGTAGTGAGGGAGGGTTGGGGGTTTTAACAGAAATCAGAGAAGTCGATATTAATGCCATGATAGGCTTTATCAATAACCACAGATTCATAGGCTGCAGGAACAATAGGCTTTAATGTACACAAGACTTTGGCTGGCCCGGATCCAGGTACTGGACTGCCAGAAAGGGGGCGATAACACAACCTTTGTGGCCAGGGCAAAAGGGGAGGAGACTTAAGGGATGAGTCATTAGTGGGTGGGCCAGCCTCATATATACAGTAACTGGTAAGATCTATACAATGGAGGAAAACATATCAGTACATGCCATCCAGTTGGAGGGTGCCCAGTCAAAAGGTGATCCTCCAATTTGCAGGTCGTCTCAGTCTGGCAGTGGATGGATAGATATGTCAGCAAGGGAATGGGATGGGGAATTGAAATGGGTGTGATACCCTCTCAATAATACCAAAAGCTGGAGTTGCAGGACAACAGGTTTTTAATACCATAAGACTTGGATCATGCTCCTGTTCTGGCCCAATCCCAGGACTCATACTGAGGGAGGGACTTTCCAGGGGGTGAAATCACTGAGGGAAGGTGGGCCATATACAGTGCCAGTAACCAAGTAACAGTATACAGTGGTGTATCACTACTATTGCAGTGAACAGAGCTACAGTGCTCAAAAAGTGATCACCCAGTCTATGCACAGCATCTCCAATGAGGAGGAGACAACAATGGGTCACATCAGTGGGAGCGGGGTATGAAGGTGTAAAAGCAAAAATATGAAAGATTTTAACATAATCCCAGTCTTCAACCATCATTAGCTTTTTATGGTATTATTCATCAGAAACTGGTTAATGGAGTAACAAAATACCAAGAAATATTTTTGAGATCTGTTCCCAAACACACCTATTATAAAAAGTTTCACTAAGATTCACTGGGGTTTTGCAGAAATTATCAGAATCAGAATTTATTGTCATGAACATGTGTCCTGAAATTTGTTGTTTGTGGGAGCTGTATTTTGCATCACAGGTGCAAAAATAGCTATAAATTACATTTCCATAAATACACTACAGTATTTTTAAAAATAAATAAATGTGAGGAAAAAAAGGAAAAAAGTGAGGTAGTGTTTAATTGTTCATTCAGAAATCTAATGGTGGAGGGGAAGAAGCTGTTTCTGTACTGTTGGGTGTTTGTCTTCAGGCTCCTGACCTCCTTCCTGATGGTAGCAGTGAGAAGAGGGCATGGCCTGGGTGGTGAGGATCCTTGACGATAGAGGCTGCTTTCTTGAGACACCACCTCTATAAGGACATACTCTCACTTTAAAGTATGAAACAATGATTCTCTGATCCCTGCCTGACATTTCAAGAGAAGATTTCTCAGAGAAAAATACTTTAAAGAAATCTTTTAACATTGGATTTCTAAATAATAACAGAAAATTCACTCAGAATTGTGACACATGAAGCACAATGTGATTTGGAACAGTGTACAGATTACACACAGTGTGGAGGTTGGTGATTAAGAAGGTAATTTAATTTTTAAAAATATATATATATGTGTGTGTGTGTATATAGAGATATATATCGCTATATATCTATAGATATAGATATATATATATCTATATCTATATCTCATTGTTTAACTGTTTCATTTTCTGTACTTTGTAGTTTCATTCGCAATGATAGGCATGTGTTAAGAACATTGAAAACCAGAAGCCTGCCAATTTCCCAGCCCATCAGGAAGTCAATTAGTCCATATTAACTGAAAACACTGTCAGCTGAGTAGATATGAGTCTTGGGGGTAAAATCCTGTGGCTTTTGGTAAAGGCTTGTGGGGTTTAGAACTGAATGGCAAGTGGATTTGGTAAGTGTGAGGATAATTTCATTTTATTTATTCAATTGCATAGACAAGGAGCTGATCATGAATTTTTATCATTTTTTTTCAGTATTTAAAGTAAGCATTTTGAGAGCTGTTGGCTTTTAATTATTTATGAATTTAAATATGCAACTTCTCAAAGTTGTAGGGCCTTTAATGAAAGTTGAATCTTATTTGAATAAAGGATAAGTTTCAAGTTTTAATTTTTCAAATGTGGAACACTCTGTGGTTGTTGTGCAACTTGCTGTGGAACCTAACAAACCATTTTTGATTTGCTACATGCTGGAATAATTTGTTCCTAGTGGCAAATTAAAGAAAATGTATTTAAAAAGTTGTGATTCAAACTTGATACTTGTACCAGCACTAAATTAATGCTGTGATTATCAACTTAAAAAGTGCCAGGCAATGATGTATGGTCACATCTGTACTGTAGGACTGGATGTCATAAAATGAGGGTAATTGAATTTTAAAAGCTAGTATTATATACAGAAGCCAGCACCACACCTGAATAACATTAATTTCCCTGTTGAAATTCTAATGGCCTGTATCAGCATATGTGGAGGCATTGCTTTGGAAAATCTGCCCAGTAGTTTCTCCTCAATTGAGAAGAGGTTAAAAAAAAAGGTTTGCAAGGAGTTGAGACATGAGCTGATAATTGCAGGTGCCATCCTTAAATTGCATCAGTAGAATGCAGAATAGGAATGATAAATGAACAACAAAAGCTTTCACATTTCTCATTCTGAATTGCAGGATTTTGTAAAAGATGTGTGTGATGCAGAGATAATGATGATGTTTCTCACGGCACAAGAATTTAATCACCTGCAATCAATTAAACCATTTGTATATGTGTCCATGTGGCAGAGATTGATGGAAGTTGATTCTTTTGGATTTTAATTGGCAATATGCAGGCACTCCTGCTGAAGGCAGGGCTTCATTTTCAACTCCATGACAATTTAGTCTTTTAGCAAAGTTAATTGTAGAGCAGATTGTTGGCCTGTCCTGATAATTGGTGCTCTTAGATTTCCAGAATTAAGAAAGTATTTTGCTTTTGTCATCTACTCCAATATTATGCACAAGTTGTACTACTTGCTCTGTTTGTTCGAGTGATGTCAGGAGAAGAGGTACCCCAACATGCCAATCAGTGCAAAGTAAAATGAGACGAGTGTAAGTGGTTTGTGTAGACTTGGTTTGCCAAAGAGTCTTTCTCTGCTAGATCCCCCTAATTCTGAGTATACATTCTTCATTATGACTTAAGAAAATTTTCTGGTTTTTTTTGGGGTTTTTTTTTTGTAATTGTAAGATGGTTTGTGAGAAGTATTAATATTCAAAATTTTGGTATCCTAGCAGAATTTCCCATTCCCAAAATGGTAAGATCACATTAGAATCTTTTTGCTATGTGCAAAGTTATTTTTCTTGCAAATAAAACATCTGTATTATATTATTACTTCAAAGTACATAATTACACTTGGACTGTTCTTCATAAATGAGTTTGCCATTAATTGTCATTGGTTTGGAGAATGTAGCAGAAAAATCTACAAATTTTAAAAAAATATAAAGTGCTTCAAAGTCAACTACAAGACTACGAAAATATCTTTTTAAAGTATTCCATGCTCGACCATGACAATTCAGGGTTCCTTTATCGTCATGTGCAAAATCAAAAGAATCTCTTCAGGGACATTGAGTGTCCTTAGATCCTGCCACATACTCCAATACCAGTACCTCTTGTGTTCCTATAATCTCGAATTGCCCAGCCTCTCATCCTTTCCAGTGGTGAACCCGAGCTCCAGGCACCAAGTTCATCCCTGACCCAAAACTGCAGATACAATGGGAACTTATCAATGCTAAGAGCCTTGGAGCCCTACTCACCATCAGCACCCTCTGGAATCCCAATCCTGATACCCGGTTTCCTTGAGTTGTGCTCCAGCAGCCTGACTCAAGGTCTTCAGTCATTACATTCCACACTGGTCCCCTGCTATTGTCTTCTCCCAGGGATCTCCTTGGCAAGGGCAAATTCTCTCACTCTGGTGCTATGTGCTAGTCCACTGCTCCCCCAGAACACATTTGGACTGCTAGGCAATTTGGGCATGGACTTCTGTGGGTCCCTATTGTAATTATAATGTGTGATAGTACAGATTCTATCACCAATATGTATATGTACAGATTGTAGTGTAGGATGACTGTGATTGGCTGAGAGTGTAGCCACACCTACTGGGAGGTCTTAAAGGATTGCTCCGAGCCAGACCAGGTCATTCTGAACTGGTCAACCTACTTGTGATATGCTCCAGTCATTTAGTTAATAAAAGCCTTGGTTTGGATCAACAAGTCTTTGGTTCTTTCAACGCGCTCTACACAATGCCACTGTTCTCATTCTACAGCCGTTTCAATGTGTACGGGAGCATGACAACTGGGCAGTAGGTACCTATGGAAAAGTACTGAAAGATGCATCTCTGTCCTCCCAGGTCTGCACTAGTGGAAGCACAGCCTTACTGCTGCGGCACTGCCTTCTGCAATTATTTCACCCACAATGAAATGAGAAATTCATTCCTAATTTTGAAACATTAAAGCCATAATTCAACATTTTCTATAATCTATATGTCCAACATCTTCTCGAGAATCAACTAGAAATTATTGCATTTGATTCCTGACTCTTCCAAGGTATGTAAGTGAATCATGGGAGGAGTCGTGCTCAATTGGAATTGCCAATAATAATTATTTTTTCCCCATGAGGAAAATTAACTTAACATGGAATGTATAACAAACAATATACCTGGTGGTAGCAATTTTTAACTAATTTGTAGTTCCCATTGTTTTGATTTTAATTATTCACTCCTGCTACTTGATTGGATCACAAGTTTCTACTTCTCCAATGATTAATTCATTCTTTGATCCTTGGTGCTCCAGTAATTTATTTGCATGCAGTTGCATTGCAATTCTTTTTAAAATATTTTTGAGTTTAATATAAATCCTACACACAAAACTCATCTAATAATAACAAATAACAGGTCATATCATATCACATAGTAAACAAATCAAAAACCTATCCATAATTGTTCATTTGATTTGTTTCTTTAAAGCATTAAATTTTATAAATGTGATATTTAGTTTATCCCTTTCTCATAATGTATCTCAGTGTAATTCTGGATAGAAAATAGATAAGACAAAGTTAACAATCCATTTATATAAACAAAGAGTAAATTAATGATAAATCATAATTAAACCCATGTTTAACTAATTAAACTTAAAAAAAATAAAAATTAAAAAAAAAAAACAAATCCTCTGACTAATCAAACCTCTCCCTCTAACCAAGGTTAACTTGTAAAATTGTACAGATATGGATTGAATAGCAACCTTCAGACACCAGGCAGTGAATCTCCGGAACATCCAGACAAATCTTCCAGTTATGATAGAATTCTATACGTGGGCCCCACATCTTGTCAAATTGAAACTTTATATCTTTACTGTGCAATTCGGACCAGGCTTTGTGTTCACTGTTGCTAGCGAGCTGTGATGCACGTATTTTTAATTGTGGGTTCTATTTTGAAACTGTTTTTGAAGTGCCAGATGTATTTTATACTAATTTACCTTTAGAAGACAATTGCTTAAGATTTTGAGGTTTAATTTTTCAACAGCCCAATGCTTCAAATTACTTTGAGTTGTAAAATTTTATGAGGGTATCTTAAGAATTTGCATTCATTGCAGTCATTAAAATTGTCTTCTGAAGGTTACAAAAACTCCAGGTTTGTCATCATTTGGGAGAAAGTATACACACTACCATGACGTTTTACTGTGCTAATAGTTATTGGAAACTTGTATGTTACCACTTGGCAATTGGGTCACTAGAAAAAGGCTGCACACTCTATAAAAAGAGCTTGTGTGTAGGCTGGACGTGCATCATGTAGTTTAAACTTTCCCTCTAACTGCAATTTTCTCCGCAATTAACGGTATGAAGGAAATACTCTTAAGAGTGGCTCTTTCTGAACATAACTTGTGGTGTAAGCTAAATGGGTTCAGAATTCAATCTGAAACTTTAACCTTAAAGAATCAAACAAATTAAATCTCAAGGGTTGAGTTTTGTTGTATTCAAGTTAAATGTTTGGATTAGCCTGGAAAATACATATATCTTTGGCTTGGCTTCGCGGATGAAGATTTATGGAGGGGTAAAATGTCCATGTCAGCTGCAGGCTTGTTTGTGGCTGACAAGTCCGATGCAGGACATGCAGACACGGTTGCAGGGGAAAATTGGTTGGTTGGGGTTGGGTGTTGGGTTTTTCCTCCTTTGTCTTTTGTCAGTGAGGTGGACTCTGCGATCTTCTTCAAAGGAGGTTGCTGCCCGCCGAACTGTGAGGCGCCAAGATGCACGGTTTGAGGCGATATCAGCCCACTGGCAGTGGTCAATGTGGCAGGCACCAAGAGATTTCTTTAGGCAGTCCTTGTACCTCTTCTTTGGTGCATCTCTGTCACGGTGGCCAGTGGAGAGCTCGCCGTATAACACTATCTTGGGAAGGCGATGGTCCTCCATTCTGGAGACGTTACCTACCCAGCACAGTCGGATCTTCAGCAGCGTGGATTCGATGCTGTCAGCCTCTGCCATCTCGAGTACTTCGATGTTAGGGATGAAGTCGCTCCAATGAATGTTGAGGATGGAGCGGAGACAACGCTGGTGGAAGCGTTCTAGGAGCCGTAGGTAATGCCGGTAGAGGACCCATGATTCGGAGTCGAACAGGAGTGTGGGTATGACAACGGCTCTGTATATGCTAATCTTTGTGAGGTTTTTCAGTTGGTTGTTTTTCCAGACTCTTTTGTGTAGTCTTCCAAAGGCGCTATTTGCCTTGGCGAGTCTGTTGTCTATCTCGTTGTCGATCCTTGCATCCGATGAAATGGTGCAGCCGAGATAGGTAAACTGGTTGACCGTTTTGAGTTTTGTGTGCCCGATGGAGATGTGGGGGGGCTGGTAGTCATGGTGGGGAGCTGGCTGATGGAGGACCTCAGTTTTCTTCAGGCTGACTTCCAGGCTAAACATTTTGGCAGTTTCCGCAAAACAGGACGTCAAGCGCTGAAGAGCTGGCTCCGAATGGGCAACTAAAGCGGCATCGTCTGCAAAGAGTAGTTCACAGTAACTGCCATGTGTTTCAACAGCCACTGACCATTCCATCATATCAACTTAAATGGATAATTACAAACTAAAGTTTTAAGTTGTTGGGTATTTAAACATTGGAATAATATCTAAATGCCCAAATAGCAAATGAGATGAACAACTATTCTAAGCCATATTAGTTTGATCTTCCACCCCTGACAGCATTGAACTGTTCTTTTCCTAAGGTTTGATGCAAAAGTTCCTGTGAGATTAAGAAAGACTTGATGCTGGACACTAATTGAATCTAGCCCTGCAAATTGCCATCTAAATGGAGACATAATTTAAATCTAATGGACCAGATGATGAAGAGCATAGAAAACTTTGTTATGGAGCAAACTAATTCTTGAGTCAGAAAGGAATCTTACTCTCCCACCTTGTTAGATCACCTGAACCAGAACAACACATATGTCAGGATATTGTTAATTGAATTCAGCTCAGGTTTGAACATTATTATACCAGTAAAACTTGTTGAAACTCATGGATCTGAGACTCTGTTCATCCCTCTATCCCTTAGCGTGTGCGCCTCATGCATATTCCCCTGCTCCTTTCCTGATCACTTGTGTCTGGTAGGCAAGTTTGGCTCCAACGCAAGGTAGAAATTTTCTAACTGCTAATGGCTGAATAATAGGAAATGATGGTGGTCAAGAACCTTGATGGTGAGATTGCTAAACTTGCTCTCAGCATCAAGACCAAGGAGCTTATTGAGGAATTTTGTAAAGGTGAGGGGGGGGGGTTGTATAGGGACCGCACACCTGTCCAGCAGTGGAGAGGGTTAGTATCTCCAATTTCCTGGGAGTCCACATATTGGAGGATGGAGGACTTCTCCTGGACAGCACACTTTTAGGCAACCAAGAACAATGCACCCCAATGCCCCTACCTTTTAAGAAGTCAGAGGAGATTTGGCATGTCATCGCATACTCTATGAAACTTCAACAGTTGCACCACAGAAGGTATACTGACTGGCTGTATCAAGGCCCAGGTAGGCAAGTGCTTAGAAATGCATAAGGCCTACATCACAAAAGAGCCGCATCTCCTTGATCACACCTTCTTTGTACTGCTACCTGAGAGAAGGTACAGAAGCCTGAAGTCCAAGAACAGTTTTTTTGTTCTCCCAATTGTTATCGGCTTTTTTTTTAAAACCTCTTCCCCTGCTCTTGCACTACAAAAAGACCATCTGCAATATTGAGCTGGCACTTGCACTAGTTGAGTATTTTTTATCTATCTTTTGTATTTTTCTCATTTCATGTCGGGGTAATTTAAACTTTTTTTAAAAATGAAGCACGCTCGAGTTTCGAAAGCACCAAAGTAATTGGTGCCAAGTTGATGCAACCCTGAAGAAGGCCTGCCAGTGGCTCTACTTTGAGAGGTGCTGGAGGAGATTTGTTATGATACCGAAGACTCTCAGACTTCTACAGATGTGTAGCATAGATAAAAGCTCACACTCAACTGGAGGGAGAACTAATGCTTTGGGTAGCTTACAACACAAGTAGGGCTCATGAACTAATTTCAGAGGGGTTCAAGTGGGAAACCAGGGTTATATAAGGGCTCCCGGGGGAGGAAATGGTAGGTGGGGCCAGTCGTCGGTACAGGACACTTTTAGTGAATCCCAGTTTACTACATTCACCCCTTCAGAATTCACGTTCTGTGGATGAAGAAAATGAAGATTAGAAGCCGGTCATTGATGCAGGAGAAATATTTACAATACTATTAACAGATTCAGGTGGTCCAGGGATCTGGAGATCCAGGTAGAGTGCCTTAGCACTGGGGGGTCCTTGGTCTCCTTGAGTCTCCTGGTCTACCTGTGAAGGAAGGCTGGGGCTCTGGTCTGATGATGATGGGGAGGTGGGGGGGGGGGGGGGGTTCACTCTCCTTCCAAACCGGGTCCCCTGAGGGCCTGTGCGGGGTGGGGGAAAAAGAGCTCAGTAGCTTATGGGGCACTTGAGGCAATGGATCCTCAGTTCCGGTGGGTGCCAGATCCCTGATGGAGACTGTGTCCTGATTGAGAGTAGCGGCCAGGACTACGTCCGAAACTTCACTTTCCACTTGGAAAGGTACATTTTCGTCTACTGTGTGTGTGTGGGGGCTTTCACGATGTAACTTTGGAGGTGATGAAAAGCCATCTGGGCTTTGGCCAAAAGGGGGAATGTGGTGGCCTTTAAAAGGGATTGAACCTTGTTGGTATTGAGGGACCCACTGGGCATAATATGAGGAAATCCCCAGGTATCTCCTCAAAGCCTTTGTGGTTTCGGGGAGGGGAATCTCTAACAGGGGACGTATCCTATCAGGGTCGGGGCCAATTATGCTATTCTCCACAACTTAGACAATGATAGCCAGTCATGTAGTCCTAATACACATTTGTCAGAATTGCAGGTGAGATTCAGGGCTCTTGCTGTGTGGAGAAAATTCTGGAGATTTGCATAATGGTCATCCACGGTGTGACCACAGATGGTGATATTGTTGAGGTAGGGGAAGGTAGTCTTCAACCCATACTTGTCCACCATCTTGTCCATCTGCTGCTGGAAAATACACTCCATTGGTAATACCGAAAGGGACCCTCTGGAACTGATAATTGACTGTTAGTCTCCAATGCTTTAGGGGCGGTCCTCAGAATGGATTGGCACTGGTGATAGGCAGCTTTCAGATCGGTGGTCGAATAGACCAGATACTGCGCGATATCATTCACCATATCCGAAATGCGAGGGAAGGGGTATGCGTCCAGGAGTGTGTATCTGTTAATTGTTTGGCTATAGTTAATCGCTAACCTGGACTTGTTTTCCCCCTTTACTATCATCACTTGACCTCTCCACGGGCTGGTGCTGGGTTCGATGATCCCCTCGTCCAGCAGGTGCTGGGTCTCCGTCTTTATAAACTCCCTGTCTGCCACGTTGTACCTTCTGCTCTTGATGGCAATGGGCTTACAGTCAGCAGACAGGTTTGGGAATGGAGGGGGGTAGGGGGTGCAATGTTCAGCGTGGAGAAGCTGCAAGTGGGTTCTTGTTTTGAGGGCCCTCTGTTCTGAACCGTTACCGGGGGAAGGGGACCAGAAAACTCCAAAATCAAGCTTTTGAGGTGACACAGGAAGTCCAGACCCAACAATACTGGAGCACACAATTCATCTAAAATGTACATGCGAAATTTACAAAATTCCCCCCTTCAAATGACAGGTGAACTATACAATGTTTCTGTACACATGCCGAATGGGCCTGGGACGTTAGGAAGATTCGGTAATTAGACGGGTACATTTTTAAGCTATATATTTACACAGTCCTTGAATCTATGAAACTTTCTTGGACCCCATGCCAATCAGGCACTTGGTCGAATGTCTGTTTACTTTCACCATCACCAGTGAGTTGCTGAGCTGGTGAGGTCTATTCTGGTCGAGGACCAGCGATGCCAAGTCATTGGAGGTGCCGTGCTCTTCCTTCGAGTGGCCCCTGCCTTCCCAGGTTGACCTGTGCAGGTAAGATGGCGCTGACTTCGTGCCACAGCAAGATGGCCACATTCCTTCCTCCTGATGATTATGGCGCTGAATTCAAAATCAGGCCACTGCAAGATGGCCACCGAGTATTTTTGTGCCATTTCCAAGGGTGGAAGTTTGTGCAGCAGGTGATCTCGGGCGTTACCAGTGCAGATGATGTGACTGGAATCTGATCTGGGAGCGGTACAGGCCATGGACTTCCCCGGACCATCCTTCACGCGGCAGACCCTCACCCAGTGTCCCTTTTTCCCACAGCTGGAGCACGCAGAGTCTTTGGCCATGCAGCGGGCATGATGGTGCTGTCCCTTGCCACAGTAAAAGCACTCCTGGGCTTGGGAAGCGGCAGACGCTAGGGTGGGGGCCACCGTAGTGGGAGCATCCAGTCCTTGGAGGTGCTCACCTGAGAGCACAAGTTCGCTGGTCTCTAGATTGTCATTCTCGAGGCTGGCCTGTTCCAGTGATTTGACGAGCTTGACGTGGTAGCAAGTTCCTTCCTTCCTGACTCGAGCAGTCGCTGCCTCGTACCTTGAGCAGACCCCTGTGACCAGGGGTCCCGGATCTGTTCATCTTCCCAGACGTGGCTCATAGCGGCCTCATACCTACATTTCTTAGCCAGCATCCGCAGATCCAGCAGGTAGTCATCAGTCTACTCTCTAGGCCTTTGGCGTCGTAGGGCAAGCCAGTGCCTCACTAAGACCTCATTCAGAACCTTCATGTAGCAGGCCTTCAGCGCCTCGACAGCGGCCTTGTACATTGAGCAGTCTCTGACGACTGAGTACCCCTTCGTCCCCACCCTTGAGATGAGTGTTGACCTTCAGAGCTCGTCTGTGTGGAAGACATCCTGGTCGCATTTAGGTAGGCCTGGAAGCAGTCTAGCCAATATGCAAACTCCTCAGTCGCATCAACAGCATACTGGGCTTCAGTAACACCTCCATCTTTGTTTGTAAGGTAATAAAAATTGTAGTGTAGCTAAAAGCTCTCACCCGATTGGATGGAGAACTAACATGAGCTTACAACCCAGGTAGGGTTCATGAACAGGCTTCAGAGGGGTTTAGGTGGGAAACCACTATGCTACCTTTGGGAAGGAGGTTCAGGAGCCGAAAGATGAGCACTCAGTGGCATGTGGACAGCTTCTTCCCCGCTGCTGTCAGATTCCTGAATGATCAATGAACCAAAGGCAGTTTTACTTTTTGTGCACTTTTTAAAAATATATATTTGTGTTGTAAGATGGTTCACAATATAAATGTTTGCACTGTGACGCTGCTGTAAAACACCGAATTTTGTGACTTGTTCATGACAATAAATTTTGATTCTGAGTTACTTCATTGGCATGGCAAGCAAATTTTGGCCAAGAATGAACTGGAATTCAATCTGATTTTGTTCTTGGGATTTTAATTTTCCTTTGTTTCTTTTTCTATCTCCTTGCGTGACTTTAATTATATAATTGTATGTCTAACTCTCATGTGCTTAAAGCTACAATAAATAATGCTTTTATTGTATCTATGACAAAGTTCATTGAGATGTCTTTAGTACTCAAATTCTTCTTGTAATAAATCTGTTGTATAATTTTGGCCTGTATGCTAGCTTTGTGTAGAAGTTTACCCATATCACTCTTGCACTAACATAATTCAGTTTCTCCCCATTTAAAATGTTTTCTAAGTAGATGGATTCCATCTGCCATATCAACACCCATTCACATTACCTCTATCATCTGAAACCTTTCTGTATCTATATGACCAATACTGCCATCTAGCTTTCTACAATCTGATTTGTCACCTGGAATTCTCTAGTTTTTGCTGTTCGTTGAGTGATGGAAATTCCAATTTTGTATTGCCATTTTATACAGAAAATAAAAAAAAGTTTCCTATTTAAATTTGTTTGTCTCTTGCACAACTTGCTGGTACCTATATTTTGTATTTCCAGTGTGCATGAGGCAGAAATTATGGATAACGAGAGCCAATAAACAATTACTGTCTGGGAGAAGCTGTGCCAAAATATGGTATAGATTGTAATGAGTCTCCACTTTCTTTCTGCCCTGCCTCACTTTGTTCCTATGCTTGGGTTACTGGAGTGACACACCATAATGCAAACAGCAACAAAATTATCTCTAAGTCAGAATTTGCTCCTCTTCTTCTAACAGGCAGCCATTAGCGGGAGCAAATCATCAAACTCCCAAAGCAGATGCTATTGAGTATGGTCAGCAACTTGAGTTTGCCATTGTGCTTCAGTGAATTTTAAAGTGAATGGCCCACTTCTGCACTTGTTTCCAGGATTAATAAAAAAACCACATTAAGGACTCGTGCATGAAGGATTCCAGAGAAATGACAGCCATGCAACGACGTACTCTGGAATGAAGTGTTCCTAAAGCAGATGCATATTATTTTTATCGTAACTTGTACAAAACAATTTCAAATTTGAACTTCCGTGCAACCTTTTCTATAAGGCATGTTGCTCTCCGCTGCTCCACAACTTGTGATGCATGATGGGTAAATGGAGCATAATGTCATTATGTGAGATGAGCATGTTTTGTCACTGGTAATTCATTCTAACTACCAGGTGTCCTTAAGTTACCTTTTTGAAAAATAAAGATCAACTGTGAAATGCATTATATTTGGTGACAGGGAGGCTGTTCATTTTGATGCAGATTAAACCAACAAAGGTTCTATGTGGAGAATAATTGTCATTCCACTCTATTGCCCATCCCTGCTTTAAAGTTGCTGAGGGTTACCTGCCCTATCACACCGTCCATCAATGAAAATGTGCTTGGGAAGGCAGAAATGGTTCCAAGAACAGGAGCTACTGATCCTTTTGACCTTGAAGTTAGTTTAATGCAGAAATTCAGATAAATGGCACCTTAATGTAGCAGAAACTGACTTTTGTCAGGAATGTACATGCTCCTGTGATATGCTGCAGAGAGAAAGCACAGGACAAGTGAGGCTAAACACAATCTGCTAGAGGAACTCGATGAGTTGAGCAGCATCAGCAGAATAAGAGGAGAGGAGAGGACTGGAGGGGTATGAACCGGGTGCTGGTCAATGGGACTAGGAGAGTGGGAATTTGTTACAGCATGGACTATAAAAGAGAAGCTAGTATAAAGAGGTCAATGTCCTTTGTGGATAAGCGTATTAACTTAGTTTCTTAGCATATGTGAAGAACTAATTATTGGATATTAAAAGATGAGGTCTTTAATGATTGGTGTAACATTATTCAGTATGCTATGGATCAGGATAACAGAGAATGTATTTGTAGCTGTTCAGGTGGACTTCTATCACTGACTCCTGAATGTCACTGCAGTAGTAGCAGTGAATGAAAGTAGCCCAATCTGCAGATTAAAGAACAATCCAACCATGACTGTAGTTGAAGTCGGTCATTTCGTGTGAGCACCCTGCGGATCTGGAATCCACCCTAAAGACTTCATAGCACGCACTTTTTTTTTTGTTGCTTAAATCATCATGAAATAAGCACGCTACTGCAGCACAAACACTTAACTTCACAGCTGACAGACTAGCAGCATTTTACAACAGCGACCAATGAGCAAAATTTCCACCCCTCCCAACAGCTTTCATGCATTTCGTTCTGCAGATCATCTCAACATTAGGCCCTTATTTTAACTCTTCAGATAATGAAAACCCATTTACCTTCAATTACTTTAACAAAGATCTCTCCAGAAGTGGGGTTGATTTGTTAATGATCATACAGCTCAGGTCTATTTTCAGCTCTTCAGGTGACCAGGTGAAATTTGAACATTCAGCCTCAGGCCAGTGAGGAACAAAGTTTATTTGAAAATTACCCGACAGCAAACCTCTAACAACCACCTCAAGAAATTTGATAACATTGTCATTACCAAATCTCCCTCCAGTTTGTTAGGTTTGCTCTTTCTAGTTGTTCAAGTACAATAGCTACAAATGAAGGTCTGGGATTCCCAGAGGATTCACAAAGCTTTCCCACCATTGGGCAACACAGTTGCTGAAGCAGTTAGCGCCACACCCTTACAGCTCCCACCACTGGGGCAACACGGTTGGTATAGCAGTTAGTGCAACACCTTTACAGTGCCAACGATCAGGACCGGGATTAGAATCCGATGATGTCCAAGGAGTTTGTATGTTTTTCTCTTGTCTATGCGGTTTTCTCCAGGGGTTCCAGTTTCCTCCCACCCTTCAAAATGTATTGGGTGTGGAGGTTAATTGGACTCGTGGGCCAAAATGGCCTGTTACCATGCTGCATGTCTGAATCTAAAATCTATGAGACATGTTAATAGCATACTCCTCCATGCCAAATGGAGACCTAACAGGAGACTGCAGATGCTGGAGTCTGAAGCCAAACATAATTTGCTGAGGGAACTTGGCAGGTCATGCTTTCTCAGTTCTGATAAAGAGCTTCAACTTGAAATGACAACCATTCTTTTTCTCTCACTCGTACAGTTTGACTCACCGAGTTCCTCCAGCGTATTGTGCTAATTACTGAAAGGGGGCAGCTACAACACCACAAGCAACTTTCAGGACAAAGTAGCTCAGTTGATTTGAAGTAGTGAGTGGCCTGCCATGAATCACGTTTAGAGAGGCTCATGGCACCTACCACCAACAACATGCAGTGCTTTAATTACCTAGACTACTCCAACAGCAACTTCAAAACTCATGACCTCAAGGACAATGTCAGGAAGTGATGAGTGCACGATCTTCAGGTCTTAAGTTGCACACTGTTTTGAATGAGGAAACTTGACATGCATTTTTTTTTTCCAGAGTCTAAACTCTAGAGCACTATCCAACAGCATTCTGAATATTTTGAGAGAAGCTCACAATTACTCAAGTATCATTAATAACAGGTTCGTCCAACAAACAAGTCCACAAATGTGAGAAATAATAAAGGACACCTTTAATAGATAGAAATGTTTCAAATCCCAATGTACAGTTGACCACTTGTAGAACTATCAAATTGTTCAAAACACCTAGTTACATTTGGGATGTATGATACATGTAGATAACATGACACATAGAAATGAAAATGTGGAGATTGCTCATACAAACCTAAGTGGTCTTAAATAATGAACATCTATGAGAAGGAGACCAATGACTCAAGTAATTTATGCAATGTGGCAGGAAAAAAAGGTAGCAAATTTGTGTAGTAATATCTGGTTGCTTGTTCTGGTCAGACATTCAATGAGATCATCAATAACCTTTTACCTCAGCACCTAGCTCTATCTACAGTTTACCTCATTGGTACCAGGTAGTAGACTGCAGTGTGTGAATTGAGCTGCTCAACAAGTTTAGGTTAAGGGCATGCACGCCCTGGGCTGATTAATGCTCGATCTCTTCCATGTTCCTGATGGTAACAATCTGCCAGAAAGCTTTTGTGTTTTTATAAAAAATAAAAAATAAAAATCCATTATTTCATTGGGCTTGACTTGTCAACTGCTTCCTGTGGATATCCCAAACAAATGTCAAATGAGTTTTCTGCTGTAGAACTTGGTGACCTTGCTGTTTGAGGAGCTGGAACTCCCATTTCTCCTTACATGAAGGCCACCTGTAGAAGTTTCATCACTTGCTGGTCCTGCCGTCCATCTCTGAAGCAGAAATTATGCCAGGCTGTGACCCCATAGTTGAAGTATAATCTTTCTAAGTTCTGACTCCAGGCCCAGTTGCCATTCTTTTCATTTTAATTCTGAGATTTCATTTGGAGACGTAGCATAGCAGCAGGCCCTTGTGATCCATGAACCTCTTTAGAACGTGGAAGGAAACCCAGATGGATGATGCATAAAAACTCTTTTACAGTTGCAGATATAAATCCAGGTCACGGGTGCTATAATAGTGGTGTGTTTATCATAACTTTCCTTCCCATCTGACATTATATCAATTTTATTCACAATATACCCATTTCTTTTGTAGATGGTAAAATGAACTGGGGACTCAACTGATATCTGATGGGTTTTTTCTTTGAGCTAAATGACCAACTGAAGGCTAATATTCTGCCATCATCTTTCCCCTTGAGTGGCAACCTTTATAATGCACTGCCTTTTTTTTATCAAATGTTTAAATCTACTGATTCATTTTTATCAGGGGTTTCATCTTCAAAACAGCAATATATTTGTTAAACACTTACCTTTTTTACATAAATCTATGAAAAAATTTAATTTGACTACTTTTGAATTGACAACATGATTTTTTTTAAAAATCAATAGCCTGCTATTTATCTCAATAGCTTCCAGTACAGGTATTTTCCCATTAGTCAATGTTGGGCTAAACAGTGATAGTTCACTGCTCTGTCTCCCTCCTTTCCTGAAAAGGCCACCTCGCTGACAAAAGACAAAGGAGGAAAAACCCAACACCCAACCCCAACCAACCAATTTTCCCTTGCAACCGTGTCTGTCTGTCCCGCATCGGACTTGTCAGCCACAAACGAGCGCTGACGTGGACATTACCACTCCATAAATCTTCATCCGCGAAGCCAAGCCAAAGAAGAAGAAAAAAATTTGTAATCTGCTGGGATTGGGAAACCGTGGGAGACCACATTCAATGTGTGCATCTCATCTCTGCTGCCACTCATTTTAAAGCTCAATGATTCGTGCATCCTGACTCCTGGACTATTAGATTTCGTGAGTTCAGTTTCTGAATGATAGTGGTTTAAAATAAGCTCCTTTTGTCACCTGACATCTTACAAATATTGGAATGTGGTACATGCCATTTAAAATGGTGAAATACAAAATAATCACCATTTCTGAAGCTATTACTACCAGGTAGGATTATAACATTTAAAAACTATCTGGCCATTAAATCTGAACCAGCTCTTGGTAATCCTTTTTCCCCTGGAATCTATTCTTATGCCTAGCAACACAATCTTAATTTCTCCCTCCACCCATCTGCACTCTGGTTTCCAGGATGAGTGAACAGACTCCATGTGGCACTGGAGGTCAGAATTGAGTTTCAAGCCAACACTACGTGGTATATATACCACTGCTGTCCTGTTTATGGCCACATGCTTGGCCTGACCTGCCATCAAGAATCTGCTTGTGTTGATCCAAAACCTCAAGTGGTGAATGGTGAGACTCTGCACCCAGGACTATTATGACATCCTTGCTGCTCTCAAAGCTGTTTGATTGTCATTGAAATTAACTGATTGGCAACCTCAAGTATTGTTTCACATACTTTATTTCACATGATCTATCGTGGAGCATAGTCTCCACTGCTATCCAACTCTGAAATGTACTTCCACGAGCTTCTATATTTATACAGAGAGACAAACTGGCTATTACAGATGTAGAATTCCAACATGGGATAAACTCATGAGAACTACATTAAGGCTTTTATAGATTTTGTGTGTGTGTGTGTATTAATATGAAGGAGAAAGTGTCAATAAACATTGTTAATGTCCTTGACATCAGGCTATAACTTGGTTTTTAAATAATTTGAAGAATAATGTGTTAGGAATTAAAGTACCTTTAAAGAAATTGCTCGAGACAAAAATTGAGAACAAAGAACATTTATTACTACAACAATGCAAAGTTGGGTGCTTCCCCTTACCCTGGGAATACACACACATACTGGGGCTCACCCAACTTTTATACAGTCAATTTCAGTATCAGAATGCCCTCCCCCTTACATTCTTCTGCCCCCTGGATGGGTTTGGCATAGGTAATTCTTCCTGCCTACGTGCAGTTTCAGTACACTTGGAGGACCAGGGGGGGTATCCTGTCGGTGTCCCTTCATGTCATTGTCCTTATTCACACCTTCCTGATTCTCTGGGCTACAGTCTCTTGATATGCAGAGTTGACTCATTCTATCTAGGGTTGGCTAATTTCATATGTATAAATCTGTGTATGGTTAGCTAATTAGAAATGTATGACTTGGTACTTCTGTCCAGGGCTAGGAGACCCTTATCTGATCCAGACTACCTCAACTTCCTACATTCTATTGTACCTTACCATTCCTTATCTTAGTCCTATGGTCTTGTCACAAAGGATAGAAGATTCTTATGTTAATCGTGCTGACTCTGCTTTCCTGCATCCTAAGCCCCAAACTTATCCTGTTTGAACTGGTTTCAGCCATTTTACTGATGAACTTTAGTTTCTTCCATGTTCATAATTTTAGGTCAATTTTCCCATCTCTCACAATCCTCACTTTTCTTTTAGATCAGTAATACTGATCTTTCACCATGATCAGTGTTACTGATCTTTGGTTACTAGTGTCAGTGTGACTGATCCCCCCCCCCCCCCCCCCCCCCACTTTCCTCACTTTTCTTTTAGATCAGTAACACTGATCTTTCAAGTGTAAGGTGTGGTTTTACCCAGCTGGTCAATAACCGAATTGTAATGTCTGTGTAAAGTCTTTAGGTAGGGGAGCACCATGAAGGTCAGGGGAGTGAGTCCAGCTGCTTATTAGGGTTTGGAGTATCAGGCTCCAGTTCTCAGTAAAAAGTCTAGTCCATCCCATACGTTGAAATATTGAAGCAGTGTCTTTGAAGCACACAACCTTTGTAAGTGTTGTCCCGACATAGTCTGTGAGAAGCGCTGCCTTCAGCAGCGAACGAGTAGCAGTCTATGAGAAGCGCTGCCTTCAGCAGCGAACGAGTCGCAGTCTATGAGAAGCGCTGCCTTCAGCAGCGAACGAGTCGCAGTCTATGAGAAGCGCTGCCTTCAGCAGCGAACGAGTAGCAGTAGTCAGGCGGTTCCGTTTGATTGTGGCTAGTATCTGATGTCCTCTTCAGCCCCGAACCCTAGGGCCACCGATCTCCGAAGGCTGTTTGGAGCCTGATATTAAAGTGTCAAGCAGCTCACGTTGTTGGAAACTGGTGCTCCCTTTCATGGGGTGATGAAAAGAGACCAAGCTGGGGGGGGGATTGTTTCTTGTGATTTAACTGTGTTGCAGCTTGTCTGCTAACATTAGCATATATATCATTGAACTTGTGAGTTGCAGCCTGTCTGTGTACATTAGCATATGTGTCAACTCTCTCTCTCTCTGCTACATGTACAATCCTGACTACCATTCTGTCTGTCTTTGTCCCACCATGTCCTTTGTGAGGATTTTGACACCCTGCACTCTACTTCGCTCCTTTCCACGTTATATAACCACCAGATGAGCAGCAGCTCCCTGAAAACAGGTGTTCCCCTTCAGGGATGATCAGAGAGAGAGAGCCAGGTGGGGGATTATGTGTCTCGTGGTTGTGTGAAGTGTCTGTTTGTTTTGCGGTTAGCTTGTTAGTTTCCCCCTTTGTGTGAAATGTACATTGTTTGTTTTGCGGTTAGTCTGTGTACACAGGTGCCTCACTGTGTGACTGCCTATCCCCACTGTGTTTCCCTGATCCGTATTCTAAATACCTTGCCTCTATGCCCTCTCTAGCCTGTAAAACAGTACAATCTGTAACCTCTGCTACCCCTTCTCCAGAAGTACTTAAAACATCGAGAGTACTCCACTAAAGCTGTTTAATTCCCCTGGTCCGTATTGGGATCCCTTATATCCCATTATGACTATACATTAAATCTATGCCCTGTCTACATTCTAAAGGAGCTGAATTGTAACCTCTGCTGCCCCTATTCCAGGGGGCTTAAAACATTAACGAACAATATTCCAAAGAAATTAGTAAGCTCATTAAAATACAATAAGAACTGAATAAAACACAAAAAATGTAAAGCTCATTGAAAACAGCAATAAAATACACAAAACTGAATAAACCACGATAAATGTAAAGCTCATTGAAAACAGCAATAAAATACACAAAACTGAATAAACCACAAAAAATGTAAAGCTCATTGAAAACTGCAATAAAATGCAAGAAGAACTGAATAAAACCACAATAAATGTAAAGCTCATTGAAAACAGCAATAAAATACACAAAACTGAATAAACCACGATAAATGTAAAGCTCATTGAAAACAGCAATAAAATACACAAAAACTGAATAAACCACGATAAATGTAAAGCTCATTGAAAACAGCAATAAAATACACAAAACTGAATAAACCACGATAAATGTAAAGCTCATTGAAAACAGCAATAAAATACACAAAACTGAATAAACCATTAAAAAAACGAATAAAATTGTAACATGATGGCACTTTGTCATTAATTCTTTGAATGTGGGTCCAGCCTTTCTCTCTTGTTCTTACTGCGGTGTCTGTAATTAAAAGTACACAGAAGGGACCATCCCAGGCAGGTTTTAGTTGATCCTCTTGCCATGCTTTTACATATAACCAATCACTAGATTTTAATAAAATGAATAACAATCTGACTTTCCTTTGTGTTAGTGTAAAAATTGTAAAATGAAACACAAACCATATTTGCATGGGTTTTGAATATGTTAGACCTTATTAAAATGCAGTTGGAGCTGCTTGTCTGTATGGGGCACAACCCTCCAATTTGTTAGAGTGAGTACATAACAGACATTGCAGCACAAGAGCCCCTGCAAGAGAACTTGAAACATATTCAACCTTTAGTTCTGCCTTAAGTAAAATGCCTTGTGCCACAGCTCACAGGAGCTGGCCTTATTTAAAACAGTCTGTAAAACAGGCACCAAAAAAAATTAAAGATGTTCTTATGAAGATTGCACACACAATAATTTAAGTACAGGCTAGTTTCTATTATATTCCACTTAAAAGTTCTGCTGCATGAATCCTGGAGCTTGTGGAGTCATTATTGAATCAAGAAATATTGGTACCATGCCAATCTCATTCTAACATGCCAATTTCTCCAGTCCTTAAGTCAAGATGTACTGAATAGCATCTGGTACAAGATCTGTGAGTTCTTAATGATATTATTATTCTTATGCACCCAATTGTTCTGAACAATGCCACCAATTTAAATCATATTCCACCTATTGCAGTACTCACACACCACCATAGACCAGTTCGCAGGTTTATTTCTCCATTAAGCTGAATCCAGTTGCGCAGGATTTACCTCCGTGATTATTTACAATGTAACTTCCGCACTACCGGATTTAAATATAAACCTGATGAATGGGGGAAAGTTATCATGAATTAAATAACAGCGGCAATACAGAGAAATTGTGCTGAGGCATTAATTTCACTCCAGAGGAAAATGCACCAGAGAAATGAATGATTAAACTTATAGGAATCCCCATAGGAATCCCCAGAGGTATCTTTATTCTCCAGAGGTGGGTGATCTTTAAACTCACGGACCTTGACTGCTGAATGTGTAGAAGAAATGTATTAAATGTGTTGATAGGGCTCCATACCTCTAACTGCAAGACAAGAGCCTGAAGCCTCAATTTCAAGTGCCACAGTGCACTTAAAGGGACATGCACACTCCCCCTTCAACTGGCTGATCCAGCCACTTTACACATCAGATCCTTTCTTTATCTCACATACACTTAAAGTTAAGATGTATAGAACTCACCCTATTTGCGCAAACATTTCTCCCTGCAAATGTTATAACATCACTCAACTCTCAGGTACTCCCTGTGCAAAATCACATTTAAATACAATTTATTTCATAAATTGGAATTAACTGGTAGTTAAATTCGCTAATTCTACAGTATTGAAAAACGATCATTTATGACATTTAATTTTTAGCATGAATTTTAATCAATATTGGTCAGTGACTGAAGTGGGAAGTCGTGATTTATGAAATTATCTCTGGTCTCTACTCTCCCACTCCCTGCACTTCTCCCAACATTCAGGAGCTGGCACACAGTCCCTGCCTTTTTTTTTTTTTTGTTACTCATCTACTATTCCTTTAACTGCTTGCATCAAAATGTTAGCCTTTGCTTTCTGCTTATCCTCAGATGTCTGGACAAATGCTTTTTGTGTGATCTGTAGAAGCTGGGTTATTCCCTGCTCATGCCAATTTTCTGTCTTTTGTAATTTTCTCTTAATGTCTGGGGCTGAGTTGGTAACAAAACCTGTTAGTACCAATTGTTCCCCTGCTGGGGATTCTATGTCGAGACCCCCATATTGTATATATATATGGTCCCAAAAATTGGTCTAACTGTTCAGCACATCCCTGGGGATCTTCTATCAGGGAGGTCAGTTCTTTCTTAAAGTTACACACTTCAGTACTGGTCAGGGGCACATTTACGAAACCGAGACCCTCTCCCATGGGAACTTCCCGCAGTGGTCTCATCCAATTGGTTTCTGGCTTATTAGGTCTGGGTTCCTGCTCCCTGGGAAATGAATCAAAGGGTTCTGCCCTTTCTTCCTGAAGAGTCTCACGCTGTTCTGAATTAAAGTTACCCCTCTCTCCTGCCAACAGAGGTGGTAATCGAGTGCTTTGTGAGCAAGTTATCATACCACTCCTGCTCTCTTCTCTCTTCTCTAGTGGTGGGGGAGGTGGGGAAGGTGCAGAAGGGTAGGTCATAGGAGGGGAAGGAAAGATAGGAGCCGGCATAGGAGGAACATAGGGTGGAGGGAGGGAATGTAACACATCCCAACCCTGTGATTCAGGGACAAGAGGTTCCTCCTCTCTCTTATCCCTGGATTCTTTCTCATTCAAAACCAGCTGTTCAATGGATCCCTTGAGCCAGCAGGCTGCATATTCCCTGCTCTCAACATTGTCTGGCTGGTTTTGATAGAGCCATAAGTTCAAAGCTTCACACATCCATTCATCCTCGGATCCGAATTTTGGCCAGTACACGGAGCTCCCTTTAACCGGGTATCCCACCCATTCATTACAACAATACCTGACCGTCGTCAGTTTGTCTTTACCGCGGGTCTTTCCTGTGCCCCACTCAGATAACATCATCCCAAGCGGGCTGTACGTAGCTATCTGGTGGTCACGTCCTGTGTCAGGACTCTCATCTCTACTGCCCGCTAGTTTGTCTTTACCGCGGGTCTTTCCTGTGCCCCACTCAGATAACATCATCCCAAGCGGGCTGTACGTAGCTATCTGGTGGTCACGTCCTGTGTCAGGACTCTCATCTCTACTGCCCGCTATTCCCATACTTAGGAACAAGTAAAATACTCTTACCGAGTTCTGGCAGTACTGCTCTAGCGCGCGTCCTTCCGCCGTTTGTTCTCAATGCCTCTTCTCGGATATCACTCGCTTCTTCCACTGACCAGCCACCCGTCGCCCGTGAGTCCAGCTGAATCAGCCGGGGTGCACCTACTCTCGTCGTCGGGGCACTCTGTCAGTGGAGGGAGTGTGATCCCGGACGAGCCCCCATTTGTTAGGAATTAAAGTACCTTTAAAGAAATTGCTCGAGACAAAAATTGAGAACAAAGAACATTTATTACTACAACAATGCAAAGTTGGGTGCTTCCCCTTACCCTGGGAATACACACACATACTGGGGCTCACCCAACTTTTATACAGTCAATTTCAGTATCAGAATGCCCTCCCCCTTACATTCTTCTGCCCCCTGGATGGGTTTGGCATAGGTAATTCTTCCTGCCTACGTGCAGTTTCAGTACACTTGGAGGACCAGGGGGGGGTATCCTGTCGGTGTCCCTTCATGTCATTGTCCTTATTCACACCTTCCTGATTCTCTGGGCTACAGTCTCTTGATATGCAGAGTTGACTCATTCTATCTAGGGTTGGCTAATTTCATATGTATAAATCTGTGTATGGTTAGCTAATTAGAAATGTATGACTTGGTACTTCTGTCCAGGGCTAGGAGACCCTTATCTGATCCAGACTACCTCAACTTCCTACATTCTATTGTACCTTACCATTCCTTATCTTAGTCCTATGGTCTTGTCACAAAGGATAGAAGATTCTTATGTTAATCGTGCTGACTCTGCTTTCCTGCATCCTAAGCCCCAAACTTATCCTGTTTGAACTGGTTTCAGCCATTTTACTGATGAACTTTAGTTTCTTCCATGTTCATAATTTTAGGTCAATTTTCCCATCTCTCACAAATAATGTGTCAATAACCACCTTTTAGCATTCTCTATTTCAATTAAGGCTTAGCTTCTAAGTAATATCTTATCAAAGCTGTCAGCACAAACTTTCTTTCACAGATTTTGTGTCAATTATGTTAGTGTCAATCTTCATAAAGTTTCTTGCACACTGATCTTTAAAACATTTAATGTTTATGTAAACTTTATTTTAAAACTATTTTGTTAAAACATTCTGTGAATTGAATTAACTTTTTGATCCTTTCAATGATTTGAGTTAACCTTTGTACACTAGCGACCAAGTTGGAGGTGGTGTGGGGATCACACAAGGCACTGAACTCCATAGGGTTAGTAGCCAGCTGCAAATAGTCCACGTTCCACACTAGTCCTCCCCATCCTACTTTTACTGAGCTTACATTCATGGTAGTCCTTTACACATCCTCTCTGTGGTTATGCATGGGAAGAGATTTGTAATGAATAGAAGCAAGAAGTAGGCCACATCTCCAACTTTGCTTGTGTGAGAAACATAAGTACCTTCACAGATTTCGCTCGAGACAAAAATTGAGAACAAAGAACATTTATTGTACAACAATGCAAAGTTGGGTGCTTCCCCTTACCCTGGCAATACACACATACTGGGGCTCACCCAACTTTTATACAGTTCATTTCTGTGTAGAGGTACCCTCCCCCCCAACATTCTTCTGCCTCCTGGATTGGTTTGGCATTTGGTAATCTGTCTGCCTACGCATAGTTTCTGTAAACTTGAAAGACCATGGGGTATCCTGTCTGGGTCCCATCATGTCATTGTCCTTATTCATGAATCTGCCTTTGTCCTTATTCACACATCTCAACCCCCAGGACTTACTAATTCTATATGCAGATTTGCTAATTCTATCTATCACTATATAAGACCCTTATTCTATTATACTTGGTAACCCTTCCTCACATTCTTATCGGAATTCATCCCTACTCAGCATTTACTTAACTTCCTCTAGTCTAGTCTAGTATTCCTTATTTCATTCATACTAGCTTTACTTCCTATATTCTATTATCTCTCACACTTGTTTTGGTGATATGGGTTTCTCACTGTCTAATACTCCAGACCATACAGA
Source organism: Narcine bancroftii (assembly GCF_036971445.1). Taxonomy (NCBI): domain Eukaryota; kingdom Metazoa; phylum Chordata; class Chondrichthyes; order Torpediniformes; family Narcinidae; genus Narcine; species Narcine bancroftii. The sequence goes on from NC_091477.1 coordinate 82,672,167, forward strand.
ATAAAAAGTTTGTCAGAATAGTGATGTAAAACATTGACATTCAAGCAACGGTAATGTTCCATTGATCATGTATACTATTTTTTTTAAAAAACTTCATAATGCTGCATTTACTTAAAAGCCCATTCAGAAATTCTTGTCAAAGGTTTGCAGACCAAGCAAATCTCATTAGCATTGGTGAATGTTAATGTGACTTCTGCAAGACTATATGCATACATGGTTAATCATTTATGAAACCCCACAATAAAGGGTGAAGGAGCAGCAGCTCTGGAACATGTATCAAAAGGGAGATTAAAATGATTATTCTGTTGACTATAATCTAAAAGCAGATTGGTTTCTGAAATCAGCTATTTGAAACTCTGGCTGAATCAGAAACCACTTCCTACAAATTAAAGGTCAATACATCATGGAAATATTTTCTATATCAGAAAGTTTAATTTTTTTTTTGTTCACTGGCATTTTTAAAAGGGAGTTGACATTATGGACTTCTGGTTTACATTTCCAAGGACAAGGTGGCAGAAGCATGGAGGAAACTATCATCTGAAAGTTGCCTTCCAAGCCACACACCATCCAGACTTGAAAAATTATCAGTTTCTTCACTGTCACTGGATCAAAGCTCTTCAAACTCCACCCACCCTGTTATACAGAAGGTCATGACCTCTCCGGTGAGAAACTGGTCAGATATCACGTCACCATCCAGGTTAGATATACCCCCCAGTGAGGCTACCATGCAACTGGTTCTTATAGGTCATATGGACACACCTGAGCACACCACACCCTTTCCGGTGCACGCCCCTTGCCAGCTCTCTTTTGTGTTCTCTCTGAGTCTGTGTGGTGATATGACCACCAGCCTACTGCAGGGGCTGATTTCTGTACCTGCAGGAAGGCCATCTAAGGGCTGACTCCACCTGGCTAGCTGTCAATCAGCCAACTCAAACATAGACCTGAGCTGGCCCCACCTGAGCTAGTCACACGGGAGCCACCAAAGCATGAACTGTTTTCAGACTTTTACCTAAATAAAGCCTGTTGTACAGTCTTTTGAGTGTTGTGCTTGCTGCTACCTCAGCTCACCACTGTGTCTCCCTTTTCCCGTGTCTCCCTTTTCCCGTGTCTCCCTTTTCCCGTGTCTCCCTTTTCCCGTGTCTCCCTTTTCCCGTGTCTCCCTTTTCCCGTGTCTCCCTTTTCCCGTGTCTCCCTTTTCCCGTGTCTCCCTTTTCCCGTGTCTCCCTTTTCCCGTGTCTCCCTTTTCCCGTGTCTCCCTTTTCCCGTGTCTCCCTTTTCCCGTGTCTCCCTTTTCCCGTGTCTCCCTTTTCCCGTGTCTCCCTTTTCCCGTGTCTCCCTTTTCCCGTGTCTCCCTTTTCCCGTGTCTCCCTTTTCCCGTGTCTCCCTTTTCCCGTGTCTCCCTTTTCCCGTGTCTCCCTTTTCCCGTGTCTCCCTTTTCCCGTGTCTCCCTTTTCCCGTGTCTCCCTTTTCCCGTGTCTCCCTTTTCCCGTGTCTCCCTTTTCCCGTGTCTCCCTTTTCCCGTGTCTCCCTTTTCCCGTGTCTCCCTTTTCCCGTGTCTCCCTTTTCCCGTGTCTCCCTTTTCCCGTGTCTCCCTTTTCCCGTGTCTCCCTTTTCCCGTGTCTCCCTTTTCCCGTGTCTCCCTTTTCCCGTGTCTCCCTTTTCCCGTGTCTCCCTTTTCCCGTGTCTCCCTTTTCCCGTGTCTCCCTTTTCCCGTGTCTCCCTTTTCCCGTGTCTCCCTTTTCCCGTGTCTCCCTTTTCCCGTGTCTCCCTTTTCCCGTGTCTCCCTTTTCCCGTGTCTCCCTTTTCCCGTGTCTCCCTTTTCCCGTAGCCGCTCTCAGATGGCCACAAAGCCCAACTGTAAAGCCACACAGTATACTCCTGTGCGGCTGTTGGGTGGCCATCTGAAACTGGAAAAGCCGGCCAGCAGGCTTACTTACCTAACCCTTCTCCAATCGGTATAACTATTCTGCTTGCAGCATCAACTGTGGCAGCTGAAAACACCCTGGGCTGCCAGGGGATGGGCTGATGATGTTGTGGTGAAGTCGTCGTCCATCAACTCTGGGTGTGATTTTTGAAAATACAAGTCATTTAGCAGACTCGTGGTGATCAGTTGAGTTCAGTTTTTTTTTTTTTGCAGCTTAATAATTAGCCATGGTCTCAAACTGGTCTCAATCCAAGGTCAGGCTTCTTCTGGAGAATTTAACACAGGAGGCACAGCAGACTGTGAGGGATGGCCACTGCACTCTCAGCCAGTGACCATGCACTAAGGAAAAAAATTCATGCTGTTCTGGACCACAATCGCAGGAGTAGCAGTGGAAGAATGGACTGGAAATACTACCAGCAATGCCAAAATATTTTTGGACACTTGTGTGAACAATGCAGAGATGCCGTTAGTGCACCGACCTGGCCATTTAGTCATGAGGAGTGAACTATGTTACCGTGAGTAGTGTGCAAGGGTTATCACTCATATCATGTTCAAAGAGGTATCCACCCTGCTCCTCCACCTTTCTGTACAGAGGGGAGTTGGCAAGCACGCACGCATCATGTGTGCAGCCAGGCCAACCAACAAAAACGTCCGAGAAGCTGCAACATAACGAATAAAGTTGGCTGCACCAGTGAACATGGACAACGGAGATGGCAAAAAAAAGGGAGGCTGCAACTCACCAGAAATTGTGGTCAACAACCGCCTACAGAACCACAGAGTGCCATCCTTTGCGATTGTAGTCTGGCGCGGGATCCACGCTGGTGATGATGATGGGAATATGCAACCCATTAATGGCGCCAACACACATTGGGTAGCCCCTTTCCGCAAAGCCATCCATTGTCTCCTGGAGGTGTGCACCACTTGGCAGGGAGATGAAACACTTACCACGGACACCCTTTAAGGTTCTTGTCACCTTACACACCGTTCAGTTGAATTCAGTTGAATTCACAGGACCAATGGATGCAGGCCATCTGGTCTGAGGCTGCAGGTGAGGCTCAGAGTTTCAGCACGAAGTTCAAGGTGCCCCGCGTCATATGGAAATGCCTCCTCCACTCGTCATCATCAAATTTGGTGATGACATTACTCCAGAATGAATGCAGCCTCCTGGGATCTGTTCAATCTGTTCAACCTCAGACCGATTTGTGATCATGGCCAGCTGAGTGAGATGAAGCATTCACATCCGCATCTATCTGCGGCGCATATGCTCCACAAGCCTTTCCACCTCCATCTGCTGCGTGCTGGCCAAAAACCTTTGCAGGAATTGTACTTTGATATCACTGACGCGCTGTTCAGATCACATGGAGCTGATAAGACCCTTAACAAATTTCATGACCTCCCCAAGAATTTTGTGCATCTCGTCCTGGACGCACACACAGGCAGACAACGTCCCCTTAAGCATTTCCCTTCTGTCCTCCATGCTCCCGATTCTGTGGATCAGCTTGACCCACTGCTATGACGTTAGTGCTGCGTGGACGGGACCTAGGCTACTGTCCCGAGTAGCCGGGTAGCGCTGCTAGGCAGCTAACAGTCAGCCAGTACGTTTAGGTTCCAGAAAGTTATCCATTTCATGGCCACCTAAACGTGCTAGCCATGCTCGCAGGTGGGTAATCTTCAGCAGAATGTCTGAAAGCGGCTTGTGTCTCCTTTGATCAGAATTTGATCTGAGAATGAAACTTGTATCTGTACTTTTGTTCCACAACATGACAATGACAGGTACAATAACAAAGAATGTAATGCAACAGTAACACACCTTGCTATTCCTTTAACAATTTGCTATTGTTTTACATTATTGGATAATCAAGTTGATCTGCATACAGTCCACAATTCTGAGAACGCGTGTGTTCTTTAATGTCTGTTGTCAGGGAAAAGGAGAGGAATTGTTGTATATGGAGGCTCTGCTATTTCACAATTGTAGTGATGGGCAAAACCCAGAAAATGGTGCTGTTAAACACTGCACCAGTCAGGAAAGACCTGGAAACAGTTAAATCTATAGCCACGTTATTTTTGCTATGATCTCCAGAGGCAACTTTATGCCAATACCGCAGCTGATTTTTTTTTTAAACCCTTGTGCCGGAGGTGGATGTAGGAGAACCCACCTCCAATGCAACAACAAGCAGGAACATATATTGGCTGAAGTTTAGATCGGTCAACCACAGCACTCCAGCATTCCCAAATCTCCCCAACTATCAAGCATCACTAATTCTCATCTCTCTTTTCAACCAGCAAATCCACAGATAAATTGACCACTAGAATATGCAAAGGAATTAATATATTTCAAAACAAAAATCAAATAAGTCAAATATCTTCACTGTCCATTATTCTTTGTCTCTAATGTGAACAGGAACAGATCAAATGATTGCAATTTAAATAACTGCGGTAAACACATTTCAAATTCTGCAAGTTACCACTGGTTTCCACTCACATACCACCTTAAGGAATACCTATGCCATAGGTGTTCTGTGATTAGTAAGGAATTCCTTAAGGCGGTATGTGAGTGGGAAGGGAAGGTTGAGAATCACTGCTCTAGACCCAATTGTTACTGAAATACTTTGCTTGAGAAAAATTGTCATTGGCCCATTTCCTTTGGAGTTGTGATACTGTGCACATAAACAAGTCAATTAGATACGATTAAAACAGTGGTTTTCAACCTTTTTCTTTCCACCCACTTGTTACCTTAAGCAATCCCTCTCTAATCACAGAGCACCTTTTGCATTGGGAATATTTAAAATGGTATGTGAGTACAAAGAAAGTTTGAAAATCACAGAGTTAACCTGTATTTCTTTTTATATATAAAAAATTCTGGCTGTCCTTGATTCATTTCCAGAACTCCTTAATGGTCAAATAATAATACATTGCATCCAGGCAACTGTTGTTTGTTGCCAAACACTGGGTGTTCTGGAGAAATACCTGCAGTGATACCAGGTTGTCGGCTGCGTCTGACCACAAGGTAGACTAACAATGGCCATATCATATGGTGTAAAGCAGAGAAGGAAGGTTACCAGATTGGAAGAGATTATTTTCACAGGTTTTTTTGCATTCCATTCTCTTTGCTTTTCTCCTGCTCTTTGCAGTGACCTTATAATCTGAATACTGCAGTAAATCACAACTTCAATTAGAAATCTAGAGACCATGGTCAGTGGAATTATACCAAGCTCCCAAAATTCAGAAAAAAAAAACCCAAAAAACTGTCCAGTCAGCAGATTTATTTGCCTGATGTTTGGATTATTTGCAGACCAGACACTGATCCACAGAACTGACGATGGCTTTCTTTGAAGATATGAGGGATTTTGCCAGAAAGGGATGTTTGATACCAATGTACCAATCCAGAGATATCAGGATGATTAACAAGATGGTAGTGTATGTGTTGATGAAAAACAGGGATTCCACAATCTAAAAGAAGTGTAAACTAAGATACCACTCTCCTCGTTCCTCATGCACCTATATTTTGAAAAGCAAAGAGAAAAGCAGAACACATTGGAAATAATTGGGTATGCAATATGGATCACAGGCTCCGCCCATTTCTTTAATCTGAAGCAGAGTATCCATATTGCAGCTGAATTGATGAGCAGACCGAGGATGAACGTTGGGATGTGCACCATGTACTGGAATGTCTTTGCAAATCCATGTTCTGTTGTGTTTTTCAAGCTGCACATCTTTGTTCAGAGCCACAGTATCTGAAAAGTTGTTTGGATAGTATTCCAACTTAGTAACAGTTCTTATAACTGAAATGTAATGCTGTTTCTTTCCATTGCTCTCAATTTGACAAAAAAAAACCCATAGTAATAACAGTGAAATTACAAAATTATCGAGATCTACAGAAATTTTATCCAGGTCCTTGCATCCTTTATTTTCACACTGGTTTACAGTAGTAGTCACATCTTGTCTATTAGAAACTATATATGCCCATATCTCAAAGAATTTCATAACAAGATCTAGAAAAGGACTGAGGAATGGAAGAACTTTGTTCTCATGATTAGGGTGTGGTAAACCACTGTTGCACCGTGATTGGCTGTTATCGACTAGTCATACCTCCCAAGACTGATCCTACCCATAGCCCCTTGCAGGCTACCCCTTTCCTTTTGCTCTAATCAGTTGAAGAGGTGGGTGGTTATTTGATAGTATTCCAGTCTTTAGCTTGTAAAAGCCTGATTGTTTCACTACTCAGCCTTTTGTGAATTATTGATGGTACATCATAGGGAATACTTTGAGGTCTTGAAAGTACAATTTCAGGTTGACAATAGCCAGGTAAATTATTAGGATTTTTTTTTTGAATTTGCAACTGGATCTGTGCAGACAGTGAAAAGACTGATGAACAAGGCAAAAGAGAGTGGAATGGACTTCTACCGCAAAATGCTGCTTGAGTGAGGTATGTCACCAGCACATCTCCTTATGGGACATAGGCTAAGATCAAACCAACCCATTCAGGAGAATATCCTAAAAACAAAAGAGCGAGAGAAAGTGAGGAAGTTCAAAGAACAACAAAAAGAAAAGCAAAAGTATTACTTTGATAGAGGAACAAAAACCCTACCGGAACTTTACACTGGTGGCCAAGTAAGGCTAAAAGAAAAAAAACAAACTTGTGGACTCAGAAGGGAACTGTCCTTAGTGAATTCCAACCAAGATCATACACTATTCAGACAGATGAAAGAGCTGTTCTGCAAAGAAATTGTCTATCTTCAAATAGAACCAGCCACAGTAGATAAAAAGATTGATACTGTTGAAAAACTTAAATGCACATCTGAGAAGACATAATCTGAGGCAACAACTCAGATTCAAGGGCAATCAATCAGGAGATCATCAAGACACAGGAATCCACATAGAGCAACTTTAAAGACTCCTGTTATAGAATGAAGTAATGCTATCTTATTTTCTCTTCAAGTTTTAGTGTATGTAAACGTGAATACACAAAACAAGTTTAAAAAATGTTGATAATAATGAAAATACAAGTTCTTTGGTGATAAATTTAAAATTACAGAGTTATACAAACAAAACATTTTAGTTAAAAGTAAGCTACATTTGTTTTTAAGAAAGGTAGATGTAATGATATTGATCATGGCTGCAATGCAACAAGCAATGCCTTAAGGATTATAGCTCCCTTTTGATTAGACTTGGCTAACACACCGAGCAGGAATCACAGTATGCAGGATCTGAAATGGAAGCTTGCAGCCTCATGGTGCTGTTTACAACAACTTTAAAGTCAAGAACCTTTTCCTTCATCCATGCGTTGTCCAAGAACTCTCATACAAATACAAGATGAAACACTGTAAAAGCATTGCACTAACCATGCCACCCAAAATAGTTTAATCATTCATCGTTTCCATCTTGCTTGTTTTTCTCCAGTGCCCTTCTTGAAAATCTGTGTATATATGTTAGGAACATATCCCATGCTGACACTTGATTAAATTTGTTCATGTATGATATTCTAATTTTGGCTGTGACTCACTTGACCTATTACAATGTACTGTATGTATTACATAATTCTGGTATTAGTCTTAAACCTGTGGTGCACTGTTCTGACTCAGACTGTTGGTTCAGGTCTTGCTCCATTTGTGAGGTGAAAATCACATGAGGGAGTTATCAATTTTTAGATAATCCATTAATTAAACCAAAGCATGAGCTACTACTTCAGATGCGTATACCAGAAGCACTGCAGTTTCTGTGGTTTTAACAGCAACCATATTCTTCAAGTCAATAAGCATAAAACAATTTTGCACTTGGTACAAATTGGGCAGTTTAGTCAGAGACTACATTCTTGAATTTCATTTATCTTGGCCAAGATAAATGTGAAAATTAGATTTCCAGGTTTAAGACTGAAGAAATAAAGGAAATTAGTAAAGATGTACATCTGTGACTGTTTGGAGATTAAAGCTAATTGGAGATTTCAAACAAAAGCATTCACAAAGTTTGTATGGAAATGCAAGGAATTAGACAGTCTTAAGAAACAATTAGAAATAATCAAAAAAATTGAGGTGGTAGGAAACATTGTTAAAATGTAATTGGAATATCTTCAACAACCATGTAATGAATGGGTTTCAAATCACAAGAGTAAGGATGAGAAAACTTGAGGTCTAGATGAAATCTCCAGTTTGTAACATGGTCAACATAAACTGGAAATGATCATGAGAAATATTGAACAATGTAGTGAATGGAGCTCAGATCACTCTTTTGCCTCTTGCACTAACTGCAACTATGAATACTTATTTATCCTTTATGATCTCTTTCTGCTTTGAGATTTCCCAGAATTTTCTTTTTACCCTTGTAGTTGGTACATCTTGCATGCCTTTTTGGCTCCAGCAAAGAAGAATTTGGGTGCATCTGTATTTTGGGCTTGTACATATGACAATAAACTCACATAAAATGTCTGGGGGAACTGCAGTAATTAGATTAGAATAGTACTGCATTTAGATTGCAAGCATTGTTGGCTCGAGCGAAAATAAGCACGGACAATTGGAATATAAATTAAGATCAAAAGTGTTATCACCAGATAGGCAGAGCTACAACATAAAATTGGAGCATTTTTCAAGAGGAAAGTTGTTTCCAAGTCCATGGATCTCGTGTTTTGTCACTTTCTGAATGAGCTTACCATGGGGGAACCTTGTCAAATTTCTTACTAAAATCAAATCCACCACATCTACCATCTTCTCTTCATCAATTTCTCTTGTTGTCTTCACAGGAAAACTCAATTAGACTTGTTAGGCATGACTTGCCCTTCACAAAGCCATGCTGACTATCCCTGAGAAGACTATGCTCCTCTAAATGATCATAATTTCTGTCCCTAAAATTCCTCTCCAATAGTTTGCCAATGCCAGACTCAAGAGTCAGTGATTACTATTAATCTTTCTAATAGGCATTTTTTAAAGATATTTACATATCAGACATATTGTTCAGTCCAAGCTTTTGGATTTTACACAAATTTCCAATACTATGACTTTTGATCTGCTTTTAATATACAATTTTATTTTCCTGTGGATTAATAGCATGCATTTATAATAATTTACTGGAGATGAATTCAGTCCCAATAGCTGGGATCAAAAGAGATTGGGAAAGAGACTTGGAAAAAAACAAACACCCCCTCCTCCCCCTTTCAGCCAACTCTCCTAAGGAGAGCCATAAAGAGAGAAAAAAAGAAAAAATTAAGCATACATTTTAAGATCTAATCAATGTAAATCAAAATGTAAATATTCTGAATATAACAACCACTTATTAATAAAAAGAACTACAGTTATCACGCGAAACATGTGATTTTTTTTTCCATTATTAAACAATATTTCATCTCATTATGCCATCTATTAATATCAATCATATTCGTATCTTTCCATGTACTAGCAATACATTTTTTCGCTACAGATAATGCTAAATATACAAAAGCAAGTTGAAATTTATCAAATCCCAGATCTTTCAGAGGTTGCAAACTACCCAATAAAAATACTGTCGGATCTAAAGGTATTTTAATCTTATACAGGTATTCCAGAAACAATTGTACTTTCTTCCAAAAAGATTGTGTGTGTGTGTGTGTGTGTGTGTGTGTGTGTGTGTGTGTGTGTGTGTGTGTGTGTGTGTGTGTGTGTGTGTGTGTGTGTGTGTGTGTGTGTGTGTGTGTGTGTGTGTGTGTGTGTGTGTGTGTGTGTGTGTGTGTGTGTGTGTATATAAACCGCATGAAAAAAGTTCCAACAGCGTTACTACATCTAAACCACAAATCTGATTCATGAAAACCATACTTTTTTAGCTTTTCAGGTGTTAAGTATAATTGATGTAAAAAATTATAATTAATCATTACATAACGTGCATTTATCAATCTAGTTACACTATCATAACAAATATCTGACCAATCCTCCTTGGGGAAAAAATAAAACCAATCTCCACTTCCCATTTACCTTTAGATTTATCCCAACCCTTTTTATCCATACCATCCTGTAATATTTGATACATAACTGAAATATAACCCTTCTCTGATACCTTCATAAGAAAAGACTCAAATTTAGTCATTTCAGGTAAAATCATATCTCTACCAAACACATGCTTTACCAAAGATCGAATTTGATAATAAAGAAACAAAGAATTCTCATCAATACCATAACTGTCTCTCATCTGATCAAAAGATAAAAATTTACCTTCTTTAAAACAATCTCCCAAATTTTCCACACCTTTAAATCTCCAATGTAATAAACTTCGATTATGTATTGAGAAAGAAATAAGTTGATTATTATACAATGGAGTCAAGGCCGACAGTTCACCACTAGAACCTATCTTTTTTTTTTCTTTGTCCATAACTTCATTAAATGATTTAGTATAGGCATATTATGTTGCTGTAACAAATTTACATTCCATCTAAACAAAAATTGATGTATTTCAAATTCAAAGATATTTGCCATCTCAATTTTGGCCCAGCTAGGGGGCCGTTCCAAATCCATCAATGAACTAATAAATTTAAGTTGGGCTGCTTCATAATAATTTTGAAAATGTGGTAAACATACTCCCCCAAGGTCATATTTCCAAGTTAATTTATTCAAGGCTACTCTTGAAAATTTATCTCTCCCTGAAAACTCCCTAACCATTTTATTCAAATCTCGAAAAAAATATTATCAAGTAAATATGGAAAAGATTGAAATAAATATTATATACATGGAAAAATATTCATCTTAATTGTATTTATTCTACCCAATAAATTAATAGGTAAATCTTTCCATTTAATCAAATCAGTTTTAATTTTTTTTATTAACAAAACATAATTTAATTTATATGAAGATTGATAATTGACATCCATAATTATACCCAAATACTTAATTCAATCCGTCCACTTCAAATTAAGAATATTCTTATAAATTAAATAATCTCCTTCACTCACCGGTAATATTTCGCTTTTTTCCCTAATTAACTTTATATCCAGAAAGACGTCCATATTGCATCAAACACTCCTTCAAATGGAAAAGTGATTGAGCTGGGTTTATTAAATACACCAATACATCATCAGCAAATAAATTAATTTTATATTCCTCATCTAAAACTTTCATACCTGTGTATTCTGTCTTATCAACTGTGCCAAAGATTCGATCGCTAACTCAAACAAAGCTGGTGATAAAGGACAACCTTGACGAGTAGATTGGGTAAGTTTAAACGGTTCCAAAATCAAACCATTCGTCAGTACTCTAGCTACCGGTTTAATCCAAAGCCTTAATCCAACCAGTAAAAAAAGGACCAAACTTAAATTTCTCCAAAACTTTAAACAGAAAATTCAACTCAACTCTATCAAATGCTTTTTCGGCATCTAAAGATATCACCATTGGATAGTCTGAAGATTGTCAAAATCTATTAATCAAACTAATCACACGTAAAATATTATCCGAGGAATATCTATTCTTTATGAAACCTGTTTGATCCATATGAATCAGCTTAGGTAAAAACTTAGCCAATCTATTCGCTAAAATTTTAGCTATAATTTTATAATCTACATTCAACAACGAAATCGGTCTATATGAAGATACTTTCAAAGGATCTCTATCTTTCTTTGGAATTACTGTAATTAAAGCACTAGAACAAGACTCAGGTAATTCATAATGTTCTCCAACCTGATGTAGTATATCTCCAAACACTGTGGAGAGGTCATCGTAAAAAATTTTATAAAATTCGACCGAAAATCTATCATCACCAGGCGATTTACCATTCGGCATTTCCATCATAAACATTTTAATTTCCAAGTCAGTAAATGGTGCTTCCAACTCCTGTATATCTACATCATCTAATGTCGGTAAGTTCAACTGTGATTTTTTAAAAAAATCAATCGATCCGTTTTCTTGTTTTCCATCAGATATATATAACTTTTTATAAAATGAACAAAATTCATCATTAATCTCACGAGGTTTATACGTAATAAGCGAATTCCATCTAACAGCATTAATAGTCCTCAAAACCTGTTCTTTCTTTAATTGCCATGCCAATGCCTTATGTGCTTTCTCTCCCCAATCATAATATCATTGTTTAGTCCTATTAATCATACACTCAAATTGATAAGATTGCAAAGTATTATATTCCAGTTTCAACCTGGACAATTCTATTTTCTGATCTTCTGTATCGTCGCTCTGAAATTCATTTTCTAACTCACTAATCTGTTTCTCTAACTCAAAACTCTAATTTAATCGATTCTTTTTTATTTTGGAAGTATAACTAATTATTTGTCCTCTCAAATAAGTTTTCATAGTGTCCCATACTACAAACTTACTTTGGACAGAATTAGCATTTTATTTCAAAAAGAAATTAATTTGTTCTTTCAAAAAATCAATAAATTTTGTATTTTTAACAGCATTATATTAAACCTCCAACGATAAGCCACTTGAACTTTCTCAGAAGTTATATATGTAAAGTATAATAGAGAATGATCCAAAATCACCCTACTTTTATATTCTGCTTGTTGTATTTTCCACTGTAAATGTGCCGATACTTTAAAAAACAGTCAATCCTTGAAAATGATTCACGTCTAGCTGAATAAAAGGAGAAATCCTTCTCTGTTGGATTAAGACGTCTCCAAATATCCACTAAATTGAGATCTTTCATCAACGCTTGAACCTGAACTGCCATTTTGGATTTCTTAACTTTCTTCAGGGACTTATCCAATAAAGGTTCCAAAACACAATTAAAATTACCACCAACTAAAACATTCTCATTAGCCTGACCCAGATATAAAAATGCATCAGAAATAAATGTTTCATTATCTTCATTTGGGACATAAATATTAAGTAAAGTCCAAAATTCACTAAAAATCTTACAATTTAATTTACGAATACATCCTGCCTTTTCCTCCATTAATTGTAATTCAAAAGATAAATTCTTATGTATCAAAATTGCTACACTTTTAGCCCTGGAGTTAAATGAAGAAGAATATACATGCCCTACCCAATCCTTCTTCAATTTCATACTTTCTTTGACATTCAAATGTGTTTCTTGTAAAAAAGCGACATCAATTTTCATTTTCTTAATATATGCCAAAATACGGTTACGCTTAAACCTCGAACATTAAAAGTAGCAAACTTCAACTTTGACATATCTACTAATATTACTAAAAACTAATAATATCGATATATAGACTCAAATCAACGTAAATAGGCCCTCCAATAGGAGAAAAAGAAACCACAAATTAAAGTCTAAATAAAATGAAAATTAAAAAAGATAAAGTAAACCCCCCCCCCCAAAAAAAAACTACCAAAAGGTAGTAATCCCTAAACAAAACTTGGATGTGGATCACCCACCAGTGGCTAATGACTAATGGAACATAGAGCAAATCTCTCCCTCCCCAGCCAAACAAAGGATAACAACAAGATATCATAATGACATAAAAATAAAGTAAGAATAAGAAAGTTCTTCTATTCATTCAAGAGATTCCAAACTCAGTGACCCCATTTCAAGAGAAATTGGACTCTTTCCATTCCCATTTCTCCCATTTCTACCATTTCTTCCATTTCCAGAGCAACCAGATTTTTCTTTAGGAGACAATGGTGGACTATGTCTTTGTCCTCTTACATCTGGCAACGAATCAGCAAAAATAATTGCTTCATGCTCATTCTCGAAAAACCGAGATTGAAAGTCTCCACAAAACACCTTCAACACTGCCAGATAGTGAAAAGTAGACTTATAGCCTTTACGCCACAAAACTTCTTTAACTGGATTAAATCGACACCGACGCTGAATAACCTCTTGATTCAAATCAGGATAGAAAAAAACTTTACTATTCTGAATCATTAATGGAGCTTGTCATTGTCTCGCATTTTGCACTGCTAGACGAAGTATTGTTTCTCTGTTCAAATAATTCAAGCATCAAATTATCACGGGTCTCGGTGATTGACCAGGCAGAGGTCTTCTTCTTAAGGCTCTATGAGCTCTTACCAATACCAGGCCTCCAGAGAAAAATTCTTGCCCCAATATTTGTGGAATTCATTCGGTTAAAAAAATCAGAGGATCTTGTTCTTCCATACCTTCTGGCAAACCAACAATCTTCACATTATTCCTTCTACTTTGATTATCCAAATAATCTACTTTCCTCTCTAACTCCTTCTCACGTTCTCACAATTCTTTAACGGATTTTTCAATCTCCAACACTTTTTTTGTATTAGAAGCCACTTTTTGTTGACATTCCAAAAAAGCAGCCTGAAATTTTTAAAAATCTTCACAAGATGCTTCCACACGTATTTTAACTGTATTCAGTTCTAAACTGAGCCTTTGACTCATTGCATTTAACATAGGCTGGATGATAATGTTTAACTGTTTACATTGTAATTCAGAAAAGCTCAGCCCTGCTTTCTCTAATGTAGAGGCAGAACCAGGTAACTGCAGCTCCTGCTGCAGCTCAACAACAGGCAGTTTAACAGTTTTACTGCGGGTCTGGACTCCCAGCAATGGCACCCCGACTTCCTCAGGGGGTCGACGCTGGTCTCCCCCTGCTACCCGTTGTTGTTTCAAAAACTCACGGAAGAGATCAAGAAATTCAGATTGGAGTACTTCCTGAGATATTTCAAGCAATGGAGTCGTCTTTTTGAGTGCTCCCTCCGTTAAAGTCGGCAGGCTGCCAGAATCGGGATCCACTTTGGGGGCACACGCACCTTGCTCCTGAGAACGGGTAATTCCAGTGATGTCCTTCTCCTGGTGAGTAGGAGTCATTTTTTTCAGCTCCCACAGGCAATCTTTGTGGTTTAGGCACAGAAGAAAGTAAACCTGAGGCTGTAGCAGGCTGTTTAGGCCCTAAATCTTCAACACCCTGAAAATGTAGTTTCTTCTGCACTTGAGGATTAATCTTTTTACAATTAATGGCCATAACAGTTCCTTGATACTTTAAACTAAGTTTTTAAAAGTTTAAACTTGAAAACAAAGAGTTAAAAATGGGTTCTTAAAAGTCTGGCCAGAGAGGTCGAGATTACACGTCTAGACTCTATGCCATCTTGCCATGCCCCCGAGTAAGACATTGCTGATTACAATTTAAGATGGTGCTCAGAACTCTGATGTCAAAACCTAAATTGCCTTTTTTTTTGTTCAGATGTTGATTTTTTTTTGGGTGAGGAAATGTAAAATTTTTGAAGCCTCTCTGATTTGAATGTTCTGGGAATGTCCAAATTCAGAGAGATTTTGTAAAGAGATTTTTCAAACTCTTATCAACAATTTTCAAGAGTAACTTGGAATCCTGTCTATTAATCGCTTGGTTTGATTTCTCTTGTGACTTAGATGAATCTTTATCAGCATCTCAGGAAAAAGTTTTAGCTTTTACTACATTGATGGCCAGACAAGCAATTTTATTGAAATGGAAAGTAGATTCATCGCCTATTTATCCACAGTGGTTATATGATGTAAAGTCTCATTCATGTTTGGAGAGAACCAGATACAATATTAAAGATAAAAAGTTTCAATTTATGAAATTATGGGGCCCATTCTTAGAAATTTTTATATTATTGGAAGAATCATTAATTATTTTACACCTTAGGAATTCTTTGCCTGTTTTCTGGGGGTCGCACGTAATTCCATATTATTGATTTTCTTTTTCTCATTATAAAAAAAATGTTACCTTGATTAGAGGAGGGGATAGATTAATTTATCTTAGTTTTTTTATTCCTATTTCTATTTTAATATAACAGTCCAATAAATGGATCAAACATGGTTGTATGCATTGCTTATCACTATATTCTGTAATTACAAGTAACTAAAAATGTAGTTATGTATATACATTTTTTATTTACCTATTATTTTTCTCCTTTTTGTATGTATTTACCTGTATACAATTGATTTATTATGTAATTATCATTTATTATGTATGCTCAAATGTTAAACAATAAAAATATTTTAAAAGGGAAGAGTCACTGGTTGAAAATTTCCAGGATTTTCCCTCTTGCTTTTCTTTCTTCAATCAGTGCCTCTTCTGCTGCCAGGTAGGTTGCAAAGATCATTGCCGATACCCCAGCGATCTCTTCCTGTAATAACCTGAGATATATCGCATATAGTCCTGGGTCATCTATCCGAACATTTCTAAAACCAAGGAGATGCTGGATCTTCTTAACCTAAACATGATCCCTTATTAATCACAGAGCACCTATGGCATAAAGATTACTTAAACTGGTATGTGAGTGGAAAGAAAAAGTTTGTAAACCACTGCTCTAGCACATTCACCTGTCCTCTATTGACTGCTCATTCACCAAGGTCCCTCTCCCTGCTGAACACTGCTATCTGAGATATCTTTTGTGCACTCATGAATTCTATAAAGAGGGAAGTTGGTGAAGATCAGTGGTTTTGAAATTTTTCTTTCCACTCACATAGCACTTTATGTGAGTGATTTGAGGGATTACAAAGTGATATTTGAATGGGGGCTGTTCTTGACCCATTTGTTACTGAAATATTTTGCTTGAGAAAAATTGTCATTGGCCCATTTCCTTTGGCGTTATGAAACTGTGCACATAAGGAGTACAATGAAAACAATGATTTTCAAACTTTTTCTTTCCACTCACATATTATATTCATGCAGGATTGGATTAGCCATTGAGCACAATAAACAAGTGCTTAGGGCACCAAGGGAAAGGGGAACACCAGAGTTATTTTCCCGGTGCCGAATTTACCAGGGTGGAGCTGAATGAGGTCCCATAAAAAGCTTCTCTTCTCCCAACCTGTGAGATTAGAGATCATTCAAGAATCTGATAACAGCAGGAAAGAAGCTGTCCTGGAATTGAGTGGTACGTTTTCAAACTCTTGTAACTTCTTCCAGAGAGGTGGGTAAGAACAGAATATAAACAGGTTGAGATGGGTCCTTTATTATGTTGGCTTCTTTTCTGAGAGAGCAAAAATGGAGGCTGGTTTGAGTAATGGCTTTGACTGTGTTCACAACACTTTGCAATTTCTTAGGCTTGGACAGAGGAATGCCTATGCTGAGCTGTAATCCATTTGGATAGGATACACTTTGTCAGATCTTTGCCCACTGAGTCGGCTTATTCCCTTTTGAAGCTCCTTGTATCTTCTTCACTGCTATCGTCTCACCTTTTACATCTATATAAAAAAGTTAGCATTCATACCTTCAGTTATTTTAACCAAAAAAATTAATATAAATTGGAAAAGATGAGGACCTAGCCACAATTTCTGAAGCACATCGATTATTACACTCTGCCAACCAAAACAATTTCTTTTAAAGTTGCAGCACATTGGAATTTATTGGCTTTCAACCTCATCAATGTCTTTAGTACTCTTTCTTGATGACGCTGAGTTCCTTCAGTCTCATATTTATTGGGCTTTTGATTTCCTAATATTTCCTGGAGTCTTTGTGTGTCATCTTCTCCGATGCTCAAATGGACGGGCAACAGCACCATATAACAGGAGTTTCAGATTTGCCATGACCTTTTCTTATTCGGGCAGTGTGACTATGAAAGGAGTTTGATATTCAATAACACACCATGGATTTTAAAGCATGCTTGGTACTGTTCTTTTGCTTATCATTAGGTCAGCACCAGATGGCAGCACTACATTCAGCTGGATAGTGACGGCTTCAGTTGAACAAGGGACATTGGGAGCATTGCAAGTTAAAATTTGAGTTTGCATCAGAAAGGAGCGGAACTCATTTCTAATTAGTTTTCTCCAAGGTACAATGACATCTCAAAACATAGAGCAGGAGCAGAAAGGGTGTCATTCAAGGTCAGATGGTTAAGGAAGTCACAAACAATTGGCCCTGTATAACAAACACAATGTACACAATACCCATGAAAACATGAAAAAGACGGTGAGGACAGCCACGTTAGAATCCTGGTGGGTTTGTCCTCATCACAGCATGGAAGCAAGCCCTCCAGACCAGCTGTGTCCGTGGGTTTGCCTCCAGTGCTCCTGAAGCCTCTGCATTCTCACAGACTCCTGTTTAATCCATTAGTAACCCAAAACTCCAGATCCAAAGCTCTAATACAATCAGGATGCTTTCGGCACCTGAAGTCCTTTGGGAGCCCTTTTTGCTCTCAGCACCCTTTCTTGAATCCTAGTTCCCTTGAGTCAGTCTTCAGCTGTCCACAGCTTGATGTGAGTCCTTTGACCACGACATCAGCAGTCCACAACCCAAGTCCACTGCAAGTTGCAATCAGCTGGGTCCTACAGTTGCTGCCATGGTCACCATCCATGATCAACATCTTGGACACAGACCTCCATGGTTACAGGATGTTTTTTTTTTAAATCACTGCTGGGTCCTCTAACAGGCTGTTTAATGCCTGTAGGGTGGCACAGTTGGAGTAATTGTTAGTGCAATGCTGTTACTGCACCAGCGATCAGAACCTGAGTTTGAATCACACTGTCTGAAAAGGAGTTTGTACATTCTCCCTGTGCCTGCATGGGTTTTCCTCAGGTGCTCCAGTTTCCTCCCAATGATTGAAACGTATCAGGGATGTAGATTAATGGAGTCTAAATTGGGAGGGCACAGATTCGTGGGCCAAAATGGCTTGTTACTGTGCTGTATGTTTAAATTTAATCCTGTCGGGTCATCACCTTCTCCTTCTCAACAGGGATGTCTATGACAAGTGTGTCACAGGTCCAATGTTATACATCATCTATATTAATGACTTGGATGAGAATGCAGGAGGCACAGTTACTAATGACATTAAATTGGTGATATAATGGATGATAAGAACATGATCTATAACAACAATGGTAGATGGAGTTTAATTTGTACAAGTGTAATTTTTTTTAGTATTGCTTAGTCAGATGAGTAAATGAGTAAATGCACAGTAAATGGTAGGACCACAAGGATTGTGTAGAACAGAGATAACTTGGGACACACTGTATGTACAGCAGGTCCCTGAATGTGGTGACACAGGTAGACAGGCTGGTGAAGAAAGTATTTGACACACTTGTCTTTATCAGTCAGGGCACTGAGTACAGGAGTTGGGTTATCGTGTTACAGTTGTGCAAGAAGTTGGATATTAATGTGCAGCTCTGATCATTTTGTTACTGGAAGGATACAAAGAAGATTCATGAAGATGTTGCTGAGCTGGGTGGCTTTTTCCACAATGTGGGTTTGTATATTTTTTTTTAAATGACATTGCTAGAGCGGCTATCACAGCAGTGCTGCCATTGGTGCGGTCACAGTAAAGTGGCGAGTGGAGAGACAGCATTGCTCTGCAGGGACCTACTGCCTGGTCATGAAGCCAATGGCTCCATACAAGCTCTAAACAGCCTGTTAGAGAAGCCAGCAGTGTTTTTTTTTTAACATCCTATAACCAGGGAGGTCTGTGCCTAAGATGGCAGTGCCTGTGCTGGTCTACATACCATGACCACTCTGTCCAGGTCAGTAACAGAACATTAAGCACTGACCACTGGCACACCTGAGGGCTGTGTGCTCATCCCACTCCTGTTCATGTTACTGACTCATGACTGCATTGCCAGATCTAGCTCCAACAGTATCATTAAGTTTGTAGATGACACAAAAATAGTCGGCTTCATCAGCAACAACGATGAGTCGCTCTACAGAGGAGAGGTTTTGAATCTTGTGAAATGATGCGAGAGTGACAACCTGAGACTAAGGTGAAGAATGAGTGTGGACTTCAGGAGGACCAGGAATGAGCACCCTCCATAAACATCAACAACTCTGCAGTAAAGAGAGTGCAGAGCACTAAGTTCCCTGGAGATTATCTAATGACCTTTTATGGACACTCAACATCTCTTCACTTGTCAAGAAGGCACAACAATGACTGCACTTCCTGAGAAGACCGAAGCGGGCAAGGCTACCAGCCACCTTTACGTCAATCTTTTATAGGAGCTCAGTCAAGAGAGTTCTGGCCGGCTGCATCTCGGTGTGCCTGGTTGCTGCAGAGAAATGGTTCAGAGGTCAATCAACAGGACCATAATTTTTTTTTAAAAAGTGGCCAAGACGATCACTGAAGTCTCTCTCCCTCCTCACACCCCCCATCGACTTGTTCTATTAGTATTGTTGTCGGAAGAGGGCACACAAAATCATTGAGGATTCTACCCTGCACGCAGCATCTCTCAGCTGCTCCCATCGGGGAAGAGATGTATCCGAGCCAGCATTACCAGGCTGAGGAACAGCTTCTTCCCACGAGCAGGGAGAACGGTGAACGACCAAAGGAATGGCTCACCCTAACCACCCAAGACCCTTATATTCATGAATCAATATTTGTTTGTACAGATGAAATAATTGTCCTGCAAATGTATTGTATGTGAGTCACGTCTGATTGTGTCTGCATGTTTTGCACCGAGGACTGGAGAAGGCTGTTTCGTTTGGTTGCACTTGTACAATCAGATGATACTAAACTTGAGTGTATTTCTGACTAAACGGTGCCTCTCGAGCAAAAATGTCTTTCTGTGGATTGACTCAGAGAAGAACCCCTTTGATAATCAACCCACAACGAATGGATTGCTTCTGTTAATGTGTTTATAGGAAGTCGAAACCGCTAACGTGACAACTTGAGTAAGATCGGAACCAATCATTTGAATCTTGGAGAGACAGCACACCATAGATGTAGTGGTGCCCTGCTGTCAAGTCCTCTGCTGGACGACGATCCAGACTGAAACCAGTTAAAATCACGCGTTAGGGGGTCGCCGGCAAGCAAAACAGAAATCATCTCGTTATAAAGCAGTTCGGTTGAGTCGCACTGGGAAAATGAGGTAGCATGAAAGGCACCGGGCCGAATGGTTGGACAATTGTGAGAACCTGGGGACACGGGTTCGATCCAGACCTTGGACCTGTGCGCCGTCTTCGCGTAACCATATGGGGTTTCCTCTCCTGGCTGGTCACTTTGTTTAGGCGTGTAACCCGGTTGACAAAGGAACTGGAGGGAGGGGGCAGATGAGAGAAGGCGAGTTTGCAGTTGGAGAGAGGGAATGCGACGCATCGGATTTCTCTGCGAGAACCTGGTTGAATCCCTCTGGGTGGTGAAGTCTGAAACTGCTCCACAATCCACGACTAGCTCCATTCGGAATTCGCGTGCAAGGAAATGTAAATGCCATTTTTAAATGGAATTTTTTTAAAGCAACTATACAGAAAACACGAATTGCCATTAAAAAAAAAACCCTGAAGCATCCCTGGTCAGAAGACACCACGTCTGCTAGAACAGGAACCCCCCACCCACCGATCCCGTCCTCTCCGAACGAAGATGTGCAGCTCGAACACCACGGAACTTGGGGCTGTGAAGACCTTGCAGTACGTGGTGCACATCCCGACTTTCCTGCTGGGACTCCTCGTCAACTCGGCTGCCCTGTGGATACTCTGCTTCAGATTAAAGAAATGGACCGAGTCCGTGATCTACATGATAAACCTGATCACTTCGGACGTGTTTCTGCTTTTCTCACTGCCTTTCAAAGTCTACGCGTCCGTGGAAGACAAGTGGCATCTGGGTTCACGCTTCTGTGAGTTTGTGGAGTCCCTGTACTTCGTCAACACCTACGGGACCATGCTAATCATTATGCTTATCTCTCTGGATCGCTACATTGCCATCAAGCACCCCTTTCCGGCAAAATCCCTCCGATCTCCAAAGAAAGCCCTGCTCGCCTGCACAGTTCTGTGGGTCTGCGTCTGGGCTGCAAGTATCCCGAATTACCTGCAATCAAATCCACAAACGGGACAGTGTTTTGCGGGGTTTTCCGAATTTTGGGAGCGGGGGGTAATTCCCCTGACCATGCTCTCTGTATTTCTAATTGTCGCCGTGGTGCTGACTTTCTGCAGTACTCAGATTATAAGGACACTGAAAAGAGCAGGAGAAGGGAGCACGAGAACATCCGTGAACATAATCTCTTCCAATCTGGTGACCTTCCTTCTCTGCTTCACACCCTATCACGTGGCCATGTTCCTCTACTTTTTGGTCAGACGCCGTCACATCGCCGCCGACCACCTGGGATCACTTCGGCTCTTTCTCCAGACCTCCCAGTGTTTGGCCACCACCAACTGTTGCCTGGATGCAATGTATTACTATCTCATCATTAAGGAGTTCTGGAAATCAAAAGACAAGAGAATGAAGCATGGTGTTTCAATCTGTAAAATCTGATTTCCAAAATGTAGGGATATTTCTCCAGTGAGGATCAAATGATTTTCTGCTCTGCGGGTTCCAATGCAATGGCCTTGAATATTATAGACGTTGGTGACGCCTCAAAACATTAAAAAAAGACTCTGTTTTGTAATGCTTCCTTTTTTAGGGATGAAAAACAGTTTAAATGTATTGTTTCCAAAAGGCTTTCAAGAATGTTGTCAGGTCTGTAAGGATTGGTTTATAAAGAGAACCTCAGGATGGGGAGGACTGGGGGGGTGGGGGGTGGTGCGGGATGTGAAACTCTTGACTTTCAGACCATATTGCTTCAGTGTCTTGACCAGGTATGTATGTTTCTTTAAAAGCAGTCATTCTGTGTTTTTTTTTTAAAAAAGTTGCCTCACACATTTCCTTCTAAGTATTTCCCCCACACCTTAGAGAAATGACCTCTAGACCTTAGAGAAATGACCTCTAGTATTTGATATTTTTAACCTGCTGAATCTATCTTCGTTTCTCATAATTTTCAAAAATTCTACCAGGTCTCCCTCAGTCTCTGACAATCCAGAGAAAACAATCCAATTTCTCACATCCTCCTGGTAAATTGTTTCTTTCCAAAGCATCCTTCCTTTAATGGGGCGACCAGAATTTAAAACAGTATTCCAAGTGATGATAATGAAAAATCGAGTCCATTTGTTGCAATGTTGCAATGCCTTTTGTAACAGGAATCTCAACAATGATATATGCAAAGCCTGTTGCCATAAGTCACCCCCTATAGAAACCTATGTGATTTCTATGTGATCCCACCACCAGACAAATCTCCTCCCCTCTCGTCCACTCCTCTCTTCCCTTGGCACTTACCCTTGTGACCACAGGAAATACTACACTTATGCCCACACCTCCTACCACACCACCATTTGGGTGTTTCTAAGTGAAGCAACATTTCATTTATTAATCTACAGGGCTTATCGACTGCCATTGTGGTCTCCTCTACATGAAAGAGATTGGATGCAGACTGGATGACCACTTTGTTCAGCACCTCTGATGCCATAGCAGAGATCTCCCAGTGTCAACCCATTTCAACTCATGGTCCCATTTCCATGCCAGTATGTCTATCCATGGTCTCATGCACTGCCAGACTGAGATCAACTTTAAATTGGAGGAGCAATACCTCCTACTCTGTCTGTGCACCCTCCAACTATATGGCATTATCATCAACTTCTCTACTTTCCATTAGCCACACCCCCATCTCACTACTTCCCCTATTTCTTCTTTCCTCTCTCTTTCCCACTATCTCCTTTCATCCAGCTCTGCATTCACAGAGCTACCAACTCCTCTAATCAATTCTCACCTTTCCTATCCTATCCATGTCCAATGATCACGTCTTGTCTGTTGATCTGTGCTCCTCCACCTGTCTTTCTTTTCCATCTCCCCAGCATGCACCTGCCTACTTTTGTTCATACCTTGAAGAAGGGCTCAGGCCCAAAACGTTGGTTACAAGTCTTTACCTCCTATGTACGCTATGAGACTTGCTGAATTTCTCAAGCATTTTGATGTTTTTACACTATAGAAAACTCAGCCTGCTTCCTTCTGTTAAATTTTCAGATTTCAGATTTATTGTCAGAGTACATACATGACATCACATACCCTGAGATTCCTTTTTCCTGCAGGCACGGCAAAATTACCACTAATTGGTAGTACAAAAAAATAAACTGTATACAGCGTAAACATGTAAACCAAAGTAAGAACTGTAAACAGATAACAAATGGAAGCAAACTGTGCAATACAGAGAGAAAAAGAAAATCAATGAAGTGCTTAAGTAAGAATCCTTAAATGAGTTTGTTGTTGAGGAGTCTGATGGTGGAGGGGAAG
Source organism: Narcine bancroftii (assembly GCF_036971445.1). Classification (NCBI taxonomy): domain Eukaryota; kingdom Metazoa; phylum Chordata; class Chondrichthyes; order Torpediniformes; family Narcinidae; genus Narcine; species Narcine bancroftii. The sequence continues at coordinate 82,695,987 of NC_091477.1, forward strand.
CAGCAGTTCCTGAACCTGGTGGTTAGAGTCTTGTGGCACATATACCTCTTCCCTGATGGCAGCAGTGAGAACCGAGGATATGCTGGGTGGTATGGGGCTTTGATAATTGCTGCTGCCCTCTGATGGCAGCATACCCTGTAGATGTACTTAATAGTGGGGAGGGCTTTGCCTGTGATGTCCTGGGCTGTGTCCACTACCTTTTGGAGTGTTTTATGCTTTGGGGTATTGGTGTTCCCATAGAAGACTGTGATGCAGCCACTCAGCACACTTTTCCACCTCACCTCTGTTGAAATTTGCCAGGGTTTCTAGTGTCATACCAAACCTCCGCAAACTCCTGAGGAATTAGAGGCGCTGACGTGTTTTTTTCACGATGCCATTGGTGTATTGGGTCCAGAAAAGATCCTCTGAGCTAATGACTCCCAAGAACCTAAATTTGCTCACCCTTTCCACCTCTGATCCCCCAATGATTACTGGATTGTAAACCTCTGGCTTTCCTTTTCTGAAGTCAACAATCAGCTCCTTAGTTTTGGTGACATTGAGTGCAAGGCTGTTGTTGGTACACCATTGAGCCAAGTTTTCAATCTCCTTCCTGCATGCAGACTCATCCCCTTCCTTTATACAACCCACTACCATGGTATCCGCGGCAAATTTGTAGATGGTGTTATTTTCATGCCAAGCTACACATTTGTAGGTGTAAAGTGAGTAGAGTAGGGAGCTAAGAACACAGCCCTGTGGTGCTCCTGTACTGATGGAGATTGTGGAGGAGGTTCTTAACAATCTTCACTGATTTTGGTCTGGAGGTGAAGAAATCCATGATCCATTACCTATAAGTTCATAAGAACTGCCCTACTATTTAATCATGTGCTGATCCATTTCCACTGCCTGACCTATATCCTTTGATACCCTAGCTAATTCCCTGCCTTAAATATACCCAATGCCTTGGCCTTCATAACGACCTGTGGGAACATATTCCACAGATTACAATCCTCTGGCTAAAAAAATTCCTCAGCATTTCTGTTCTAAGCGTACACCCTGCAAGAGTGAAAACCTTGTGTTTTTTTTTAATTCTTAGTTAATTTTGTGCCTGACTCTTTAAAAGACTTATTGTTTGTAGTGTTACCATAGTGATTATGATGTAATATGTCATACTATCCACCCAGACTAAAGATTTGCTCATTATTCAACCAGATATGAAGGAAGTGTGAGCACGAGTAATTTTTCTTTTAATTATGTATTTCTTTAAGTACCATTATGTATCTCTTTAAAGTATGTGCATATCTCTTTAAAAGCTTCTTTATATACATTTTATATCTCTTTCATACAGTAATGCTTTGTTATTCATCGTTATGAAAGTCTTAATGCAAAGTTATGCAAAATGTTTATCCGTTTTAACAACGAATTAAAACTACATAAAATAGCAGTCACGGTTGGATTTTATTGGATTAAAGAGATCTAAATTCAGAATATAGTAGCTCAGGCCTTGGAAGATGACACTTTGAAATTAGGATATATTAGAATAAGGAATGTGTCGTCTATATACCCTTCAGTCCTAAATTTGTGCTCTCTTGTCCTAGACTCTCCTACCATGGGAAACATCCTTTCTATATCTACTCTGTCCAACATTCAAAATGTTTCAATGAAATCCCCCTCCTCCCCTCATTCTCATAATTCCAAGAACTAACAAACAGTTCTCATATGATAATCCTTTCAATCCGGGAACCTCCTGTGAACACTTTTCAATATCAGCACATCCTTTCTTAAATGAGGAGCCCAAAACTGCTCGCAATATGCTAAGTGAGGTCTCACTAGTACCTTTGAAGGATCACCTCCCTGCTCTTTCATTCTATTCCTCTTGAAATGAATGCCAATATTACATTTGCCTTCTTCACCACGACTCAACGTGCAAGTTCCCTATAATTTTTTGTAGTCTGTGCACAAAAATTTTGTTTTGAATTTTTTTTTCCCTGTGACCAAAGTATGTATGCATTGAATGTGCAAATGTAAGCTGAAATTGAAGCTGTACATAGCGGAACAGGAAAGGTGATGTGCAAATGTGGTATTTGAAAAATCGTCGAGTTAACAGAAACCTTTAGCTAAGAGATTATTTTCAATAAGTATAATTATTAATTATTACATAACTTTAGGGACTGTTTGTGCACATTTTAATTTCCTTAGTGCACTAATTGTAAAATGTTTATCCATGTGGACATCACCTTTCTCAGTGCATTGAATTCCTCTGGCAAGGGAAATTTTACTCTCCATTGCTCCCAGGCCATTTAGAAGTTCAAAATAAATTTCATCAGTAATTTGAGAGAGAGGCATATGACGGTGTATAAAATTATCATGAGAAATATCAAGTGGAAGAAAGAGCAAATTAAAATGATGTTAGCAAAATATGAAACTAAACCAAGGTATAGTATGCAAACAGTAGACTTTTTATTCTTTATTCATTTAAAGGGATTGAAAGAGAAAGGAATAGGTCAAACAGAAGAAGATGCAGAGGTGGGGATATAGCAATTCTGACATAGATGCTGAAAATTAGAAAAGTAAAGGATTGCAGAAGTCTGAAAGGAATACACTGGATAATTAAGATTTTGCTTCCTGAACATTTTTGGGTGTATTTCATGGATTTTGGCCTGCTGATCATGAAAATAGCCTTAAAACTTTCCTACTACGGCATGGTTGGCACAGTGATAAGTGCAAGGCCTTTGTAGTGCCAGCGATTGGGATCGGACCTGGGTTTGAATCCCACACTGTCTGTAAGGAGTTTGTACATTTTCCCATTTCTGCATGAGTTTTCTCTGGGGGCTCCAGTATCCTCTCAACCTTCAAAAACTTACAGGGGTATAGGTTAATGGGGTGTAATTTGGGTGGCACAGACTAGTAGGACCAAATTAGCCGATGACAGTGCTCTATGTCTCTTTTTAAAAAAAAAATTACCATGTACCTTTTTTTAGATACAACTTATTTTTGTAATTTCCTGTCAATTTTTAAATCTACTTCAAGCATTCGAAACAATAAAGTGCAACGTGTCACTGAAAATTCATTTTCTGCATTCGCACTTGGACAACTTCCCTGCTGATCTCGGTGCAGTCAGTGACAAACAAGGTTTCACCAGGACATTGCGACCATGGAAAAGCAGTATCAACTGGAAACCAACAATGTTGGCCAACTATTGTTGTATACTCACAAGAAAGGCATCAGATGTTGAGTGCAACTGAAAATCAGCAAAACATTTTTGGATCAGTTGATCTAACACAATGTGTTAGCATTATTACATATGTAAATATGCTAAATTCAATAAAAGTTGATGTTTATTAGTAAAAAGATGAAAGGTAAACCAGAGAACAAAGGTAGAAGCTTCTACCTTTGTTATAGCTAACTCTGAGAATCTACAATTAAAACAAAATGAGAAAGCAAGTAGAAATTAATGGATTAATTATGCTCACCATATGGCTTCCTTTGTTCTATAAGTACTGCAAATATGTCTCCCCTATAAATCATGAAAATGGCAGATTAGGAAATACAATCCCGCAATGTTTTTGGAAGGAATAGCAGTTTCTGCATTTCTGCCATCTTTTGTTAAATATCTAACAAATGATCAATAGAATAATTTAGTGTGCAGAATGGACAAGCAAGTGTGCCCTGAAACATGCCGGCATTGCAATTTTGTAGCATGTAGTGCACATAGATGTGATACTTTAAAATGTATTCAAGGTTCCCTTTCCACTAAGAGTGATCTATTCCCTGTCCTTAAAATTATTTGCTTCTCCAATTATATTATATGAAGCAAGTTGCTTCCTCATTTCTAGGAGATGGTGTGTGCAAAGTTGTATTGTGGTAATCTGCTAAAAATGATGATTGTGGTTCTTTTATATTTTCGAATTTATACATGCATTCTTTTTCTCATTAAACTGGCATAATTTTTGGTCCATGCAACTGGATCAGGTATTGAATAACTCTGATATAAATACTTGAGGAGAGGAAGCAAAGATATCCATTGAATTGCCAAGGTGATCTCATTTAGGGCAATCAATTGGGTCAATAGACTCATGTAGGGTCTTGGATCCCAGATCAAAATATCAGGACTCATCAGACAACATTCCAAGCTAATGCAAAAAGGTGCTGGTGTATTTACATTTTTGATAGTGGTTCAGAAGATGAAAGTAGCTGCAAAAAAGTTTAGTGTGTCCAAATGGATCATGTGGGAATGGAAAACATTTGGATCCAATTTGCCAGTTTCCCTTGAATTCCATATGCTTTGACCATCTGACTAGCCTTTTTAATTGCTGAAGGTAACATCGACTGGTCTGTTTTAATCATGGAGTGAAATGTGAAAGTCTGCAGACACTGTGATTATGATAAAAGAGCAGATACGCTGGAGGAACTAAAATGGTCTTGCAGTGTCCATAGGAGTTGAGATATTACCAATGTTTCTGGCCTAAGTCCTGCTTCAAAATGAGAGAAAAAGCAGGCAAACATCTGAATAAAAGAAATGGCAGCAGGAGGAGTAGACACCAACAGACGAAAGGTGATAACTGGAAATGGAGAGGAGGCCAGGAGAGAGGAAAGGTGAGAATTGATGAGGGAGAGTGTAGTATGATTCTGTGAATGTAGAGCTGAAGTAAAGGAGACAGAGCAAAAGAGAGAGAGTGAGATACAGGGAAGGAAAGATGGTGGGGGGGGGTTGCTAATGGAGAAGCTGATGTTAATGTCATCTAGTTGGAGGATGCTCAGATGGAATATGAGGTGTTGTTCCTCCAATTTGTAGGTGGTCCATTTTGGCAGTGCATAAGATCATGGATAGACATGCTGGCAAAGCAATGAGCGGGGTAGTGAAATGGGTGGCTACTGGGAGAACCCTGCTATTGGAGTGGACAGAGCGGAGGTGCTCGATGAAGTGATCTTCCAGTCTGCGTGCAGACTCTCTGATGTAGAGCAGATCACTGGATGCAGTAGATAATCCCTGCAGATCAACACGTGAAGTGTTACTTTACTTAGAAGGACTGTTTGGGGCCCCGAATGATGGTGGTGAAGGAGGTGTGAGGACAAGTGGAACACTTCCTGAAGTCACAGTTGCCAAGGGAAGGAAAGAGTGGATGAGGGAGTCAGAAAGGGAGCAATCCCTGTGGAAGGTGGAGAGGGGCAAGCAGGGAAGATATGTGTGGTGGTAGGATTAAAAAGTAGGTAGTGGAAATAGCAGAGATTGATATGTTGGATGCAAAGGCTGGTATGATGGTAGGTGAGGATGACAGGAATCTTGTCATTGTTGTGCATGGCAGTAGAGTGGGTCAAGGCAGACATACAGGTAACAAACGATATGTGGGTGTGGGCCGAGTTGATGAGGCTAGAGGGGAAGTCGTATTATTTGAAAAATGGGACATCTCAGATGATCTGGTATAGAAGATCTCATCCAGGAACAGATGCAATGGGCTCCTTCCACCTCCATTTCTTTTATTCAGATGCATACTTGCTTTTTCTCAGGCCTTGAAGGGCTCAGGCCCAAAATACCAGTTATAAATCTTTACCTCCTATGGACACTGCGAGACCTACTGAGTTCCTCCAGCATTTTTTGTATTTTTACTGTTTTAATGAATCTCCTTTGCTAACTCCTCAAAAGCACTAGATAAATAGAGTAACAGTATTATTCCTGCATAAACCACTGACTATCTCTCTCTCTCTCTCTCTCTCTTTCTTTCTCTCTCTCTCTCTCTCTCTCATCGGTCCCTGCTTTTCCAAATGTATACAAAATCTGTCCCTCTGCTAATTTTTCCTCTCTTCGATGCACACTCATTGGCCTGTTGTTACTGATTTATCCTCACTCCTCTTCAAGAAACAATTGTTAATTTCTCCTGTGTTTTGGCAGCAATTAGATTGTATCAAACATTTCACACATAGTAGTTTATTGTATTGTATATGTTGAAAGTTTAGTGGGTAGGGAGGGGGAGGGGAGAAAAACCCAACACCCAACCCCAACCAACCAATTTTCCCCTGCAACCGCTGCAACCGTGTCTGCCTGTCCCGCATCGGACTTGTCAGCCACAAACGAGCCTGCAGCTGACGTGGACTTTTTATCCCCTCCATAAATCTTCGTCCGCGAAGCCAAGCCAAAGAAGAAGAAGAAGAAGATATTCAAGAGGGAAATGTTTGTGTGTATTTTGGTTAATATGGTTCATAGTGTGAAAAATAAAAATAAAAAAAACATTTCCAACATAGTACATTTTCAAAGGGTTAAATTGTTATATTTATAGAATAAAGCTGATGAGTTGATTATTCCTGATGGAAATGTTTTATTGTTTCAAATAAATCATCTGTGAAGTGTTTAAAAATTGAGTATTGATATGAAATCTAAAAATGCTTATCTCTTGACTATTTATCTATTGCATTGTGTGGATAAGAAGAAAAAAACAAAGAATTTTTTAGAATTTTGAAATAATCCAAAAGTATAGATTTTGATTTTAAAATGTTTTGGCTTTTAATTGATGAAGGAAAGGCAGTGAATGTTGTCTTCATGGACTTTAGTAAAGCCTTTGACAACATCCCACATGGAATGTTGGTCGCTCGGCATTCAGGATGAGGTAGTGAATTGGATTAGATCTCAGCTTTAGGGGAGAAGCCAGAAAATGATAGTATATGATTGCCAGTCTAATTGGAGGCCTGTGACTAGTCATGGGCCTCAGGGACTGGTGTTAGGTCCATCATTGTTTGTTACCCATATCAACAATCTGGATGATAATGTAATAAATTGGATCAGCAGATTTGCACATCACACTAAGATTTGGAGTGTAGTGGATAGAAATAAAGAGTTTAAAGTTTGCAGCTGTCATCTGGATCAGCTGTAAAAAAAAAAAAGGGCTTCAAATGGCAGATGGAATTTAATGAAGATGTGTGTGAGGTCTTGTACTTTGGAAGGAGAAAGAAGGCTAAGACTTGCACATAAAATGGTAGAGCACTGCAAAGTGCTGTAAAAACAAAGAATCTGGGAATATAAATATGTAATTCCTTGAAAAGTAGTGTCACTGGTAGATAGGGTGGGAAAGAGAGCTTTTGGCATTCTGGCCTTCATAAATCAAAGTATTGAGTATAAGAGTTGGGATGTTATAGTGAAGTTGTGTTAGACATTGGTTGGCCAACTTTGAAGTATTATGTGCAATTTCAGTCACCTAACTACAGGAAGAAAATAAATAAGATTGAAAGAGTCCAGAGAATACTTACAAGGATTTTGCCAGGATTTTAGGAACTGAGTTACAGGGAAAGGCGATACAGGTTATGACTTCATTCCCTGGACCATTAGAGAATGAGGTGAGAGTTGATAGTAATTGAAATGATGATGGGTCTAGATAAGGTAAATATAAACAGACTTTTTTCCATGAAGGTTCTGTGAGGCAAGAACTGGAGGACATGGATTTAGGATGAAAAGTGAAATATGGGAAATGAGGGGAAATGTTTAAACTCAGAAGTTGTTGAAAGTATGGAACAAACTGCCAGAGGAAGTGGTGGATGCAGGTTCAATTAAACATTTAGATGGATGGATACATGGCTGGGCAGGATATAGAGAACTATGCTTTGGGTAGAGGTCGATAGGTCTTGATGGAGTAATAGTTTGGCATGGACTGAAGGGTCTATTCCTGTACTCTAGCATTCTATGGTTCTAACCCAGTAAAATTCATTTCTGAAGTAGGCAAAGGTTTCAGTGTTTACTTAATTCATCCACAGAAATCAAACGTCCCATTGGTGGCTGTAATCCATTAAATCAGTTGTTTAAGATGCAAGCTGTTTTTCTTCTCTGGTCCTTTCTTTGTCTGATTCTCAGCCAACATAATGTTCTCTTCAGCACTTGAAGTAAGTTCCTCAAGCTAATTTTTTCCATGTGCTTCAATTTTTATCCTCAACAAGAGTGGTGAGGTTGAGAGGTGATTTAATAGAGGTATAGAAGATTGAGGGTGGACAACAAGTACCTTTTTTTCTGGGGCAACATTAATAAATACCAGAAGACGTCTATCTTAGATGAGCGGGAATGTTAAGGGAAGATGTCAGAGAATGGTGGACATTAAAAGAGTCCTTGATAGGAACATGGATATAAATATAGAGAGAAGTAGAAAGTTATGGATATGAGGTAGGGAAGGATTAGATTGTAGTGGAGTAGGTTTACATAAGTCAGCACAACATTATGGGCTAAAGAGTCTGTGCTGTGTCATACTGTTTTATAATTCTATCACTCCTCTTTCCTATGTGATGCTCATTTATGCAATCTGAATTTTGCTGCAAGACCTTGCTTCTCCTTGGGTCAGAATGGCATTGATTTCAGATATTTGCACGCTTCAGAACTGCACATTTATTCCCCTATATGGTAGAGGACTCCAAAGAATTAGGACCCTCTGAAGAAAACACCCTTCATCATGGTTCTCAATAGAAAAAATCCTTTTCCTCAGGCTATGCCCCTTAACTCTGTGTGCAATCACCTCAGGATGGTCTGTTTAGCTGGGGATTGTGATGGACAAGTCTGGGAGGTGGCTGAAGGTTCCTCTCTTCCTTTGCAACATTTAGTTTGTATGGAAAGCAAAGCGACTGAAGAGGTAAATAGCTACTTCTGTTTTTATCATGAAACTTTAATTATTACGGTTAATACCTGATATTAAGAGTGATAAAGGTCAATGTTAATTTATTACTGAAAATTGACTTTGCAATCTGACTTTGATAAACATCACAAAACAAGCAGTTTATTTCAAGGGAAGACAGGATGTTGTGGTTACGTTACCTTGTGTGGCATATTGGTAGGCGTCCATAAACAACCCTCTGGCTTAGTTTTAAGCTTACCAATATGCCATACAAGGTAACAACGACAACATCCTGTCTTTCTTTGAAATCAACTATTTATGTTTCATGATGTTTATTAAACTCAGTTTGCAAGGTTAATTCTCAGCCCAAAATTTCCCAGGGAATCACTTCCGTGCAATGGTGAGGAAGTGATGCATTATTGGAAGTGATGTCTGAGTTTAGTATCTCTTCCAAAAAAATATTTATCCTCTTTGATGTTCTTGTGTTTCTGTTAATAATTACGAGCTTGATTCATGTCACGACATGTTTTTCAGACACTGAAAATGTATCTTGTACATACATTTGTCCAAGTATTTCTAAATCTGCTTTAAGTGTATTCACTTTGCTTCGACCTGAATTAGGTTAATATTGCATAATTTCTGGTCAGTCATGATTGTTATATAATCAAATTTAATCATCTATCCTGTTATCACCAAAATCTATCTTGTACAATTTACAAAGCACATTTACATTAGACTTAGTTTCTTAGCATTAATGATAAGAGTGGAGGTTACTGAAATGAAACAAAATATTTTCAAGGATTTTCAAATGAGACTTGACCATCTGCTATTAAACTAATATTACCAATGATAAGACTTGGATTGGAAGTTACTTTTTATGTGGTTGTCAGAGTTTTGCTCTAAATCAGAAAAGAATTTCAAGTGTTCAAAGTCTTGTTCGTACGATACAAAATAATATCTTTTGTTTCTACCAGACATTGGGGTTTTTAATCATGTGCCTTTTACCTTTTAATGTCTCTTTGCTATTCTAAGACTGGATAAAACCGTTTTCTCTCAACGAAGGGGTAGCTTCCAGTTTATGCTGTCATTATATGGTTGGCCAGTATCAGCAGTGGGATGGACTCCCATTGTTTATCGTCTTACCAGCAAAGCTTTCAGAAATGTTGCAATGGCAGGCACAGAGGAAACTCAGGGTGCAATGCAGATTACCAAAGGAAATATCTTACATGGGTTGTAGCTGCAAAGATCAAGAGATACAGCATGGTAATATACTCTTCTGACCCAGGAGCTCACGCCACCCAAATTATATATTTATACTTCTGCAAAAAGCAGCTCTTGTTGAATTAAATAATTACCTTGGTCAATTGTCATTTCACCTTGAGAAACATATGGTTTGAATGGAAAAATTGTTTCATGATTAAATTGGTTATAAATATTCTGATTTTTGTTCATTTGCAAAGGAAATGGTTCTGCAGCAAGGTCCTATTGGAACTCAAATTGAGGATTAGTGAGCAGGGTTTGAATGAGAAATTGCTACGATTGCTGTTGAGACTGGAATTATGTGCGTAGAATTGAACAGGTTGAAGTTGCCTGCTTTGAGTGCTTTTACGGAAACATTTTCCACATCAAGGTGCCATTCAGACATCATGTTCATCATGGCCATAAATTGCATTTGTGCTTATCCCACTCATTGGATTTTGTTTATAGCCTTGGAGGTTGGAGCTCTTCCGGTAATAGTTCAGGTTCTTGATATCACATGGGTGTGAGGGGGAAAAAGCTAAGCAATCCGGTTTGGCACTGAAGTTCTGAATCAATAATGAATGAAAATGCAAGAAAACTGCTGATGCTCTCTGTGATAGTACAGATCTATCACCAATGTATATAGTGTATATAGTTACAGTATCTAGACTGTGCTTACAGCGATTGGCTGAGAGCTAAGCCACGCCTACTGTCTGAGTCTTAAAGGGTTGTGTCCCTAGCCAGGTCGGATCATTCCGGACTGGTCGGCCACCTGTGAAGAGCTCCTGTCTTTTGCAAATAAAAGCCTTGGTTTGGATCAACAAGTCTTTGGTTCTTTCGACGAGCTCTACACTTGTTTAAAAAAGCCACTTCCAGTTTTTGCTGTACTGTTAAAAGCAGAATTGGTGCATGTACAGCAGAGGCTAATCCTGTGGGAAATCTGATTGGGTTTCTGCCTCCATCTTCTGCTCAGGCTGAGGGTTTCACATCCTCCCCACTTGTTGAAAGAATTTATTTCTCCTCAAATATTTTTCAATTGCTTAAACTTTGTTTGCTGGGGAATCTTCTATTTTGACCATTTTGGCAGGAGATGTAAAAGATTGAGAGCAGAAGTACCTCTTTCCATAACTAAGGTGGCACGAGAGTTTGACGTTTACACAAGATTGTGTGTGACCAGAGTGATGGAGATCATTTATGAAGCTGGATATCTTCCTTGAAGCAGCACCACATATGGATATCTTCATACAGCACTCCCACGGGGTCCAACCACCCAGTCAATTGCTGTCAGCTCTGCACAAGCTTTGAACAGCCCGTTAAAGGAGCTGATGGTAATTTCATTTACAATCCCGTGACCGTGGGGTCTGCGCCTATGATTGGCAGCAGCCATGAGGGGTTGCAGACTCCAGGGGAGTGGAGGACTGGTGCAGAGCACCAGAAAACAAGTGACCATCCCCCGTCTGAGAATGAAAAGGAGACGACCCACAGGGTGATGACCACGACGGCGGACCAGTGAGAGGATCTGCGGCTGAAAGACCCACACATGCAGTGTGGCTGCTGACGACTCGAGGTAAGGAACCCACGGAGACTGTGGGCTGCTGGAGACTGGCTGAAGGGGTACCAGGTATCGGAACTGGGATGTGAGGGGGTGCCGAAGGATTCCTGACCGTGTCAAAGGATCGGATCTGGAGCTCTGATTGTAAATGGTTTGAACTGGATTCTATGAGGCTGCGGAAGCACCGGAGACAAATCTATGGACACTTTGGGTGAACTCTCTTTTGCTTCTCTTCCTCTGACTGTAGGAGGCTGTTCACGCAATTTCTGCCAACTACTAATCAATCTGCCCGACAGCAGGCAAAACCAATTTCATGTGATATGATGCTGTTTTATTATAATGATAATAAATTTGATCTTGATCTTGAATGGACAGGAGGTGAGCAGCTCATTTTCTCATTTTTTATGGCCTTTTGGGCACTGAATTTCCAAACAATATGTTTTTTGCAGAACACCTGCAGAAGTTTGATAGAGCATTTGTTGATATGCGGAATCTCCTCAGAAATGTGAGGCATTGCCTCAATGTGCTTTCTCCATGAGAGACCCTCCGACATGTGGGCACCAAGGAACTTTAAGGTAATTGCCCTCACCAGCACTGTGCTGCCATTGAAGGCAGGTGTGTGGTCCCCTGGCCTCTCCTCCCTAAAGTTCACAAGAAGCTCTTTGATCTTGCTGATATTGAGGGCATGACAAACAACTTTTGAAGTGTCTGATGAATTCAACAGTTTCTTCATTTGGAGTGACGGAAAAAAAATCGAGTCATTCAAGTCTGTTAAGAGTTCTGACTCAACTTGTGATGACATTTAAAAAAAACTGCAGTTAATGCTCACTTAATTTGATATCGGCTTTTGCTGCATTGTTGGATAAGCAGATCCATATGGGAAATGTGAGAGATGCATGTAAATTATAAAATGAAAGGCAAATGTTAGCACAGCTCTCATTCTGTTCAGTGTAATTTGTCTGGTCACAGTTGACATTTCAAAACTATATCAGAAGCATATTGAGCTATTTTGCAACATTGATACTTAATATAATAAAGTTTTAGCAAAGGTATTTTCAGGTTTGTAGGGGAAGTAGGTCCCTGCTGACAGAACGAAAAGCAAACAGGATCTTCAGTATTGCACCACAAGTTTAATTTCAACATTGGTGCCTTTAAATTTTTTTTTTCAAATTTAGAGATGCAACACAGTAACAAGGCCCTTCCAGCCTCCACTGCCCAAATTCACCCATATGACCAACTAAACCTACCAACCCTGTAATTCTTTGGAACGTGGGAGGAAATAGGAGCGTCCCAAGGAGCGCACGCAGACACAGGGAGAATGTACACACTCCCTACAGACAACACAATATTCGAACCAGAGCCCAAGGAGCTGTATATTGAGACCTCTTCCTAAATCAAATGTTGACAGATCCCTGCACAAGTGTCAGCCTAGGTTTTGGGGTCAAAAGTCGTGGGAATAGAACCAATGATCCTCTGACGACCAACAAGGCAGGACTGTTACTCTCATCAGCAGGTAGTGCTGCTGCCCTCGTGGCTCCCGTGACTCAGCTTTGGTTCAGACTTTGGATGTTCCCAAAGCTGTGCTGGTTGCAAGTTAATTGGCTGCTGTGTAGAGCCCCTAATGTGTTGCAGGAAACTCGAGAGTGTCAAATGCATGCAAAAGAGAAAAGATTACACAGAAATAAGTTGAGGAATGGGAACCATGGAACTACTTTGAGAGCCAATATAAATGGGTCAAACAACCTCTTTCAATGTTATAAGAAATAATGTGACATCTCTCACTTAACTGCACCCAGTAACTTTCACATGTCTACTTCTGGCTTAAAATTATTCAAACTCCTTCTTGAGATGAGAGATCTAAATGATCATATATCCTTCCTGAGATTTGGAAACTAACACAGAGATGACAGCTGGGGCATGGTGTGTAATTTTCTATTTACCTCAGTAACTTCCTCTGTATGTATTATGATTGAATTTAAAAATAAGTTACTCTGTTGGCTTTCATAACCTACTCGCTGCACCTGCTTACTCAGCCTGTGTGAATCATGCACTTCCTCATTCCCTCTCTCTCTCTGCTCCTTTGTAGCCACATTTTGTCCTTGTAACAATTTGCCAGACTTGTGGTATTAGCAAATTTCGCAAACATATTTAGTCCTTTTACTTGTTATTTTTATACATTGTGAAATGTTGAGACAATAGCACTCATTCTTGTTGCCTTTTCTTGCAACCAGACCATCTGAAGTATTTTCTTTTTCTAGTTATTCTGTCTATGCCAATGTGTAACCTCCAACACCACATTTTTATTTTCCACAATAATCTTTTATACAGCCCCATATTAAACACCACTAGTCCCCCTATTTCCACAGGGTATGTTAAGTCCAAAAGAACCCCAACAAATTGGTCAAACATGATTTCCCTTGGACAAAAACACACACATGCTGAAGGAACAAAGCAGCTCTCACAGCTTCCATAGGACATAAAGATGTATAATCAGAGCCCTTCTTCAATGTACGAGTAAAAAGCAGGCAGATGCCTGATTTAAAAAGTGGGGAGGGATGATATACAGAGGCTGACGAGGTGGTAGGTGAGGACAAGGGGAGTCCTGTCCTTGTGGCGTATGGGAGTGGAGGGAGCCAGAATGGATGTGCAGGTAATGGGAGGATATGTGGGTGAGGATCAAATTGATGGTGGTAGTGGTGAAGCCACATTGTTGGAAGAAGGGAGACATATCTGATGATCTGGCATGGAAGACCTGGCAAGGCAGTTTTCTCTTGCATAAAAAATGATGACTTTGCCAAATTATCTTGAAATTTAAGTGCTCGGCCAATAATTTCTTCCCTGTTTCCTGGAGAATTTGGGATCCTTAAAATAATTGACACTTACATATACCAGGACAACAAAATATTCCCCCTTCCATGATCTGTTCTGCAAGCTGTAATCAGAAATCAAAAAAATCTAACTTACAATAAAGAAGAAAATTAAATCAGGTAGCAACTGCAGCAATCTGTTTTAAAGCAGCGACATGTTCCAAGCTGAAGGTGGAATACCAGTGAGATTAGTTGGCACCAAAGTAGAAGTGCTTATAACTAAACTCATGAGAATATTTACATATCCTTGGTCTTTCATGAACAAAGGGACTGATTTCACAGGCTAGAAGCAAGCACAGGTTCTGCAGCTGGTGAAAGAACCCTGCCAAGCTACATCAAATCATCATCTCCTTCAACAGATTGCCACAATTCCTCCCTGAGGCAAGTATTTAAATTATTTGTCAGTCTTCTCTTCTACAATCAAGTGACACTTGCACCTTTTCCCCATGCTTCCAACTGACTGTATCTTATTGTTTGAAGTTAATCTTTTAGTTTGTTAAGTAACCATGAATCAAGCATTTTTGAGTTATGATACCAAACTGTTTCATATATAATATCCTCGAGAGCTTTTTACTTGGAGGTTAGTTTGTCTCATGCTGGAGTGTGTGTACAATGAACAGATTAGGAGAAGCAACAAATGCTGAGCTTAGTCATTGAGTGTATTGCATCTCATCAATTTTAAACAGGTTTAAGTAATATTGAGCAAAACTGAAGCCACACGCAAAGTACTGGAGGAAAGCATCCATGGAAAGCAATGTATAGTCGATATTCTGGGCTGAAAACCCTTTATTGGGAATCAGTGGTTTTCATGGATCGTGCCTGACCCGCTGAGTTCCTCCAGCACTTAGAGCGTTATTCCAGTTTTCCAGTTCTTGCAGGTGACATGTTTACCTTGAGCAGACTAATTACTGAACATGTATGACAATAGCGCAATTGTTGCCACAGAGAACCTGATGAGAACAAAAGTTGACTAAATCTGCAAGAAATCACACGCTCAAGAAGTCTACTTAAAGAAAAGTTATCCTCTCAGTAATGTCATTTGCTGTTAAGATGCATTCACAATCTAAATGCACCTGACACTTATTTTGGGCTGAGATGTACACTTTTTCACATTAATGTTTGGTTACCTTGGGTAGAAATTGTTCCTTTATTTAACTGTGCTAAAAGAACAGAATAGTGCCTGCACATTGACTACTACTTCTAAACATCTGTTCTGTTTAAATCAGTGGAAAGGTTGAAGTCAACTAAACCAAATTTAAGAAGCAGACAAATGACATGAGCATTTTGATTGTGTATTTAATGAAGAATGAATTTCCACTCCTTTGTTATTTTAAACTGAAACATTTCAACATTACAGTGAAATGCATGGTCCCAATTCAAAATCTTGATCATGTTAGCCATACAGTATTGAGGGAGGAAAGACAATCCTTTATCTTCTAATTTGTCCTTCAGCATAAAGTCACATAACTGCAAAAAATCAACTAATGCAATGTGAAAATGATTCTGTAACTATTTAAATAACAGCATAATTGTTTAATCACAAATACATGACAAGAGTGCAGCAAACTAATACATTATTGACTTTGTGTGCATGAGCAACGTCAAGCAGTTGTGCCTTGAATAACAGTAAGCGCAGACTGTTGGTTTCAACTTCAGTCCTTTTCACAGATAGTTGTTTCAACAACAAATATGTTCACAAGGTGTCGTATGCGATGGCAGTTATTGATGTCACGCTTCTCAATAGCTGAAATACAAAATTAAATTGTTGTTTTGCCTTCTTGAAATGAAGCTGTGTTGCTATTTAATTTACAAAAAGGTTTTAACATGACTTTTATTGATTTTAAAAATATCAGAAAAGTCATTTTTTTTAATATTTGCTGGTCAATATCACTATAATAAATGTAGTAGCTGTGTGAAGCATGATGACACGGAGGGGATTAATTAGATCATAAAATGCTGATACAATCCACTCATTTTAAAAGATGATAGCCTGTCTTTACATTTCCATTATGTTCATATAATGAATACAAGCCAGCTGTAGAATTCTGGGATTCAGGATTCCCTACCAGTGAGGTGCAATCAAACTATAAATAGGTCTAATACTCTGGGTTGGACAGGGTCAAGTGTTGAGGAAACTCAAACTGAAAGGGAATGAAACAGTTCCCAACCTAATTTTGGCCGATAAGTTGGAGTTCTGCCAAGCTCAATCACTCATCCGATCCTCACTGCCAAGCCACCAAAGAAAAAGAACTAAATGAAACCATAAGACACAAGGCTCTGCCAGAGCTGCTGAGATGGCAGTGCTGTGGCTGGTGTGGACCCGGGAGAGCAAAGAGTGCAGATACACTGTTATTCTAAAGGATTCAACTGTCTGGTTCTAATGCCAATGGCTCCGTGCAGGCTTAAAACAGCTAATGGTGTTTATTAAGCTGAAATCCTGCAATCATGTGTCTGTGCCCAAGGTGGCGGCACCTGCGCTGAGCAGTGGCCACAAGGGGTTGCAGATTCTGGGGAGCAACGGACTGGCACAGGGCAGCACCGGAAATGGGGAGAACACGCTTCACTGAGAAGGAGAAGCAGAGAATAAGACCCTATAAGACGGTGACCACAGCGGCGGATAAGCGAGGGTGACTTGCAGTCGGGGGCTGCTGGAGACAGGCTCATGGCATTGGAGGTGGGATTTGAGAGGGTGCTGAGGCAAGAAGGGCTCTACTTTGCTTCCCTTTATCATATACTGTAAGTAGCACTGGACGACACTAATGGAGACTCTTTGTCTGGCTTATGACAGGCAGAAGGCAATTTTGTATATATGTTCTGTACTATTACATGACAATGAAGGAATCTTGAATTTATTGTTACTAAGAAAGCATCTTGACTTTTGCAATATCAAACTTTGAAGTTAATTCTGCAATGTAAGTAGGTTCTTGCCATTAGCAAATCAGACTGATTTGATTGATGAATTTCTCTGCGGAATACATTTGACCAAAGTACATGTATTCCGCAGAGAAATGTAATGTTTGGATTGAAGAAAATGGGTGCTGGAGGACTGATGCCAACTTAATGGGTTGGACCTCCTCCAGTGCTGCATGCATTAATTCATGCTATTTCTGTACCCACTGCCAAGTATAACTTTGTGCCCAGTTGACCCAGCTAACTTACAATCTTGTTCATTTCTCCATGTTAATGTGGTCAACAAGGCTGCTTCAATCAACTGAAGCTCAACTCAGATCTTTAATGGAAGTAATTTTTATCATTTATATTAATGATTTAGAGGAGGGTGTGGTTAACTGGGTAAGCAAATATGCAGATAATATGAAAATAGGGGGAGTGATAGATAGTGAGGTAAAATTTTCTTGGATTACAGAAGGATTTGGTTTGTTTGGAAGAGTGGGCTGAAAGATGGCAGATGGAATTCAATGTAGACAAGTGTGGGGTGTTGCATTTTGGTAAAAATAATAGGACATATACAGTTAAGGGGAGGGCATTGAGGCAGACAGAGGGACCTGGGGGTTATGGTACAGAGTTCACTGAAGGTGGATTCCCATGTAGACAGGGTGGTTAAGAAGGCATATGCTGGCCTTCATAAATCATAGTATAGAGTATAGGAGCTGGGAGGTGAGGCTGCAGCTGTTTAAGGCATTGGTGAGGCCAGGTTTGGAGTACTGTGCTCAGTTCTGGTCTCCAAATTATAGAAAGGATATAGATAAGGTGGAGAGGGTGCAGAGAAGGTTTACAAGGATGTTGCCTGGTTTACAGCATCTGGATTACAGGAGACTGGGACTTTATTCATTGGAACGTAGACGACTGAGAGGGGACTTGATAGAGGTATTTAAAATTATGAAAGGAATAATTAGACTAGACTTAAACAGACTCTTTCCCCTGAAGGCAGGGGAGGTTGAAACAAGAGGCCATGAGTTAAGGGTAAGGGGGCAAAAATTTTAGGAGAAATATTAGAGGTGGTTTTTTCACTCAGCGAATGGTGGCAGAATGGAATGATCTTCTGAATGAGATAGTTGTGGCAGGGTCCCTTCAGTCATTTAAGAGAAGGTTGGATGTGTACATGGAGGTGAGGGGGTTGGAGGGTTATGGGCAGTGAGTGGGAGGTTTGAGCTAGTGGAGTTGTTCTAGTGAACCGGTGCAGACTCGAAGGATCGACATGGCCTGTTTTCACTCCGTAAATGGTTATATGGTTAATTTGCTAAATTTGTTCAGTATTTTTAGTGAGTAGCAGTGAGACTATTGATTTGTCAAGTGATATTAGTGGCGATTCATGCAATATTAGCATTTGCTAACAATTTTATCTTTGGTCATTATAGGTCAAATCAACACTTGAGCGGCAGTGAATGGTGTTTTGTTGAACAGATCAATAACTATCGTAGGCACAACAATGTCAACAGCTGCAGGACTCACTTCTTTCAACATTCTTGCGTTTCAGTTTGTAAGTTTTCTTTCCACTGCACAGATGGCGGATAAAGGAACCCAGCTGGTGCACATTGCCAATTTGTTCTGTGACTTCCATCTCCTCCTGAATTATGTAAGTCTGAGGCAGATAGGTTCCCAGCTGTGAAGGTTACAAACCTGACTGTTAACTCAAAACAAGCAATAGTAGCACATACCAATACATTGCGACAATTTATTCTGGAGTTTGCACTCATGCATTTATTCTGAAATTAGCACCCATGTCTTATAGAAGTGTGTGTGTGTGTGGGGGTGGTGGGGAGAGAGAGAGGTAAATTAAAATGTTTAAAAATCACTTGATTTTTGATGTATGATTGCATTAGGCTTCTTCAGGTGGATTCTCCACTAAGAATGTGCCTGAAGAAGAGAAAGTTGCCCTTTGATTTGCTGTTCAGGTGGCAGCGCTAAAAGCGCAGCGCTGGCCACCTGAAGGGACAGCTGCACTGGGATGCGCATCTAAGCACACTCTGGCTCCTGTCCCTTGGGCTGTCAAGTTGTGCCGGGGGAAGGGCCAGCTGAGAGAGGAGCTGTCAGGTGCTCGCCAACTGACTGTCATCCTGAATGCAGCCGCTTTTAGGTGGCTGCATTCAGATGGCTGGGGAGGCCACTGTGCTGCGGCGATTATCCCTCTCGGAGGAGGGCTACAAAGTTCCCCTTGCAGGCGCCTCCTGCACATTCACGTGGCCTCCCAACAGCCGCATATTGCCAAAATATGCGGCTTTACAAGTGGGGCAAATGGCCACCTGAAAGTGCCTATTATGAGAAATGCACAATGCTACAATGCTACTAAGGTCAGCAGTTATACTCTACCCTTGAAGGGTTTTGAAAATGCAATCCAAGTGAAGGTTTTCTGAGAGTACTTTTTAGGAAGCGAGTCCTGGGATTTTGAGCCAATAGCAATAAAGGGACACAACTCATTTCTAGTTCAAACTTGCAAGGCATCTAGTTGGTGATAAGAGTTAAGAACTATTGAAGAAGGCTACAAAAGTTGTTGAATTTCATTTCAGAAGCTAAAGCCTTCAAACGAGTGCTTATAGAGAATGATTAATGTTTTGGTTGTGTCACTAGACGCTTTCAGGTGGAATAGCTTGGAGAATGCGGCTCCGGAAACGCCAGCTCCTGTCGAACTGTAGTCGTAGTCCCACCCGCTTTCAGGTGCCTAGAGGGAGCGCTCAGAAGCGGAGAATACACCAACCCGAGGAGGTTTGGTTAAGTACTCCTCGGATCAGGGTTCTCTGCTTTCAGGTGGCCTCCCAACAGCCGTATTTGGGTATTTTAGGCGGCTTAACGTTGGGGTATTCTGGCCACCTGAAAGCAGCTACTGTGGTCAGGTTTGGAGAGTCATGAGCTGACTCAGAATATTCAGTCTCTGATTGGATTGTGTAATGGCAGTATTCACAGTTACAAGGTATTGTTCAGTATTGATTCCCAGGATGATGATCTTGATGGTGGGAGTTCTAATAATGATAATATTGTTTATTTGCAGAATAGATGGGTAATCATCCTGTTGGAGATGTAATGGCTGGCACTTGCATAGCATGAACAATTCATAATATCAGTTCAAGCCTGAATGTGGTACATGTTGACCATGGTAGGGTGCAGAAGCCTGTGCAATTCTCAGAGCTCGTGATGCTGCCTTCAGGACTGGAGACAAGATAGCACCAAGATCAACAAGGGCAGAACTCTCTCATGCAATTGGGAAGGCAAAGCCTGGGTCTGCCCAGAATATCCATAGACAGCTGTGCCACACTGGTGACACAAATCGCATGTGGCAAAGGATCAAAACAGACCACAAGACAACCTTGTGAGTCAAAGACAACAACGTCTCCCTTCTGGTCAGGCTGAACTTCTTCTATGTACAGTTCAACGAGAAGAACAGGCTGATGCCAAAGAAAGCTCTGTCTCCCCCTGATGAACTGGTCCCTTGTAGAGCCACTGAGGTGAGGAGAACCCTATTGAAGGTGAACCCATACAAGGCATTAGGACCAGAAAATATACCCGATCGGGTACTGTAGGACTGTGCAGACCAACTGACAGTGGTCCTTATGAATATCTTCAACACGTCACTACAGCAGTCCATTGTCCCTGTGGGTTTCAAGACAGCTGTCATTATCCCGGTACCAAAGAGGGCGACAGTAACAGGCCTCAATGACTTCAGTCCTGTGGAACTGACCTCAACCAAAATGAAATGTTTTGATTGACTGGTGATGAATGCATCAAAGTGCACCTCCCAGAGACACTGGGTCCATTTCAATTCCCTACAGACATAACCGTTCTACTGATGATGCTAATAGCCTTCTCCATCCTGTCCCACCTGGAGAACAATGGCTCATACGCCAGGCTGTTGTGAATTGATTTAAAACAATCATACCCCAGAGGCTCGTAGAGAAGCTGTCCTTGCTGGTATTTGACACCACTCTCTATAACTGGATTCTGGATTTCCTAGTGGAAAGACTACAGTCTGTCCAGGTCAGTCTAGATCATCGAGCAACATGGCGCTGAGTACTGGCACACCTCAGGGCTGTGTGCTCAGCCTGCTCTTGTTCGCACTACTGACCCATAAGTGCATTGCCAGATCCAGCTCCAACAGTGTCATCAAGTTTGCAAATGACACAAGTTATTTAATATTTGCATATACACACTACAGTATACATATGTATCATTTGTTTTTTATGTTGGGTCCGCGTGTGTGATTGCAGTGTTTTGAACTGAGGACTGGAGAATGCTGTTTCGTTGGGTTGTACTTGTACAATCAGATGAGAAATAAACTTTTCAGGTCGAGATCCTGCATCAGGAAGAAAAAAAAAGATAACCAATATTCCAATCTGTGGGATGGTGTGGGGGTGGGAGGGGAGAAAGTTAGTGATGGGTGGAACTAAATAGGGAGAGGATGATAAATGCTTGGGAGCAGGACACTGCAATGAGGAATCCCTGCAGCGATAACTTGGGATTGAAAGGATCACAATATTGTATCGTGTCCTTTGTATAACATCAGCTCAAGGAGCTCTCCTTTCCTTCACTATTGCTGCTCTTCTGGCCAAATGGTGCTATGACATTTGTCATGACATATGAGATCATATGCATCACTAATTTACAACTGGGGAATATTTGAACAGTCACCAGTGAAGATAATACATGGAATTCTGTTTGTATTTAAAATAAAAAGGTCAGTCATTAAAAATGGAATTAGCAAAGAAAACTTAATTAAATCTATACAGTAGGCCATTTTACACTGCCCTTGAAAGATGGTAATTAACTGCCTTTTTTCCGCTTCACTTACCTGTGTGAATGTGACAAACAGGTAAGACTGCTGTAAATTGCTTCTGGTGTGTACATTGGTGATAGAATTGGGGTGGGGTTGTATTTAATGGGAATGTGGATTTAGATTGTGTACACATGTACTGGTAAAACTCAGCAGGTCATACAGTATTCCATAGAAAGCAAAAGGCAATCAATCATTCAGGCCTGAGCCTTTCTTCAGGAGTACCAAAAATCATCCAGATTTCTGAACAAGGTGAGGTGGAGCACAGGCCAACAGGTGGGAGGGGAAGAGGAGAAAGGAACTAGGAGGTGATAGGGCAGGGGGCTGAGATAATTCTTTGATAGGAGAACTGGAGAAGGAAGGGACTGGGCTGGGGTGCTAGAGGAAGGGCTAAAGGAAAGAGAGATACCAGTAGAAGGTTAATGGAAATTAATGCTGTCTAGTTAGAGACTGCTAAGACTGGATACAAGGTGGTGTTCTTCCAATTTAAGAGTTGCCTCAACTTGGCAGTACCTAAGGCCAAGGATTTGGGTATGTTTTTTTAAAAAAAATGGTTACCCCAGACTCTCTGCACCCACAAGTTTGCTTTCATGTTGTATATGTTATAATTATCCAAAAATTTGAGGAAATTTTTAGACTTGTGGCCTTTATGAGATTTTCAACTTGGCACCGGTGGGGGTGGGGAACTGTCTGTGTATCTGCTTCCTGTTATTGAAATGCTGCTTGTGTGTGTGAAGCTGAGAATCTACTCCAGTACCATACAAGAGAACATTATTTTTTGGTTGTACAAGAGTTCAAAGTAAGTACTCTACAGATCTAACAGGGCAAAAAAACAAGTTACCTTCATCTTGGCAAGGAGCTCCCAGAGGTTGCGAGGTGGCAAAATAATGGTTCTGTTGAGTTCAATGATATAACATCTATCCAAGGAGAGGTCATGGTAAGCAGTCAAACTCTGCAACAATAAGCAAATGTTTTTAGCTTGGAAATTATTTTCTCTCTTTTCCCCAAACGAGTCTATCTACTTTGTTGAATATATTTAACAACTTTACCCACGACTGCAAAACTTAACTGTGAAGTAGAACTTCCCCCTTATTAACTATAAATTCCTAATAAGATTTTAAAAGTCAAAACCCAGCATTGGGATCCCGGTGTATAATCAGGTAGTGGATAATTCGCCCTGCAATCCTGTGAAAGCAGAAAGTATTTCAGAACATCCCCATTTCTCTATTTTTATCCCTTATGCCCTTAGATACATTTAGGAAATTACAGGGAGCCAAGGAACCTAAAATGACCCAAAGTGACTGTGCCCTACTATTAGAAATGCTGATTATTTGTATCATCACTACTGAGACACGAGGTACAAGCTTTTGTTTTAAATTAGGCAAGTTGTAACAATGTGATAATGGAACCTTTCTTTATAACCACAATATAATTTTGTCATATTTTGTTGACCCCAATTACTCACCAATTTGTTGTAAGTAAGTAAGGGCGTTACGCTGGCGTAGTGGTTAGCGCAATGCCTTTACAGTGCCAGCGACTGGGACTAGGGTTGGAATCTCACGCTGTCTGCAAGGAGTTTCCACGTTGTTTGCGTGGGTTTTCCCCGGGGGCTCCGGTTTCCTCCTACCATTCAAAATGTACTGGAAGTGTAGGTTAATTGGGTGTAAATTGGGTGGCACGGACTCGCGGACTGAAGTGGCCTGTTCTTCTTTGGCTTGGCTTCGCGGACGAAGATTTATGGAGGGGGTAAATGTCCACGTCAGCTGCAGGCTCGTTTGTGGCTGACAAGTCTGATGCGGGACAGGCAGACACGGTTGCAGCGGTTGCAGGGGAAAATTGGTTGGTTGGGTGTTGGGTTTTTCCTCCTTTGCCTTTTGTCAGTGAGGTGTGCTCTGCGGTCTTCTTCAAAGGAGGTTGCTGCCCGCCGAACTGTGAGGCGCCAAGATGCACGGTTTGAGGCCTGTTACTGTGTTCTATTTAAGTCCAAATTTAAGTGCATCTTGCTCAGTACTTACTTGGTAGAAGTCATGGATGATATTGGCAGGATCACCACCTTCAAACTCGGGCACAGGAACATTAATCAGCTCTACTTCATGATCCAAGTGAATTTCTATATCCTCTTCCAATTGCAGTCGGGCTCTGTTCGGAACAGAGGCGAAGTTTTCATCATACAGGACCCTACAGTGAAACATATTCTCTGGTGGGGCCTAGGTAAAGAATGGAAACCTAGTCAGAAAATCTTCCAGTTGGTTACAAACCCTGCTGTCACTTTCTTTCCAAATGGATAAATGTAAGGGAATATAACACAAATGTGTTGTCATTCATTCCATGATAGCAGAGCTAAATGGATTATACTCCAACTGTGAAATTTGTTCCACTAAGATTGAATTTCAGGGGCAGATAATAATGGAGCAACATTTAACACTAGCTGGGAATTAATTTTCCAAATACTATTCGCCATTCACAGAATTATGCATCACCCTTACTTGTTTTTCCAAAACTTGGCTGGTACACAAAGGATGCAGTCCTGGAATATCCGAGCCCCAAACCAATTTTTAAATTTCAACCTACTATTTAATACTTTATATTATTAATCTGGATGCCTGATTTTCTAAAGTACCTCAAACTTCTCAAAAGAAATCTGACATTCCTTGCTTTACTAGTACAGTACAAATTCGATTATCTGAAATCCTCATTTATCCCAAATTTCTTTGGACCCAGAAATGACATCTGTTCGCCTCCGAAAATTTTTGGATAAATGAGGATATCTGAAACAGTATTCAATATTTTTTCGGAGCCGAACTGATCTCACAGGTTGAAAAGAAAATTCCCCAGACATGAAGTCAGAAAAATGATTGTCCTCATTTCGGGCAACTCCCTCCTTTCACTCTTCCCATTTCTTCTTTAACTTCCCCTATTGACTTTTCTCGTCATCTCTCCCTCTTAAACTGCATGCCACTGTCTCCCAACCGCAAGCAGTTGGAAGAATCCCTTGTCCCGGCGTCATCAAGGAGAGTGGCCTCCCGGGCAGGAGCAGGACAGGCATTCACATTTCCCTGCCAGCTGTGTGGGAATTATGGGTAACGAGAACAGCCTTTGATTCCGCATTGAGCCGCCGCCCTGAGTGGGCCCGTAAGGAGTTGGAGCAGCCGACGAGAAGCTGGAACAGCCCCTGCCGGAATGAGCCCACAGGGAGACAGGAGAATGCCGACTCGCCAGTGAGTGTTACACTGGCCCTGGAAGCCCCCCCCCCCCCCCCGGGGATCGGGGGCGGCAGTTTGGAGGTCTCGGTGATTGGCAGCGGCATTAGGGACATGTCAGGGATCAGTGAAGGATAGTCCAGCACACAGACCCATGCATGATCCAGTAACTATTGGTTGTGAGCAGTCAATGTCATGAAGAGGCAGAACAAGGTCGAGTGACCTGGGCATTGGAAATGTAATCGGAGAGGTAACAGACTTCTTTCAGCTCTAAAGGTAAAGCAGGTGGGATGTTCACTTGTCTAAGTTATTAAGAATAATTTAGATATTGTTTGTATCTAAAGTGATGGAAACAGGATCTCTTCCCACAATACCACTAACAGAACAGAAATACAAGAAGCTCTGTATGTTGTAATTAACCATGGAATTTTGAATTCACCAGAAGATTGAAAAAAAAATTGTGTTCTTGATGTCATTCACAAAATATTGTCTTTCCTTCTGAGAAAAATTCTATTGTTCAAATTTATACTTTTGTATTTCATCAAAAGGAGCCTTGTTGAAAGGTTAATACGTTAAACATATTAACATATGGTAAATTCTGTCAAAAAAAAGAGGTTCCCTGTGGTTATATTGGGTGTTACAGCATTGCAAGAATTCAAAGAATGGGTGGTGCATTAAACTAAAAGGCAACAGGAAACTCAGAATGGAAATGTTTCACAAAGTAGCCACCTAACCTTTTTCACTGTAAGAAAGTCATGTGGTTGATGATGGAGAGTGTTCAGTGGAGGTCCACAAAATGATTCCAGGAATGAAAAGCGTTTGACAGCTCTTAGCCTGTAGTCATTGGAATTTAGGAGTATTGGGGGAGGTTGGAATCTCATTGAAACATTTTGAATAGAGAATAGATTTAGAAAGCTTATTTCCAATGGTGGGAGAGTCTAGGATAAAAGGGCACAACTTCAGGATTGAAAGGCGACTGTTTAGAACAAAGATACAAAAGAATTATTTTTTTAAAACCAGAAAATGGTGAATCGGTGCAATTTGTTGCTACAGCCAGCTGTGGATGGATGTGATAAGGATGCATCCATATCTGTTTCCTGCTTTTCAATCTGTCTTGTAACCATACTGTGTGAGAGGGAGTACATATCCTGTAGCAATTGATTGAAGACTTGTTTGTTTTGGGTTAGAAAAGCTTGTTATCTGCCTGATTCGGGCAGAGTCTCTGTTGTGGACTGTCAATAAACTTTTATGAAATGATCTCCTGGGCTGTGTTTTCTATTTAAATAATTATAGAGTCCCGAAGAAATCGGCGACAGAATCTGGTGCTGCGAGCAGAATTCTCGTTTGCAGGATCACGGACAGAAGTGAGTGGGCAACGGCCCTGACCAATAACCTAGCTGAAAGAGGTGAGGCAGGCTTCACACACCAAGACCCCTGTATAGAAGAGTGAGGTGAACATCAAGACCTCCGCAAGGACGGAGTGAGATGCACGTCGAGACCTTCGCAAGGATGGAGTGAGACACTGATAAGACTTGGGTAAATTGAACTCTAAAGCAGCCTGGGGCGACTACGTGGAAGGAAGAGACACCGGTGATGCACATAAAGGTAGAAGAAAACTCTTGTTGCTTTGCTATTTTGTGTATCCTAATTCTGTTAAGTCCACAGACAGATGGGAAATTGTCAGACTAAAGAAACAGATCCCGGTCGAGCAGCTGGTTCCATTCCCGGGATAAAGCCTAAGCCTGCCATGGGAAGATCTACGAAGGTGAGATCGAAACAACAATGCAAATGAAAGGAACTGGTAGGAGACCTGCTGCAGCCTCCGGGCTCGCCAGCAGACATCGTAATGAATGAGACGGGTAACTGGGACTATGCCATACCGTTCAGTAACGATCTCTACAGATGGTACCAGGGAGACTGGCCATATGGGGGAACACTAGATTTAAAAGTAATATCCTACTTCAAAGATGACGTTCAGTCAGGAGGAGGGAATCCGACGTGGGATGTTAATTATTTTAGAGACTGTTTAATAGCCTGGACCAAGGTGGCAAGGCGCCACCAACCATGGCCTAAACTGCCGCAGAGTAAATCACCACAACCCTCACAAACCAACCGCCTCCATATCCCAACCTGAATGCAAGGGCCCCCCAACCTGTCCCGCTGTATCCACGATTGCCCACAAACTATGGGATGATCTAATTCAGACCGCTGCCGCCTATGGCCACCAACAAGTGCCAGGAGTTGCCTTGCCAGTGGGGGTGTCAGCTGGTCCAATATCTCCATCCATACCCGCTCTCGCAAATGTCCCGCCCGCACCCCTGGATGAGGCCACGCCGCCTAAGGATCCCCCAGTGAGAGGGCATCTCCCAAGGATGGAGGAGGGCGCTGAGGAAGAGGAAGGGGATCCCAGGACACAGGTCCATATCCGGAGTCAGACCAAAGCTGGTCTACCTGATTCTACTACTCGATACCCTACAGTTATGATAGGCAACACCCCAATCTTGAAACGCTAAATGCCAGCTGAGACACGGGATATGATCACTAATGCCCTTGACCCTGTTAAGGCCCCCACTAGATTTCACCATTGGCTGGACCAGACCTGCCACCTTTACCATCCCCTACAGGAGACATCCTGTCGCTACTTCAGGCCGCTTACGGCTCTCATTGGCAGGTGGTGAAAGAATCATTCTCTGTACCGCCTGGAGAGAATGGGGATTGGAGAACAGAACACTATGGAGGATAATGGGAATGAGTCCATGGTCCACTCGTTGCAAAACGGGGGAAGAGAAGCCATCATGCGGAGTGGCAAAAGACACGGGGATATTGGAGAGGTCACCCACTGTCTCCAGAAAATGGGAGACAAAATGATGGAATTAGTAATTTAATTTAAAAACACCTGGGAGGAAAATACTGGGGTGCCCCTACATGATAACCAGACCTTGGCGGTACAAACCTTGCTGAATTGTATGCTGCCCCAAAATGCAAAAATGTATAAGATGAAGCAATTGGATTGGCAAGGAAAGAACTGGGTGGATACTATCATGGTATTGGCTAATATGGATAGGGAAGGACTGTTTACGCAAAAGGAAAAGCGAGCCAGACAGTTTTATATGCACATGAAGGGAGAAGAGAGAGGACGAGGTAGATCCCAAGATAAGGGTAACGATCAGTGCCGCAACTGTGGAAAAAGGGGCCATTGGGCGCGGGAGTGTAGAAGTCAATCCTGAGGGAGAGGCTGGCAAAAGGAGGTTACCCGATACCCGGAGGAATTCAGACCCCAGACAGGTTTATACTCTAACCCGAGCCAGAACTGTGACGTCTATGGCCAGCGACCCCAATTCTCTTTTCGACAACTGAACCCATAGGGGTGCCCAGAGGAACCGGTGATGCAGGCTCCCCTCATCCGATTATCCTCCAGCGGTGAGACCCAACCCATGATCAGTGTAAAACTGGAAGAGAGGGAGAGTTTAATGTTGGTTGATACCGGAGCCACCATGTCCTCTGTACTGCCATCCTCAGGAGTGCCCCTTAGTTATAAGACAATTGGCAGCATTGGGATATCTGGTAGTCCCATGATAGATCCGCTTTCACAACCAATGACCCTAATGGTTGGAGACACCAAGATACAAGAAGAGCTTATCGTTTCGGCCACTAACCCTGTCCCCATATTAGGGAGACAGGTTCTGTGCAAACTGAATGCGACATTGTACTGCACAGAGGAGGGAATATTTATGGATTTGTCCACCTCTTACGCATATCAGCTCATCTGCACAATGGCAGACGATGAACTCGATATGAACAGAAATCCAACTCACTTTGGCTGGTGGCTAGAGACTAACCCCTTTCTCGAACAATTGGAAGAAGTAATGAGGTTATTACAAAGGCCACAGGAATTTGCTGCCCTGCTGGATGCTGTCCTGTAAAGGACCTCGATGTGACACCTGGGTATTTTGCGCCCGGAGAGGAGGTCCCACATATAATGGGACAAGGGGACTTTGAGGAGGTAACTGTGGGACCGCGACTGTTTTTCAGACTAGAGGGGATAGGGGCACAGACCAAATTAAGCCTGGTCCAGGCATCTCGTTTCCGACTGCCACACACAGCCCCACACGTCACCTTGGTGGTGCGTCAGCCTCATCAGACGAAAGACGTGGGACAGATGGTCACGACTTTGCAGAAACAAAATCACTGGGTGCGAGAATCCCAACACCGGGGCAGAAAGGGCTTGCGAGGCATACGCTGACTTACAGTTGAAAGAAGGAGATTTTAGTGTAGACATCCTCTTTCACTCCCCTGACAACGGTAGCATTCGGATGGGAAGAAAAATAATGCCGGCATCCTTCTGCCGAACCTGTCCGCCAGAGTCAATCCACTATAGATGGCTGGCTGCCATAGCACAGGTCTCCATGAAAGTGTGGGCACAGTCAAATACGCATGTGGGGTTTGTACATACTGCCCCACCGCATAAGGTTACAGTGAGGGAGAGAGCACCCCTGCCAGCGGTAAAACAATATCACCTTTCTCCGGCTGCTGTTGAAGGTGTACGAGGCATCACAGAGGACCTGGAACGACAGGGAGTGCTTGTTCAAACACAAAGCCCTTGCAATACGCCAATCTTGCCCAAACCAAAGAAGGACAAGAACGTCTGGAGATTTGTCCAAGACCTCCGGGCCATAAACGACATTGTGGTGTCAACCGCACCAGTGGTCCCAGACACCAACACCATCCTGTGCGCCATACCTGCCACCGTCACAACTTTCTCTGTCACTGACCTGTGTTCCGCCTTCTTCTCCATACCACTCGCAAAAGAGAGCCAATACCTCTTCGCTTTTACCTATGAGGGCCAACAGTATACATGGACATGCCTTCTTCCCCAGGGCTATACCAAAAGCCCAACCGTATATGCAGCCGCTGTGCGAAGAGACCTGATGGAGCTCGCCCTAACCGGGGGTTCAACCCTTTTGCAATAAGCGGACGACCTGCTAGTAGCATCCCCCGACGATGCTGCATGCGTTCAAAATACCGTCGCTTTGCTACAACTCCTCGCCTGCTGGGGCCACCGTGTCTCCATGCAGAAAATGCAATTCTGCCAGAAGGAAATAAAATATTTGGGATATATTTTACAGGAGGGAGAGCGAAGAGTGGGCCCAGAAAGGATAGCAGCTGTATGCCAGATAAGCAAACCAACCACAAAAAAAGGGAATCCTGGCTTTCCTGGGCATGGTGGGATACTGCAGACAGTGGATACCAGAATATCGAGAAATGGACGCAGCACTAAGAGCAGCTACTGTGAAGGGAGAACCGGAGGAAGTGCAGGGGACAAAGGACAGCAAGCAAGCCTTTCTGAATCTTAAGCCGGCTCTGACTCAAGCCCCTAATTATGAGAAACCCATCACACTATACGAGCGGAGAAGAACGGATTTACTTGTGGAGTACTGGTGCAACAGCACGGAGGAGGGAAGAGGCCTGTAGCCTACTACTCCACCAAACTCCGTTAATGGTAATAGGGATCCCCCGTGTCTGCGGGCGGTGGCCGCGGCGGCAGAGATAGTAGAAAAATCGGTATCGCTGGTGCAGGATCGGCCATGCACGGTGGTCACGGATCATACCATACTACTACTGCTCAACTCGACATCCACACAGCATTTCACCACAGCCCGAAGGACAGGATGTGAGGTGGTACTGTTATCCCGACCCAATTACACTTACAAAAGATCGAGCTCTTACAACCCTTCCCATCTATTGCCTGAAACAGAAGAGGAAGACCACGAAGGACACGACTGCATGACATTGACTGAGCTTGTGACCAGCCAAAGACCTGACCTAAAGACTGACCCAATAGAAGAAGATATCATCTTATATGTTGACGGCCTTTCACACTGGCCCTAGGACAAGGTGCTATATGCGGGGTATGCCATAGTGAATGATGTCAAAACTATCGAAGCATATGCCCTACTGGAAAGCACCACCACACAAATGGCAGAACTGTTTGCCTTAACTAGAGCGTGTGCATTGGCAGACAGAAAAAGTGCAAATATATATACTGATTCTCAGTACACTTTTGGGGTGACCCACAATTTCGGCCAGATATGGAAAAATAGACGGTTCATAACAGCCAGTGGGAAGGGGATAATACATGCGGAAATGATAGAGGGCCTATTAGAAGCCATCCAACTCCCGGCAGAGTTGGCCATTGTTAAATGTCAGGCTCACACCAATCAGAACAATCCTGTGACAAGAGGAAAATGAGCGGGCCGACATGGCGGCCAAACTAGTCATCAGCCAACAGAACCCCACCTTACCCATGATCCTCAACCGAGAGGTCAACACTCCCGAGCAATACCAAATGATACAGGAATTAGAATCGAAAACTGCACAGGAGGGGGTTTCTGCCCAAGAACGGCATACATGGGAAACCCACGGATGCCAGATGGTCAAAGGCATATGGAAAAGCAACGATGGTCGAGTGGTGTGTCCAAGAAGCCTGAACCGGCCTATAGTGCAGTTAGCACACGGACAAGCCCATTTGGGAAAGGGCCAAATTTGGTTTGCACCTGGAATCTCTACCAACATAGAACGGCAGGTGAGAAACTGTCTGATCTGTCAGCAAAACAATCGGAGGTGCTCGCCTGCCAAATTTGATAAACTTCTCCCTGCTCACGCCCCTTTCGAGAATTTGCAGATTGACTTTGCCCACATGTCAGCTTTTAGAGGGTTTAAATATCTATTAGTGATTGTTGACATGTTCACACGATGGATAGAAGTGTACCCGACAAAAAGGGATGACGCTCGGACAGTAGCTAAGATTCTGATGAAAGAATTGTTTCCCCAGTATGGGATCCCGTGGGGAATAAATAGCGACCGAGGCTCCCACTTCATGTGGAAGATGTGACTGCAGTAAGCAAAATAATAGGCATAGATTGAAAATTCCACATCCCGTATTAGCCTCAATCTTCTGGTATGGTGGAGAGATTAAATGGAGAAGTAAAAATGGAACTGTGACGAGACAGGACTACACTGGCCAGAAGCCTTGCCTACAGTATTATACGCCCTACGCAATCAGGTAAATCAGAATACAAAATTGACACCACACGAGGCTCTGATGGGGCGCCCTATGAGCATGGGAATAAGACCCCCTATGATGCCGAAAGAGGTTACCAAGGTTTGGATACAGGAAAGCACCCTAGCATATGCCCAGGGGTTGTGTGAGGCTGCCCTTCGAATGTATGATAAGATGAAAGCCGGCCAGGGACCATAGCTGGAGGGAAACACCCACCCATTTTTACCGGGAGATCAGGTAATGGTGAAAGCGCTCACGACTGTTCCTTTCTTCCCAAGGTGGAAAGGACCCTACCAAGTCCTCCTAGTCACAAGAACCGCCTTAAAGTTAGATGCACTGGACAGCTGGATCCACGCAACCCGGTGTAAGCCATTCCGGGAGGATGATACAGACAAAGGTGATGCTTGCATATACGACAATCAAGATACTGGGGCTAATAATGGGGGAGGTTGACAGAAGTAACCACAGAGGAGACAATCGAGATCTTTCCCAAGGAGAACCCCGACGCTAAGGGGTGTTGGGACAACTCTACTATGCATTGTAGAATCATCTGGAATGTATATCAGTCAGGGTTCCTGGGGTGCAGGGCATCACCAGAACTAACAATAAGACCTCTCCAATACGGAGGAGTCACGTGATGGAGTAGTGGCCGGACGGTGAACTCCAGCCCTCTCCAGAAAAGTCGGGAAAATCAAGAGAAAACACAAAGGCACAGAAATAAAAGTTACAGAAAAGTGAGTATAAAGGTGGAAAGAAGATGGCGACAAAAAAAGAAAAATCGAAAGCAACGGTAAGAAGAGAGGAAGAGAAGACAAAGGAGGAAAAAGGTGAAGGCCTTACCTGTCCGAAGAGGCCCGCTGCGGAGAGAGAAACCCGCTCCCTCAGGTCGGTAAATAATGGACTACAAAAATGGCTCGCAGAGCCGAGTAAAAGTGTGCAACCGCGCATGCGCGAGGAATCGCGCATGCGCGATGCGAATGAAAAAAAACACACCGACGGGAGGGGGGACCAGCTGGGGAGTCGATCTCCACAGCCGGCAATGACAGCTGCAGAACACCTGCAGCAAGAAGAGACCACAGAAGACAATAGAAACAAGAAAGAAGAGGAGGAAAGGGCAACAAAGAAACAACAGATGGCCAACCCAGAGGAAGAAGAAGAGGAAGAGTATGGTGAAATAGAAGAAGAAAAGAAAGGCAAGGTAAAGGATATACTTGCTCTTATTAAAGGATACATGGAGTCATTTAAAGAATGGCAAACACAGGAATTTAAGGATTTAAGAAAAAGAATAAACAACACAGAAGAGAAAATAAATAAAATGGAGATGACCTTAACAGAAATGGGAAAAAAAATGGACAAGATGGAAGAGCGGGCAGTAGCATCAGAAATGGAGGTAGAAGACTTAAAAAAGAAATTGGAGAAATCTAATAAAAAAACTAAAGAGACACAAGAACTACTAGCTCAAAAAATAGATACAATGGAAAACCATAACAGAAGAAATAACATAAAGATAGTGGGCCTTAAGGAAGATGAAGAAGGCAAGAATATGAGGGAGTTTATAAAAGAGTGGATCCCTAAGACCCTAGGATGTCCAGAACTACAGCAAGAATTGGAAATAGAAAGGGCACATAGAGTATTGGCCTCGAAACCACAACCACAACAAAAACCAAGATCTATTGTAGTAAAATTCCTAAGATATACTACAAGAGAAAAGGTACTGGAGAAGACAATGGAAAAAGTAAGAGAGGGCAACAAACCACTGGAGTATAAAGGGCAAAAAATCTTCATTTATCCAGATATAAGTTTTGAACTCCTAAAGAAGAGAAAAGAGTTCAATACAGCAAAGGTGATTTTATGGAAGAAAGGGTATAAATTTATACTAAAGCATCCAGCGGTATTGAAAATATTTATTCCAGGACAACAAAACAGACTATTCTCGGATCCAGAAGAAGCACGAAAATTTGCAGAACAATTACAAAAATAGACTGAGGGAGGAAGACGGGTAATGAGAGTTAAAATGATCACGATTGATATGTATGTGGGTAAAGACAAAAATAGACTGAGGGATGAAGACGGGTAATGAGAGTAAAAATGATCACGATTGATATGTATGCGGGTAAAGAGGTATAAGAGTGAATAGAGACAATGAGCATACATGAATGTATCTGTACTTAGAGGAAAATATAGATAGTATAGACAAGAATTAATAAGGGAAGGTAATGGAATAGAGAGAATAAGGAGGGAATTAAAAGAGTGACCTTTGTGACA
The DNA here is from genome assembly GCF_036971445.1 of Narcine bancroftii. Lineage (NCBI taxonomy): Eukaryota > Metazoa > Chordata > Chondrichthyes > Torpediniformes > Narcinidae > Narcine > Narcine bancroftii. The sequence goes on from NC_091477.1 coordinate 82,730,448, forward strand.
TATGAAAAGTGAAATCTTTTCTGGGGGAGGCGGGGTGGGGGGAAATAGCGGTCACTGCAAAATCAGTTGACGCTTGCGAGTGGATTCGCAAATCCAAATGGAGAGGGGAGATGTGGTTGTCCGACAAGGGATAAAGGACAACTCAGGAGGTGAAGGGGAGATTGGGGATAAATAAGATAGAAATAGGAGAATAAGGAAAATGTTGGATGTTGTAGGAATGTTGTCTTATAAAGAGTTGAAAATAAGAAAACAGAAATGGAAAAGGAGGAAAGGTAATGATGGAAAAACGGAAAGAGAAGATAAACAAAATATAAAATGGCTACGCTGAACTATATGTCTTTAAATATTAATGGAATACATAACCAAATTAAAAGGAAGAAACTACCAAATTTAAATGAATAAATGTATTCCATTAGAAAAAATAACATATTGGTTAAGAAATAATATTGAAATATTCGAACAAGTATAGGAGCCTTACATTAAATACAATAGCGAAAACCTACCGGGGACAAACATTACCTAAGTTGATGGAAGGAGAAGGAAAGAAAAGAATGGACTCAGTAGAATTTCTGGTGTAATTTTGTTGAATGACAACATTGTCTGACTGGCTTAATGCAACCTAGATTGCATACCTAAAATGGATGAGAGGGGGGGGGTGGGGGGGTGGTTTTGGAGGAAAGGGAGGGGAGAAAAAGTCACTGTATATGTGTGAAAAAGAAATAGTGTATATCATGGCTAATGTGATTTATGGTGTGAAAAATAAAAAAATTAAAAAAAAAAAAAAGACCTCTCCAATACAAAACCTGGAACCTTACAATGACCTTTAGACCCTTGAGCCCCCCTGGAGCTGAATGAATGGTGGCATCAACAGCGAGCAGATCCCTATTGGCGCAAAGCGTGGCGAGGGGGAAATGCTTTCCCCAACTTATTCCGATGGATTGGGGAATGCAAAAAGGGAGCGCTCGACGAAAATTATGCTTAGGCATAATTGAGAAGCACTGCCACAGACACTAAAGTAACTGTGGATGGGGAGGTGGCAATGACACTCTTTTTTGCTTCTCTTTCTCTTGACTGTAAGTGGCACCGGGCACTATCTGCTGATAGCGAATCTTTGTCTGCCTTACAGTATACAACAGGACATTTTATGTAATATCACATTTTCTGTTTTGTTACATGATTATGATAGTTTCTGCAACTTCATGCAGAACTCAAAATTTTCTCTATCACTGATGCCAATTTCTACCTATGTTTCACTGTCTACCTGAGCTACTTTCCTTCACTTTTTCCAATTTCTGTCCCCAGGAATTAGTTTGGTGACCAATATTCATCATAACCTCACAGAAATCTATAGCTCTCCACTAATCTTTTCATCCTGCTTCTTCCAAGGACCTAATTTTCCTTGTTTCTGTTGCTCAGTCATGCTTTTGTGATGGTCGCCAATACCATTTCCTTATTGTGACTTCCCTGTCAACAGGACTATCTGTTCCATTACCCACATTTCTGCTTTCACCCACTCTCTCCCCATCTAGTTAGATTCCTGCCTTGTCCCGCCTACTATCTTCTACTTTCATCATTTGTTGTACATTACCATCTTCAACAGATGCATCTTCCCCTCTCCTGCCTTTACAGCAAGGGTGCCATTTGGCTCACATGTCTGTGTTGAACAGGATACTTAAACTTTGCCATTTGTAAATGATATTCCTTCTATTCTCTGAATATTCATACAAGAACAGATGACCATAAGATATAGGAGCACAAGTAGGCTATTTGGCCCATTCCATCGTAAACTGATCCATTCTCCCTCTCAGCCCCATTCCTCTGCCTTCTCCCCATAACCTTGATACCATGACTATTCAGATACTTATCCCCCTTAAATACACCCAATGACTTGGCCTCCACAGCCACTATTGCAGCAAATTCCAGAGATTCACCACACTCTGTCTAAGGAAATTCCCCACATCTCTTTTTCCAGATGGGCACCCTTCAATCCTGAAGTTGCGCCCACTTGTCCTGGACTCCCCTATCAGTGTCTATCTATAGAGTTCTGATAGATACTACTATTGTATCTGCTATCACCACTACTCCTGAAGTGGATAGTTCCAGCATTCTTTTAGACTTGATACTTTCAGTATCTGAGTACTCTGTAGCTTACTGTTGCCTTTCAGAATCAGAACTTTATTGTCGTAAAATTCAGTTTCTTCACTTTCCTCTAACTCCATCTGGCAGATTATGAGATCTTCTCTCGGCCAACATGGTATCAGTCAATCTCTCTTGGTCTCCAACATTTCACAGACATTCCCTTTCTTTTTTTTCTGCAACTTAAACCTTTATCTCTAACTCTGTGCTTTTAATGAGGGCTTTAGCAAACTCAAACCTTAACTGGTCCTTCCTCCAGAATGTTGCCCAATCTGCCACCTCTTACTAGCATGTTTTTCTGTTTGTAATTTCAGATATCTAGAATTTTTGATTTCCTGAACTGTTTAGATTCCCACAGCCTGGCAACCTAAAGTGCTGCTTTATAAAGCAGGCAAATATTCAAATCTGCCCCAAAGTCTCGAGATGCGTCAGATTTTCTCTCTCAGCTTTGTAAACCAGGAGAGAGGGGGAGAAAAACTTCTGCCATTATATTTAGTTGTAAGTGAGAATTATTATAACAGATTGATTCTGCCCAAATTGTGGTCATTTAAACTTTATTTCACAGTATGTCCTATTAAAAATAATTAGATAATCAGTTATAATTTAATTATCTTGATCACTATAACTTGAATGCTACATTAAGAATCTTCTTACTTGCACCATAAAAATAAATTGAATAAACTACATTGCATTTTAAAATGTGATTTTTTTTTTGGAAAACTTTATTTAAAGATAACAATCAACTTACAATAATAACAAAGAAAAATAGAGAATTTTTTAAAATAAACCCTCCTGCCCCTTCAGCCAGCTCCCTTAAGAGGAGCCAAATATAAAAAAATGCAGTAAATATAAAAAAAATTCAAAGTATGTCTAGATTAATATACTCCAAATAAGTAGACCACATTTGAACAAAAAACAAATAATTATCGTGCAAATTGCATGTAATTTTTTCCATAATAATACAAGTTCTCAATTCATTATGCCAATGTGAAATAGTAACCTCGACATTCTTTCCAGGTACTAGCTACACACTTCCGTGCTACAGATAGCACCAAACATACAAAAGCAATTTGAAATTGATCTAACCCTAATCCTTTCAAAGAAACAATATACCCCCCCAAAAAAAAATTGATGGATCTAATGGTAATTTAATTTTAAATAATTTTTCCAAAATCAACCAAATTCCTTCCCAAAATGGTTGGACTTTAACACAAGACCAGACTGCATGTAAAAAAGTTCCAGTACATAATCCACATCTAAAACAAAAATCCGAATTACTAAACCCATACTTGTTCAATTTCTATGGAGTCAAATATAACTGATGTAAAAAATTATAATTGACCATTCCATATTGTACTTTAGTCACTTTAGTTACACGATCATGACACGTAACCTTCCAATTATCTTCCGGAAAAATATGTTAAATCACTTTCCCATTTAAGCCGAGATTTCTCCTACCCCGGCTTATGTATAGCTTCTTGTAATATAACCTTCCTTAGGTACAGAAGAAATCAAGGACTCAAATTTCATCAACAACTCTGTACCATAATTCTCTTTTATCAAAGCTCTAACTTGTTAATCGTAGGTTTTATATCGGAGTGGCCTTCTCCTATGCAGGTTTCTTACCCGGGCTGGAGGGGCCTGCCTCCCCTCCTAGGTCGGTCCATACTGCCCGGACCGGGGCCGAGGCCGCCGCAGTTCACCCTGTGCCTGGACTGGGGCCACCGCCTCCCACTCCCTGCCCGGACCGGGGCCTCCGCCTGCCTCACTCGACCGAGGCCGGGGCCGCCGTCTCCCCCTTGCTCCTGCCCGTATCGGGGCCGCCGCCGTCTACCCTTCGCCCGGACCGGGGCCGGGGCCGCTGCTGCTCTCCCTGTGCCCGGACTGGGGCCGCCGTCTCCCCCTTGCTCCTGCCCGGATCGGGGCCGCCGCCGTCTACCCTTCGCCCGGACCGGGGCCGGGGCCGCTGCTGCTCTCCCTGTGCCTGGACTGGGGCCGCCGCCTCCCACTCCCTGCCCGGACCGGGGCCTCCGCCTGCCTCACTCGACCGAGGCCGATAAATCCCAAGGGCCTGATAATCTACATCCTAGGGTACTTAAAGAAGTGGACATTCAGATAGCAGATGCTTTAAGAATTATTTTCCAAAACTCGATAGACTCAGGATCAGTACCCATGGATTGGAGGGTAGCTAATGTTACTCCACTATTTAAAAAGGGGGTAGAGAATAAGCGGGGAATTATAGGCCGGTGAGCCTTACGTCAGTAGAGGTAAAAATGGTGGAATCCATTATTAAGGATGTATAAAGGGGGGTAGAGAAAAAGCAGGGAATTCTAGGCCAGTGAGCCTTACATCAGTAGTGGGCAAAATGATGGAATCCATTATTAAGGATGTAATAGCGGAGCATATGACTAGCAGAGAAGGGATCGGACAGAGTCAACATGGATTTACAAAAGGTAAATCGTGCTTGACAAATCTATTGGAATTCTTTGAGATGGTGACAGGTAAAATAGATGGGGGAGAGCCAGTGGATGTGGTGTACCTAGATTTCCAAAAGGCCTTCGATAAGGTCTCACATAAACGACTGGCATGCAAAATCAAGGCTCAAGGGATTGGGGGCAAGGTATTGATGTGGATTGAGAAATGGCTGGCAGACAGAAGACAGAGAGTTGGGATAAACGGCTCGTTTTCTGAGTGGCAGGCGGTGACCAGTGGGGTGCCACAGGGATCTGTACTGGGACCCCAGCTGTTCACAATTTACATTAATGATCTAGATGAGGGGATTGGATGTAATATCTCCAAATTTGCAGATGACACTAAGCTAGGAGGGGTTGTGTGCACTGAAGAGGGGGTCAGGAAGCTCCAGTGTGATTTGGATAAATTGGGGGACTGGGCAGATACATGGCAAATACACTTCAATGTGGATAAATGTGAGGTTATCCACTTTGGTAATACAAACCGGAGGGTAGATTACTATTTGAATGGCAATAGATTGGGAGATGGGGAAGTGCAGAGAGACCTAGGGGTTCTTGTGCACCAGTCACTGAAGGCAAGCATGCAGGTACAGCAGGCGGTTAAAAAAGCAAATGGTATGTTGGCCTTCATATCAAGAGGGTTTGAGTATAGGAATAAGGATACCTTACTGCAGCTGTACAGAGCCTTGGTGAGACCACACCTGGAGTGTTGTGTGCAGTTTTGGTCGCCTTATCTGAGGAAGGATGTTCTTGCAATGGAGGGAGTGCAAAGGCGATTCACCAGGTTGATACCTGGAATGGCAGGAATGACTTATGAGGAAAGATTGCGCAATTTGGGATTGTACTCGCTGGAGTTTAGAAGATTGAGAGGGGATCTCATAGAGACATATAAAATTCTGGCAGGATTGGACAAAATGGATGCAGAAAGGATGTTTCCAATGGTGGGGGAGTCCAGAACCCAGGGCCATGGTTCGAGGATAATAGGCAAACCATTTAGAACTGAGATGAGGAGGAATTTCTTTACCCAGAGGGTGGTGAATCTGTGCAATTCATTACCACAGCGAGCAGTAGAGGCAGGTTCATTGAATATATTTAAGAGGGAATTAGATATATTTCTTCAGTATAAGGGAATTAGGGGTTACGGAGAGAATGCAGGGATGGGGTACTGAACCTTAAGATCAGCCATGATCTCATTGAATGGCGGAGCAGGCTTGAAGGGGCGAATGACCTACTCCTGCTCCTATCTTCTATGTTTCTATGTCAAATGCGTTTCTATTTTTAATAAAACTGTTTGGTCTATATGTATCAACTGAGGTAAATACTTAGCAAGTCTATTTGCCAACACTTTAACTATAATTTTATAGTCAACATTTAATAAAGAAATAGGCCTATATGAGGATACTTTCAACGGATTTCTATCTTTCTTAGGAATCACTGTAATTATAGCACTCGAACAAGATTCAGGTAACGACTCTTCTTTAGTTACTTGCTGTAAAACATCTCCAAATACAGAAGATAAATCTTCATAAAATACTTTATAAAATTCAACTGAAAGACCATAATCTCCTGGTGACTTTCCATTTGGCATCTCCTGTATAGCTTCTTTAATCTCAAAATCCGTAAATGGAACTTCTAATTCTCTAATCAGCTCCTCCCCTAAAACAGGTAAATTTAATTTAGACAAAAAAGATTCGATAGAACCAGCGTCCTGCTTTCCCTCAGAAGTATATAACTTTTGGTAAAATAAATAAAATTGGTCATTAATTTCCTGAGGTTTATAGGTAACTATTGAGTTATTTTTCACAGCATTAATAGTTTGCGATGCCTGATCTGTTTTTAATTGCCATGTTAATACTTTATGAGCTCTCTCACCCAATTCATAATAATGTTGCTTAGATCGATTAAGTAAATGCTCATACTGATAGATATGTAATGTATTATAACGCAGCTTCAACTTCATTAAAGCAGCTTTTTTATCCTCTGTAACATCTTTCTGAAATTCCTTTTCCAATTCAGTAATTTGTTTCTCTAACATTGAACTTTCCACAACATATTGCTTTTTAACTTTTGTAGTATAACTGATAATTTGCCCTCGTAAATATGCTTTGAAAGCATCCCAGAATACAAAATTACTACACACTGAGTTAACATTCTCAGCCAAAAATAATACAATTTGCTCCTTAACAAAAGTAATAAATTCCAGTTTCTTCAATAGCATTGTATTAAATCTCCATCTATAAGACAACTGTACTACCTCTGAAACCACACAAGAGAAAAATATCATTGAATGGTCCAATATAATTCGGCTTTTATATTCAGCCTGCACTACTCTACCCAACAAATGTGCCAAAATAAAAAAAAAACTATACGAGAAAATGAATCATGTCAAGACGAATAAAAAGAAAAATCTTTCTCAGTCGGATTCACTCTCCTCCAAACATCAACCAAATTCAAATCTTTCATCAAAGTCCCTATTTGTTTTACTGCCTTTGATTTCCTTATACTTTTCAGAGATCTATCCAATAAAGGATCCAAAACACAATTAAAATCTCCCCCTACCAAAATATTATTACTGGCCTGATTTAACAACAGAAAAGTCTCTGACATAAACCGTTGATCATCTACATTAGATGCATAAATATTTAACAAAGTCCATGATTCAGCATGGTGGGGGGGGCATGGCAAGATGGTCTAAAGGGTAGATGTGTGGTTCCACCCTTCCCCAGTTAGACTATTAAATGCCAGATTTAAAAAATTGTAAAAGTGATTAAAAATACTGTTTATAGACTTTGGAATAGTGGAAGATCGAAATAGCTGCAAGTGTGAAAAAAAAAATCGAAAAGTCAGTTACAGAGGAAATTACCCTACAAAAGTGTTAAAGAATTGAGGCCTACCTATCAAGTTGAAGCCACGGAATCATCGACTGGAGTCCCCAAACCTCAGAGGATTCCTGCCCGGCTAAGTATTACGTTAGCGTCGCTTGCACAATCGCATGATGGTGCTGGCTCAGCGATGAGTTCGGCCAGCTCCGACACGCACGCTCGTGAGTTTGGATACATGGGTGGGCTGGCCGAGCGAGGACAGACCCACAAGCCTTCAACATAGCCTGGTGGTCTGGGGGTCATGCAGTGTAGTGTCGGAAGACGCACCTGCACGGTTGGTGGCCCTACCGGGCATGCGCGGTGCTTCGCGAGTCCGCAAACTTTTGGAGAAGGTATGGGCTGTGGGAGAGCCCGAGCGGTGGCGGGCTGATGAGATCGGCACGCTGTCATCAGGTGTCCAGACCCACAGCCGCACCGGAAGAGGACCCATCGCTTTAGAGGAAGAAGAGACCTCAACTTTATTAGAATTTGAACAACTGGGGACTGAGACTAAAGAAAGTAGGCCTCAAAGGGAGGTGATGGATCCCGGAATGGATTCTGTGTTTACAATTCTGGAAGGGATTGTGCAGCAAATGGAACTTATGTCAAATATGTCAATGCAGATGACTAATCAGATGGCTCAAGGATTTTCAGAAATGAAAACTAAAATGAATGCTATGTGTGAAGAAATAACTTTTGTGAACCAAGATATCAATGTAGTTAAGAGTGATTTTACTAGATGTATACGATCAGTGGATACTGTACAAGATAACTTTAAAAAGATTGAGGAGTCTTTTCTTGAATGTAAGAATCAAGTGGAATAGAGAAAAAATGGAAAAAGTGGAAGATTCTTTTGCAGATTGGGGGATTCAGAAGAAGGAATTATTGAAGAAGATTGATTCATTAGAAAACCGAAGTCGTAGAAATAATGTTAAGATAGTAGGTCTTCCAGAAGATATGGAAAGTTTGGATCCAGTGAAGTTTTTTAAGAAATGGATCCCAGAAGTGTTGGGCAAGGAATTCTTTCTGGATGATCTGGAATTAGACTGAGCGCATAGAGTGTTAAGGAAGAAACCGTTTCCAGGCCAATTACCACAAGCAGTTTTGATTCGCTGTTTGAAATATCAGGGTCGAGAAATGATACTCCGACTGGTGGTGCAGAAAGCATGGCAAAATCAGGCTCCAATGATGGTTCAAAATAACAGGGTGTTTTTTTTAATGCAAATCTGAGTCAAGAAATTATTAGAAGATGCCGAGAATTTAACTCGGCTAAAGAAGTATTGTGGCGAAAGGGATATAAATTTGCTTTTCATTATCTGGCTGTATTGAAAGATTTTTATGGGAATTTTCAATCTGTTTTTTGAAAATGGCCATGATGCATTAATTTTTGCTAATTCATTGCCAGATCTACGAGGAAATGGACGATCGTCACCAATGTCACCGAAGAGAAGGGTCAATGGTAATGGAGATGGGAAGAATGGAAAATATGGAAGGAAAGTTGAATTGATGCAAAGTCTTTTCAATATTGAAGATTCTGGACAATCATTGGGACTGGAATCACTGGGTTGAATGTTTCTGTTTAAGTACTTTGTGAAGTCTGACTGGGGGGGTGGGAGACACTGAGACCTTTAGTCACTCAGATTTTTAGGGGGCTACTACTTTTTTGTAGTTTGTTTTGGGAATTTTTTTTTCTTGATTTTTTAATAGGGGGGGAATTAGAATATTGTGAGATTTAGAAGGGGAGCATTATTTTATAGTAGTGTGATCTATTATTAGATTTAGTGATGTCTAATCTGAATTTTGCAACATTAAATGTCCAGGGTTTGAATAACCCGATTAAGCGTAAACGAGTTTTGGCCTATATTAAAAAAATGAAAGTTGATATATATTTTTTGCAAGAAACACATTTGACTGAAAAAAGAACATTTGAAGTTGAAGAGAGAATGGGTTGGGCATGTGTTTTCTTCTTTTAATTCTAAGGCGAGGGGAATAGCAATATTAGTTCATAAGAAATTACCATTTGAGTTGGAATCATTTGAAGGAATGTATTTGCAAGTACGAACAAGGTATCTATATCTACTTTGGTGATATCCCTTATTTCAGAGAGGGAAGTTCACTAATTACATTGCTGCTATCTTTATTCACTTGCAACTTGGCTCTCTACGTGGCCTAAACATGTGAACAGATTAAAAAGCAGGTTGCTTGGGTCTCAAAATTTTCTATAAATATTCCTAAATAAAAATTGGCATGTGTGTGCATGTGTATGTGTATGTATGTGTGTGTGTATATATATTATACACACACACACACACACACACACACACACACACACACACACATATATACGTACACATATAGGTATATATATATATATTGTGTGTGTGAGTATGTATATGCGGGAGGGGTGTCATGATGTTTATGGCTTTTTGCAAGCAATGGCCATTATAAATGTCCATCGTGGTAGGTAGAAAGTGTGTGTGTTGTGTGTGCGCGCATTGTGTGTGCGTGTTGTGCACGAGTGCATATGTGTGGTGTTGTGCGCGTGTGTGGATGCTGCGTGTTGTATGCATGATTCATGCACGCGGGTGTTGGCATGTGTGTTTGTGTACATCAAACAGAACAATTTTAACCCCCCCCCAACCTTTTTATTTATACCTTGACAAAGGGCTCAGCCTTAAAACATTGCTTACCCTTTGCTTCTTGAGGATACCATATTACCTGCTATCTCCAGTATATTTATGCATTGTTGATCAATTTTAACCTTCAGCTGTGACTGATCACTTATTTTTAGATGACATAGAGACAGAATATCCAAGAAATCAGAGGCCTACATGCAGCAGAATTCAGGCTACTTAAAACTAGTACATGTAATAATAGCTCAAGTGCATCGTCCTATTAGAATATTGAGCTGAGGGAGCCCTCCCAAGTGAATTGGTCTCCCATTTCTCATCTGCCTCGACTGAAACCAGAAGTGGGTGCCTTCACGATGAAGTGCATGGAATGTATTTTTTTACATTTTAATCTGAACCCAATAAATGCTTGTGGCTTAAAGTTACTGTCAAGATTTTTGAGGAGAAAGTTTATGTCCTTCAATTTCAAAAAATAGGCACCAACAGATCCCTGTTGAGTGCATTGTTTTTCCCAACAAATGGTCACTTTCAGATGTGGAGCTTGGTCTCCCCAAGTGTTTATTACCAAGCAGGAATGGTCTTGATCATAGCACATGACTTCAAGTGGGATTCTGCTGCACACAAATTAGCTACATTTCTAATATTCTTTATTATTGTAAGGCATTTTGGAACATTTAAAGGTAATGAAAAGTTAAATGTCACTGGAGATTTTTTAAGGCAATAAAACAGCCTTTTCATGAATTATTTTAACTCCCACCAAGTTTACAGACCTATTCCACAGCATGAGCATTGGACTTGGATCTGACTGAATGAGGCCAACTCAACTGTACTGAAAATAGGAATTAGCAAGTCTATTCAATTTCATAGTCAGTCCTCATTTAATTAATACTGCTGACCAACCTCCTCCTAGCTTGACAAGGGATAGGAATCTGGAAACACTTGGATTGGGCCAAGTCCAAACAGCACAGTGACAATTGACGGGTGGGCAGTTGAGTGGAGGATCTGAAATTGGTGCAACATGATGAAGCTAAATTTCGTCAGTGCCACAAAAACTAAGACTGGAGGTTATTAGGCATTTTTGACCAGTTCCAGTCAATATCAGTTATATCCAGTTATGGTTCTGAAAATGCTTAAAAGTTTAGGGTAGTTGCCATTTGAAACTTATGTCGGTTTAGAGGAAATTAGAAATTCAGACATGCTTGATAAGGTTCTAAGGCAAATCTGGTGCTAGATTACATATTTGAGATCACACACTGTCTGCAGCAATGCACAGATTACAACCCCAATTGAATGCTTAAATGTGCACAGAGGTGTTTCTTCCATGATATCCCAAAGAGACTGTTTGTAGAGATTCTGAAGATCATGGTTGGAGGAAGACTGTATACAATTTGGGATAAGATGATCAGGGAGGAAAAGATTATGATGGAGGGATTGGACTTGATTGCTGGTGAGATGATCAGGACATGTAGAGGAAACCAAGAAGCTATTTTGGGAGGTACTTGGGGAAGTTGTCACAGGTATGCAGAAGAGAAGCAGTACAAAATTCATGGGGTGGAGCAGGAAGGATCTAAATTGCAGTGGATGAGGATATTTACCCTGGATGAATTTTAATGTTACAATGAGGTCAGCTTTCATTCTTCTAATTTCCAGAGAAGAAATGCTAACCTACTCAAGTTCTCTTCAAATCATCAACCTGCCAACCCAAGAGGCAGGCTGATGAATTCTTGATGCACCACATCATCATCAAGGTAAAGACATCAAAAATGCATGCAGTATTTCAGACAGAACCTCACTAAACCCCATGTTAGCATAGAATACACACTGATATACCTCAATGCAAGTGTCTTAAACACTCAGCGATCAAATTTATACTATGAGCCATGTGCACACAAAATACCTGATGGTGTTTAATATTCATATTTGAATGTAGAATAATCACAAGTGTGATCAATTGCATTCCTTACTAATCAAAGCCATTCACTAATGGCAATCCCTTTAATATTTTTGAAGTTACCAAACACCATATTTGTATACTTTACAAATTCTTACATTTTAATCAAGAAAATGTTCATCTTACCTGAGTAAGATGGTAGTACTTGTAGGTGCATATTATACCCAAGACCACTGCCGAAAGCAGAATTATCAATGTAATCGTAACACACAAAATGCGATTCAGGGTGGGCTTCTGACTTCTTGCAGGCAAGGTCTGCACTTCCTGTGGGGGGGGGAAAGAAATGATGAAAGAGCCAGAACTATACAAGCTTCTACTTGGTATGTACCAAGTAAAACTATTGGCCATATCTTAAAACTACTCATTTCAGGTTATCAGTGGGAATAGGCTTTAACGTACAAGTATAGAATATGTCCATAGTTGAGGGAACATTATTGACCATATCTTTCAAAAAACTTTTGGCTGAAATTTCCCCCAGCAAAAATCCAGTGACTGAAAGCAATGGGGCACAATTTCTGTGATCTCGTGGGAGAGAACAAGAAGAATGGTGACACCCCGAAAAAGTGAAGTTTCACATTTCACCTTAATTGTTGTACTTATTTCACTTTCGGTAAAAATGTTTGAAACTTTAAAAATTGTTTTTTACTTTTCATTTTGCTGCTGGGTCAAATTCTTTTACACTATTTATTTAGCACTGATAAGAAACTAGAAACCTCATGGAAATGAGATACCCATGCACAAATAGGTCGTGTTAGTTGGCCTTCAAATACTGAGAGGTTCCAAATTGCCAACAATTGTACATAACCTCACATTGCATTCAGACAAGCTATGGAATATCATTATAAGCCTAGCGGTCATAAGATACAACATTTCTCCCTGACACATACAGAATCAATGTTAGGTTGGATAAATGCCAGATTAAGAGTAGTTTTAAAATGAAGGACATGGTCAATCAAAATCAGTTTGGTACAAAATGGCTTCTGGGTTGTTAAGGCAACTGTCGGGATATCCTTGGAATGGAACTGTTTGACATTTGAAGATCAACATTCTGGATGTTTACCTGCAATTGAGTACCTTCTTGAGAAAACTAAATTTACATCAATATGTCATAGTCCTTCAAAGGACTAATCATTTTACCCGCAGCAACATAAATAAAATATATTCTACAATATGAAGATACTGGAAAATATTTATAAGACAATATGCCACCTTTTAGTGTCAAAGTTCAGAGATGTTCATGGAAGGTTTAAATATATTACACAAACTATATATCAGTGTGTGCACCCGAGTTGCATCAAGACTTGTTTTAAAAATATTTAATCAAGATCAATTGTTCTTGATTATGTTATTTGGCTCAACTACCAACAATTCAATTGCTTTGGATTAAATTGTTACAAAAAAAATATCAAATATACTTTTACTCTGCGACTGTATTCAGCAGGACCTCAGGCTCCCAAGGGCGGCATCGGGTCCTCGGGCCTCCGGCGGCAGCAGCAACAGGACCTCGGGCCTCCGGCGGCGGCAGAAATGCTTAAAGAAATCTCTTGATGCCTGCCACATTGACTACCGCCAGTGGGCTGATATCGCCTCCAACCGTGCATCTTGGCACCTCACAGTTCAGTGGGCAGCAACCTCCTTTGAAGAAGACCGCAGAGCCCACCTCACTGACAAAAGACAAAGGAGGAAAAACCCAACACCCAACCCCAACCAACCAATTTTCCCTTGCAACCACTGCAACCGTGCCTTCCTGTCCTGCATCGGACTTGTCAGTCACCAACGAGCCTGCAGCAGACGTGGACATACTCCTCCATAAATCTTCGTCCACGAAGCCAAGCCAAAGAGAAAGTATTCAGCAGAACCCCAATTTTCAGCATTGTCCAAGCTCACTGTGTAATTTGAGGCTTAGCGCAAGTTCACAAGGAAAATGTTTTATAATTGGTAGTGGCAGTGGCCCACCACAGTGGTTCCAAAGATAACTGTAATATCACAAAGTTCTTCATTGATCTTCTTTCTCCTCCAATCAGCTTCTAGCTGCTGCCTTTCTTTTAAATTCCAACTGTAACTAAACAATTAAGTTGAGTAAAGCTTGGAAAGCCTCACCAAGTTTTTCATTCTCTTTTTTTTTAAACTTTATTTAAAATTTTATAACATGAATAAAATAAAAATTACATTTAAAGAAATAATAAAAAATAAGATAATAAAAATTAAAATACTACATCATTAAACTACACAAATTAACCCCCCCAATAATTATAACACAACATTAATCATCTAATTTAAAATTAATCCAACCCTCCCCCCAAAATAAAGAGTGAAGAATTAATTAACAATGTTGTAAATAAAATAGAAAAAACCCCACTTACAAAAAAAGGATAAAACTTAACAACAAAAAAATTACTAACAACAAAAAAAATATCAATACTAAAATAATACCCTTAAACATATATTTAAATCAAACATATTTCATGTATTTAACAAATGAAATCCACTTTAAAACTAAATTCAAATATTAAAATCATATATCAACCACATATCTGTTATACAAAAAATCATAATTAATACATAAATACAGAATTTCCATTAATACCAAGTTTCCTTGGTATTAAAGAACAAAAACATCCCTTAGAAAAACAATCAGATAAATTTTTTATTCCCTTCCCCTCCCCTTATATAAAAAAAGAAAAAAAAGAAAAAAAATTCAAACTCTTATAAAATTCTCCATATTCTTCATTTATAATATCTTCAAAATTCTCTATCAAAATTAACTTAATTTTATTAAACTCTTCTCCCTCAATGTATTTGTACTTAATTTTCTTCTTCTTCTTATCACCTTTCCCCTCATCTTCCTCTTCATCTAATTCAACATCCTCAATTTTTGACTTATTATCTTCTGTGACATCATCCTCTTAAAAAAGAAAAAAAGAGAAAAAAAAACCCAAAAAGAGAAAAAAAGGAGAGAAAAAAACCTCCTAATTCCCTCTCAATTACAATCAAAACAAAAAGAGTTAAAAAAAAAATTTATTTAAAAAAAAAATAAAAAAAAACCTTCACTTCTTAACCCAAAAATTAAAAAGAAAAAAAAAACAGGTCGGAGGTCACAACTACCTCCTCCTGTTTAAACCGCCCAAAGCGGTAACTCCCCCAAAATATTGGGTGTGAGATAACTCACAGGTAGCTGATGACTTCTGGAAACTAGTGCCCACCCAGTTCCCTCTCCCAACTCCCATTTCATTAAACTATCATCATTATTTAAACTATTTAAACTCTTTTCAAAAAAAAGATAAAAGATTTTTTTTTTTTTAAATCAACGTTACCACTTTGATCACCATTGCTTCCATTTCTTTTAAAAATCTGGATACCACCTTACATCTCTACTCTCTTTGGAGACCTTGAAGGACTACATCGTTCCTGAAACTGCATGATTCTGAGACTGAGCAAAGTCCATAACCTCTTTAGGATTGTCAAAGAATTTTAGCTAATTTCCATCTTAAAAAATCTTCAATACCGCAGAATACCTGAATGTTGCCCTATGTCTTTTTTTCCACAACCGTTCTTTCACAGAATTAAATTCGCGTCATAATAGCATAGTATTAAATCTCCATCTTGAAGCTTTCTGAACATCTTGTGAACTCAAATATTCTAATAACAATAATGAATGATCCGAAACCAATCTAGCCTTATACTCCACAGATGTAACCCTATCCTGCAAATGTGCTGATATTAAAAAGTAATCAATTCTAGAAAAAGAATTATGTCGCGAGGAATAAAAAGAAAAATCTTTCTCTGCAGGATTAACTCTTCGCCAAATATCAATTAAATTCAAATCTGCCATCATCTTAATCACTTGGATTGCCATCTTAGACTTCTTAATTACTCTTGAGTACTTATCCAATAAAGGCTCCAACACCACATTCAAATCTCCCCCAACATCACATTAGAGTTCGATTGTCCAAGTAATAAAGACATATCCACAACAAAAGCTGTATCCTCAACATTAGGAACATAAACATCAAGCAAAGTCCATGCCTCATTAAAGATTGTACAATTTAATTTTAATAATCTTCCACCATTTTTCTCTTCACTCTGTAACTAAAATGGTAGATTCTTATGTACCAAAATTGCCACACCTTTTGCCTTAGAATTAAACGAAGAATAAAAAACGTGCCCAACCCATTCATGTTCCTTATCTATTAAATGAGTTTCCATTGCCATTGCGACCACCGTTTCTTCCATTTCTTCCAGAAATCAAATTCCCTTCTTGCAGCTCTGCCCTCTTTGGAGACCGTGGAGGACTACGTCGTTCCTGGAATTGCATAATTGGTAAAGACTGAGCAAAATCCATAGCTTCTTTAGGATTATCAAAGAACTTTGGTTGATATCCATCCTGAAAAATCTTCAGTACCGCAGGGTATCTAAATGTTGCCTTATATCCTTTTTTCCACAATAATTCTTTCACAGAATTAAATTCACGTCGTTGAAACATAATTTCCTGACTCAAATCCGGATAGAAGAAAACACGATTACTCTGAACCATCAAAGGAGATTTGTTTTGCTGTGCATTTCTAATAGCCATACGTAAAATAGTCTCTCTATCACAGTAATTTAAACAGCGAACCAGAACAGGTCTTGGATTCTGTCCTGAAAAAGGTCTCCTTCTCAAATCTCTATGAGCCCGTTCCAATATTAAACCTTCAGAAAACTTATCTTGTACCAACACTTGTAGAATCCATTCAGTGAAAAATTTTCTTGGATCTGGCCCTTCTATGCCTTCTGGCAAGTCGACAATTTTCACATTATTCCGTCTGGATTGGTTCTCCAAATAATCAACCTTTTTTGCTAAATTTTTATTCTGAATCTGTAACGTTTCAATTGTTTTATTCACATCTTGCAATTGATCTTGTACATCAGATAATCCTTGATCACACATCTCAAGTCTTTCAATAGTTTCAACTTTAAAAGCTCCATAATCAGCCATCTGTTGAGTATTGACATCCACCAATGCATTAATCTTAGAAGTAAGATTATTCATAGAATCACCTAAATGCATAATTGAAGAAAATATCTTATGTTCAAGACTCTTGAAAAGTATATCAACATCAGTAGATCCAGACATGGTGGGATTCTGCTGTTCTTGTGGAATCAGAGGACCTTCTATCCCTTCTTTTAATTTAGTAGCTTTTCTTGCAGTTTGACTCCGTGTAAGAGCCCCTGCCACAGACCCCCCAGAAGTATCAGGAGGCTGATGATCAGGGTTATCTTTGATCCAAACCTCCTTTAAAAGCTTTGTTACGTCAGTATCTGGAAGAGCTGATATAACTGGTGGTATAGCAGTCAAATAACAACTCTTTAACTCTCCAACAGGTGGCGCCCCAGCTAATTCAGCAGTCAAAGTCTCAGTAACAGTAGACATTGTTTGAAATACTTTGTTCTAAAGGCAGCTAAAAACGACCTTCAGAAAGACTTACGGAATCAGAACGGAGCTCCAAGGCCGAATTCTTCACTTGTTTTCCTGGATCCATTTCACGCTGAGTCGTGGCTTTTTGTAAACAAGCAGGCTCAGATAATTTCGGAAAATATAATTTTTTAACAATCTGTTGATGTTTCCTTTTACTTTTTTTTTAACAAATGTACCATTAGGTATTAATTCAACATCTCATACTATTTATAAACTTTTAAAAAAAGTTTTAACGGGCACTTAAAGACAAAACAATAAGTTAGAGTCAGGAGAGGACTGGAAGGCACGTCTGTTCCTTATGCCATCTTGCCACGCCCCCCAGGTTTTTCATTCTCATTAATAATTTACTCAACTTAATTGTCAAGCATGGAGATGGTGTGGAGGCCCAAGTACTTAGACATCAACCCCAGCTCACCGACAGCCGCGAAGGAGTGGTGACACTGGCGTACAATTTTCATAGACTAAAGAGAGGACTATAGGGACAAGACACCGAACAAGTACAGAACACGATTAGGCTGCGTGAGTTGCAAAATTTTTGAATACGTAGAAGGATGTGAAATTTTTAACCCAGCTATCTCTAAGTTGGACAGTTTATATGTTAAGACTCCCAATGAGGTTTTTGACAGACATTTACTGGCTACCAGGTGCAGAAGCCAGGAGAATCATTAGATGATTTGTTCAGGGAATTGGAAAAGTTAAAGATAAACTGTAATTTTTGGCATCATAGTGTGGAGCAGTGTGGAAACGAGGCAATTTGTCATGTGTTCATCACTGGCATTGCCTTACCTCTACTTACAGACTGCTTATAACCAAGCTACCGTGTTAGGCGTAGCTCAACGCAATAATGATGCATATGGAACAACGACAACCCCTACAGCTGCAGTAGTGAGGCCTGAACCATTGCAGGAACCGCAGGTATGCAAGAAGGATTCTTTACCAGGGCTGCCTTCCAGTTTGCTCTTAAGAAGCCAGCTGTGGCTGCCACTTATAATATAAAACAGAAATGTTTCTTCTTTTTTTTTTAAATAATTTTTTTTATTTTTCACACTATGAACCATATTGACCAAAATACACATAAACATTTCCCTCTTGAATATACACAATGTCATGTAGTTTCTCTTACCATTCACGGGATAACTGTCCATCACATGATGCTTCTTGTAATAAATGTGCCAAGAAGGTACAATATGCCCAGGTGTGCAAATCCAAGGCCTCACCAAACTCAGTGGTTAATTCTCAGGTACTGGCTACACTTACCAATGTGCCACAAGGACTCGCTCAAACCACAACCTTTATGACTGTGGTAAAAGGTTAAGGTTGGATTCATGCAGCACTGTTAGTTACATTAGTGAGAACATCACGTGGGAACTAAAACTAAAGGCTCTCCCATCCAGTAAGGACATTAACATGGCTGAGAAAACTTTAAGCACTAATTCCCAAGGATATGTTGTTGTTAACCTCTTAGTCTTAATAGCCAGCTTTATGCTGCCACAAAACTTGGTGTTTTGAAGGACCTATGTTCTCACTTAATACTTGGCCAGGATTTCCAGCGTCAGCATCTGACTGAAATTTGAATACGGAGGACCCTTTCCTGAGCTAACTGTGAAAGGTGCTGAAAATTACTGTGCACTGACAGCAGGAAAAATAGATGAGCCATCCCTCTTTCCAAACTTAACTGCCTAGCTGTAAACCAATTGCTGCCAAATCAAGGTGCTTTAGCAAAGATGATCAGGACTTCATTGCAGTGGAAATTTGCTAATTACTTTGAGAAGGCAGAATTGAGACATGCATATCACCAGCCTCAGTGGCAGTGGTGAACGATCCTACCCACCGACACAAGAAGCAAATGTGTGTGGATTATTCACAGAATCAATCAATGCATAGAGTAGGATGCTTACCCCATTCAATGTCCACTTTACATTTCCCTAGCACTTTTACTTTCTCTCCTGCAACCATCTTTAAAATAATGTCGGACTGTTACATTTTAAGTTTGGGCAATAGTTTGTCTTTCAGGTCTTTTGGAATTTATGACCCAGCAGCCCCTGTGTCTTGTTCCATTGTTAATTTTAATACGAATAAGAATCTCTGACCGAGGGATGTACATTAATTTCAATGCCCCATCATCCTCAGAGTCACTTTGGTACCCTGGCTCACGACTAGAACTTTGGAAGATTGATTTTTTTTATATACTTCATTTTCTGGTTTTTCTTCCTTCTATGACCCTCGTCTTTCTCTCTCTCTCTCTCGCTCTCTTTCGGTTTTGGACACTTTGATTGGTGTCCTTTATTGTCACAAAAATAACACTTAGCCTTTTTGTAATAAGCTATCGGGGCTGTCGCTATTTCTCCCACAGCAGGAGCATTCTTATCGGTCCATTCTCTTCACTACGTGCTTCCCCTGTATAATATCAGTGCTACAATTGGCCATTTCGAAACTCAGTGCTATCTCATAGGCAGACGATGTCCAAATTTTTTGAACTCAAAAATATTTGTTGGGCATGGCAGTCTGCCAAACCGATCAGCAATCTGTCTCTCAAAGCCTCGTCCAAGAACTTATCAAAACTATATGTCTCGAACAATTTACACAATTTGGCCAAATATTGGCTAACTGTTTTGCCAGCCTTTTGCTTTCTGGCATAGAATTTCTATCTATGGTTTTGGGGACAGATGATTTCCAACAAGGTCACATAACTCTTTCTAAGACTTAGTATTTGGCTTTACAGGTGCCAATAGAGTCTTGATCAGAGTGTACATTCTGCTTCCCTCCTCGCTTAAAAACAGTGAATGTATCTTATGGATTGAACTTTGAATAAATGGGAAGGGGAGGAGAGGGAGGGAGGGAAGGGAGGGGGGAAAAAGGGGAGAAAATGACACTGTATATATTCAAGAGAAAAATGTCTGTATGTATTTTGGTCAGTATGGTTTATAGTGTGAAAAATAATTTTTTATTTTTATTTTTTAAAGTGCCGGTTTTTATTGCAGATTTCAGTATCCCTCACATCATGAGCAATGCAGTACATATCGAACCTATCTACATCATCATATCAGTCTTCAGCCTCTCTATATTCCCCAAAGCATCCTTCTGCCATTTTCACTACTTATTACTTAGTAACAAAGTAAATCCGCTCTGCTAGTGCTGTTTACTCTCACTCTTCTGTTGTCGTCTTCTCTAGTTTCTTCCCTTTTTCACTGCTGGATAAACAAGTGGTTTCGTCCCGTTGAAGCTCGATGCCATCCCGGTCATCGTTTTTGCCACAACATTCTCACCTCTGATGTCCTCTTTACTCGAAATCGCATAGATTCCGCTATCCGGAGTGTAGAATTTTTTGTTTTGATCCTCACTCCCAATTCTGTCGTATATTTCTCTTAAAGAATCACCTCGCATGAGAGAAAAAAAAACAGTAAGCATTATTTATTCTGATCAAGATGGCGTCTTGATCTAGAACACGTAATACAAACATAACTCCTTTTATGATGTCACACACATAACAGATATGTTCTTGATTAATAAGGGTGTCAAAGGTTTAAATTATTTTTTTAAATTTAGAAATCCAGCACAGTTACAGGCCATTTCTGCCCACGAGTTCCATGCTGCCCAATTACACTCAATTGACCTACAATCCCCTGGTACATTTGAAATGGTGGGAGGAAGCATGCTGGAACATCAGAACCATGCTAGACAAGGCTGACAGCCACCGACCTGAACGTCGGTCTGCCCTCATTGCACATGAACTCCTCAGACTTGACATCGACATAGCCGCTCTCAGTGAAGTCCGCCTGGCAGATGTAGGCAGCCTCCAAGAACGCGGTGTGGGCTACACACTCTACTGGTCTGGCAAGCCTTTGGATGAACGACGCCTATCTGGTGTAGGCTTCATGGTCAAGAACTTCATTGCCTCCAAACTCGAAAACCTTCCGACAGGCCACTCGGACCGAATCATGTCCATGCGACTCCCCCTTCAAAACAAGCGTCGCATCACCCTCATCAGTGTCTATGCTCCAACCCTCCAGGCGGAACCAGCAGAAAAGGACAAGTTCTACACTGACCTGCGCAACCTCATCCAACGCACCCCTACAGCCGACAAGGTTGTCATCCTTGGCGACTTCAACGCTCGCGTCGGCAAAGACTCAGAAACCTGGCCAGGAATCCTGGGCAAGCACGGCGTCGGCAAGTGCAACAATGGGCGCCTCCTGTTGGAGCTCTGTGCAGAACAGCGGCTTGTCATTACAAACACCCTTTTTCAGCAGAGGGACAGCCTGAAGACCACCTGGATGCATCCCCGATCCAAACACTGGCACCTCCTGGACTACATCCTGGTGCGAGAAAGTGACAAACGAGATGTGCTCCATACCAGGGTCATGCCCAGCGCGGAATGCCACACTGACCACTGGCTGGTTCGCTGCAAGCTCAACCTTCACTTCAAGCCAAAGCCCAGGAACAGTAAAGCCCCCAGAAAGAGGTTCAATGTTGGAAACCTGCAGTCAGATGAAGCGAGAGGAAACTTCCAGGCAAACCTCAAAGCAAAGCTCAACAATGCAATCCGCCTCACGGACCCGTCCCCTGAAACCCTCTGGGATCAGTTGAAGACTACCATACTGCAATCCACTGAAGAGGTACTGGGCTTCTCCTCCAGGAAAAACAAGGACTGGTTCGACGAAAACAGCCATGAAATCCAGGAGCTGCTGGCAAAGAAGCGAGCTGCCCACCAGGCTCCCCTTACAAAGCTGTCCTGTCCAGAGAAGAAACAAGCCTTCCATCGTGCATGCAGCCATCTTCAGTGCAAACTCCGGGAGATCCAAAATGAGAGGTGGACTAGCCTCGCCAAGCGAACCCAGCTCAGCGTGGACATTGGCGACTTCAGGGGTTTCTACGAGGCTCTAAAGGCTGTGTACGGCCCCTCACCCCAAGTCCAAAGCCTGCTGCGCAGCTCAGACGGCAAAGTCCTCCTCAGCGACAAGATCTCCATCCTCAACCGATGGTCAGAACACTTCCAATCTCTTTTCAGTGCCAACCGCTCAGTCCAAGATTCCGCCCTGCTCCAGCTCCCTCAACAGCCCCTAAGGCTAGAGCTGGATGAGGTCCTCACCCAGGATGAGACATATAAGGCAATCGAACAACTGAAAAGTGGCAAAGCAGCAGGTATGGATGGAATCCCCCCAGAGGTCTGGAAGGTCAAACTGCATGAGTTTTTCAATCTTTGTTGGGACCAAGGAAAACTGCCTCAGGACCTTCGTGACCCTGTACAAAAACAAAGGCGAGAAATCAGACTGCTCAAACTACAGGGGAATCACCCTGCTCTCCATTGCAGGCAAAATCTTCGCTAGAATTCTCCTTATAGACTAATACCTAGTGTCGCCGAAAATGTCCTCCCAGAATCAAAGTGTGGCTTTCGCGCAAACAGAGGAACTACTGACATGGTCTTTGCCCTCAGACAGCTCCAAGAAAAGTGCAGAGAACAAAACAAAGGACTCTACATCACCTTTGTTGACCTCACCAAAGCTTTTGACACCGTGAGCAGGAAAGGGCTTTGGCAAATACTAGAGCGCTTCAGATGCCCCCTCAAGTTCCTCAACATGGTTATCCAACTGCACGAAAACCAACAAGGTCAGGTCAGATACAGCACTGAGCTCTCCGAACCCTTCTCCATTAACAATGGCGTGAAGCAAGGCTGTGTTCTCGCACCAACCCTCTTTTCAATCTTCTTCAGCATGATGCTGAACCAAGCAATGAAAGACCTCAACAATGAAGACGCTGTTTACATCCGGTACCGCACGGATGGCAGTCACTTCAATCTGAGGCGCCTACAAGCTCACACGAAGACACAAGAGAAACTTGTCCGTGAACTACTCTTTGCAGACGATGCCGCTTTAGTTGCCCATTCAGAGCCAGCTCTTCAGCGCTTGACGTCCTGTTTTGCGGAAACTGCCAAAATATTTGGCCTGGAAGTCAGCTTGAAGAAAACTGAGGTCCTCCATCAGCCAGCTCCCCACCATGACTACCAGCACCCCCACATCTCCATCGGGCACACAAAACTCAAAACAGTCAACCAGTTTACCTATCTCGGCTGCACCATTTCATCAGATGCAAGGATCGACAACGAGATAGACAACAGACTCGCCGAGGCAAATAGCGCCTTTGGAAGACTACACAAAAGAGTCTGGAAAAACAACCAACTGAAAAACCTCACAAAGATAAGCGTATACAGAGCCGTTGTCATACCCACACTCCTGTTCGGCTCCGAATCATGGGTCCTCTACCGGCATCACCTATGGCTCCTAGAACGCTTCCACCAGCGTTGTCTCCGCTCCATCCTCAACATTCATTGGAGCGCTTTCATCCCTAACGTCGAAGTACTCGAGATGGCAGAGGTCGACAGCATCGAGTCCACGCCGCTGAAGATCCAGCTGCGCTGGGTGGGTCACGTCTCCAGAATGGAGGACCATCGCCTTCCCAAGATCGTGTTATATGGCGAGCTCTCCACTGGCCACCGTGACAGAGGTACACCAAAGAAAAGGTACAAGGACTGCCTAAAGAAATCTCTTGGTGCCTGCCACATTGACCACCACCAGTGGGCTGATATCGCCTCAAACCGTGCATCTTGGCGCCTCACAGTTTGGCGGGCTGCAACCTCCTTTGAAGAAGACCGCAGAGCCCACCTCACTGACAAAAGGCAAAGGAGGAAAAACCCAACAGCCAACCCCAACCAACCAATTTTCCCCTGCAACCGTGTCTGCCTGTCCCGCATCGGACTTGTCAGCCACAATCGAGCCTGCAGCTGACGTGGACATTTACCCCCTCCATAAATCTTCGTCCGCGAAGCCAAGCCAAAGAAAGAAGAATAAGGGTGTCAAAGGTTTAAATTATGTTTTTAAATTTAGAAATCCAGCACAGTAACAGGCCATTTCTGCCCATGAGTTCCATGCTGCCCAATTACACTCAATTGACCTACAATCCCCCGGTACATTTGAAATGGTGGGAGGAAGCTGGAGTCCCCAGGAAAAACCCACATAGACAAAGAGAGAACGTATAAACTCCTAACAGACAGCGTGGGTTTCGAACCCCAGTCCCGATCGCGGGAGAATGCAGAATAGGGTTGAAAGGAAGAACTTATCAATCATGATTTGAATGCAGAGCAGGCTCGATGGGCTGAATGCCCTAATTCTGCTCCGGTTTCATGATTATTCACTGATGCTTATTAAAATTAAGATGTCTCTAAATACATTTTTATTCACTTGTTTGCAATGAGCAAAGATATAATTATTTTGATAATAAAATCAACTTATGTACCAAACAAAGTTTAGCACTCTTAAATTAAGCAAATTTAAGCGTGTCTTTTAAAAAAAATATAGCTGAAAGTTAAACCAGGTATGTCTGGACAGCAAGGGGCTTTGAAAATATACTTGACAGCAAGGGGCTTTGAAAATATACTCTCTCAAACATGTTAAAAAGTCTTGTCACAAGAAAATCTCTTAATCCTGAAGTCAAAATCAATTCTAAAATTTTATATTTATTTTCTTATTCATTAACAACACTGTCCAATTCTTCCTTCCTTATTCCCATGCAGTCTGAAATCAATTCTAAAATTTTATATTTATTTTCTTATTCATTAACAACACTGTCCAATTCTTCCTTCCTTATTCCCATGCAGTCTGAATTTCCAGACCTCAACTTCCCTTTGACTGTTTCGAAATTTACTCACATTTTCAGTCATCTATTAAACCCATTATGATGTTTTTGGAATATAGCAGCAAAGAGGAGCACCTGACCAAAAAATCCATGCAGTCATGGGGTTGCATATTAATTATACACACTCCATCCAAATTGAGGAGGAAACTCTGGCTCCTGTAACAAAGAGTGTAACTTATTACACCCATGTACCATCCAAAAACATTTGAACTATTCTAATTGATTTTCTACTTCAGGTATGACTTTATGCATCCATTGTCTGTGCTCTTCAGCAATGCCTCACACATTTCTAGCCAAAGCAGAATTACACCTTTAACCTTTTGATTTTTCTTTTCAGTTCCATAGTTTTAAAGTGGAGAAAAGTATAATGTAGTGGTGTGGTATTAAACAGCGTGTTTTTTTAAAAAAACGACTGCAGAAACTATCAAAAGATTTCCCTGTGTGATAAAACAGAATTCTTTTTTTTTTTTGAAGACTTTATTTAAAATTTTATAACATGAATACAATAGAGAATTACATTTAAAGAAAGAAAAAATTAAAATGGTATGATTACAATATTACATCAGAAAACTACACAAAATAACCCCCCCCGTTAATTGTAACACAATATTAGTAATCTAACTTAAAATTAGTCCAGCCCTCCCCCCAAAATAAAGAGTGAAGAGTTAATAAAATTAACATTATATATGGAAAAAAAAACTTAACCTAAAAAAAATTCTAACAACAAAAGAAATTTTTATCAATAGTAAAATATCACGCTTAAACATATATTTAAATCAAACTTAAATGCATATATTTAGCAAACGGAGTCCACTTTAACTTATAAAAAGACATCTTATCCTGAATTGAAAAAGATATCCTTTCCATAGTCAAACAAAATTTCATCTCCAAATACCACTTATCTAAAGTTAATATATTTTTTATCTTTCCAAGTAAGTGCTATACATTTCTTAGCCACGACTAAAGCTAAATAGATAAAGGAAATCTGATAATCCTCTAAACCTAAATCAATTGATGATTGCATGTTCCCTAATAAAAATATATCGGGATCTAATACAAGATGGATATTATATAAACTGTTAAAAATAGATTGAATATCTTTCCAAAACTGTTGCAATCGATCACAAAGCCAAACAGTATGCAAAAAAGTATTGGCCGTCTGATCACATCGAAAACAAGAATCCAACTTACTAAGACCAAATTTTTAAAATTTCTCCGGTGTTAAATATAACTGATGAATAAAATTATAATTAATCATCGCTAGTCTAGCATTAATTAATTTCCAAATACTATTCTGACAAATTTCCATCCAAGCTTCTTCAGCTATTTTATGTCGTAAATCTTTTTCCCATTTCAACTTATCTTTATCCCAGTCTTTTTTACTATCAATTTCTTGTAAAATACAATACAAATCAGATATATATCCCTTTTTTGGTATTGAAAGTACATATTCTTCAAAACTAGATTCAGGTAATAAAATCATATGTTGACCACATAACTGTTTTACAAAAGATCTTAATTGATAATATACAAATATAGAATTTCCACTAATATAAAATAGAATTCTGACAACAACTCTATCACTGCATCTTGGTATGTGGCCAACTTGAACCTTGCACTTTTGTTCGGACATCTGTCATGTTCCCCCACACCTCGATGTAGGGTTCAAGCCCAAAACATTGGTGATGTATCTTTACCTTTGCTACACAAAGGCACTGTTTGAGTTTCTCCAGCATTTGTGTGTTTTTTCACTTCACCACGGTGTCAACAGAATCCTGTTTTACCTCTGAACTACAGTACTGATCTTCACCCAACACAGGGAAAGTGAGATTGAGTAATTACAATGGGCTGTTTTAAATTTTGAACAAATCTGTACATTAGAGTATATTGTGAATCATCAACTGTCAAGATTGTTGGCACATATTCTCTGCAAAAACCATCCTAGTTTCCAGCTATTTTAGGATAGCCCAAAGGCACAAATAGCATCTATTGCTGTTGAAACATATCATTTTGTTCAGCAAATTACTGACCCAGATTAAGTCACATAGCATTACCACAAGGAAATATGGGTTGATGCACTTCAAGCTCTGGTGTAGTGTAGAGGGGAAATAATGTTTTGTTTGGTTAACAGTTTAACTCACAAAGAGCACAACTCTGTTACCAAAAATCCAAGGCTCACAGGTCAATACCTTCACTCATCTTTATCCTCAGCATATTTTAATGAAGGTCCAGTGTCGTGATTTATGAATGGCAATCTAAATTAATATGCATTCTTTATGAATGAATAGAGATGAGCTGGTCATGCATGCCCCAACTCTCCACAACACAGAACATGTTACAATAAATGTTCCTTGGATCAATTGTGATTGGTCACCCAAGTTGATCAACTGAAGACGACTGATGCTATCAACTTGCCAAGTATGTAACCCGAGCAACCAATATCCACCTTCATTATCCCAATGCACAAATTATACAATAAGTCACATGCAGAAATCCAAGCCAATACGAGGAGAGGAAGCAAAAAATATGCAAATCCCTAGCCGTGTCTCAAGGGCAAACAAGCAAAAAGCGAGCATTTTCAAAACCTCTGGCTGTGCTATAATTATAATGACTGAAAATGTAAAGTGCTCTTCCTTCTTTCCAACACTTTGAGAATTCTAATGTTCCAAAATTCCTGCTGTATCAGTACCAACTTCAGTAGTTCATTTCCATCATGCCATTTTTCCTCAAAGGGGTTGAAATTACTTCTGATAATCAGATAGAATGTGTATTTCCAATTCTTTGTCATACTTCTCTATAGCTTTAATGAATAGAGAAACTCAGCTGGTCAAAAGCGTACATTATATAGCAAAGATACAGATATATAACCAATGTTTCAGGCTTGAGCCTTTCATCCCAATGATGCACAAAGCCAAGAGTGACAGTTTGTCAGTCCAATTAACCCAATGGAATGTGAAATCGGCAAAATTATTAAGTGCAGAAGACATTGCAAACAAAAACTCTGGTAGTAACTGGAGCATACTGTTGGCTGATTCTGCTCAGATTTACTTCAATAACACTTATGTTTCAACTTTCAGTTGAAAATATTTGTTTTCAGAAATTGCCAGTGTGACATTAGTTACGGATAACAGTGCAAGTCTACAGCCCCACCATCATCCAGCATTTATTTGCACCAAAGGCACTGAATGACAAAAGCTGGAACAGTACTAAAGCAGCTGCCGACTCAGAGCTGTACCAGGATGTACTGCAAGCATCAGCTCGACTATATGTACAGATTGCTTTCACCTACCTAGCTCCAATTAGTTATCAGTTGAAGCTGGATAATACAAATATAGCTTAGATTGACAGTGGTCATTCCAGTCACCAAACACAATGGAAACCTGCTCAATTCCCCCCAAAAAATTCAAGGAAAATCCCAAAAGATTAGTATTTCAAAGGTGTGCACACAACCACCGAAAGCATTTAAAATCCACAATACAATAGAAAAAGCAGAACAGTATTTAAATATAGAGATATTTAAATATAGAGATATTTAAATATAGAGATATTTAAATATAGAGATATTTAAATATAGAGATATTTAAATATAGAGATATTTAAATATAGAGATATTTAAATATAGAGATATTTAAATATAGAGATATTTAAATATTGAATGCAGTGGTCTGGCAGTGCTCAATAGCACAGTAAACCTCCAGCCAAGGCCAGTGATTAGGAAGGCAAGTGGAAAGTTAGGCTTGTTGCAAGGGAAATGGAATTTTAAAAATGGAAAAGCCTCGTGACAACCATGCTGGATGTTTCAAGTCGACATCTTTATCATTGTGCTTAGTTTTGATTTTTTAAAAATCAATTTAATGTTGGACATTCTTACCTTGGCAGCAATGCAATGGATAACTGTGATATTCCTGGGAATGAGGGAGTTGTCTCATGAGAAAAGATCAGGCCTACACTCTCTACTGTCCAGAAATATTGGTGAACTGATTGAAAAAATACAAGATTCCACAGGAACTTCAGAAGTTAGATACTACAAAGATATTTTGCCCTATGGGTAAATCTTGAATCAGGCAAACAAGGAGTCACCACCTGAGAATAAGACCAGCAGAGTTTCTTCTCACAGAAGGTGGGAAATCTTTGGACTTCATTATCCCCGAGATCTATGGGATGCTGAGTCATTAAATATTAAAGACAGATCTTCAAAATAAATAAAGTGGGGTGGGATCCAGAGTTGTGAGGACCATGCCAAAAAGGGCAAGTTAAAGATCAGCAATAATCCTGTAGAATATTGGAGCAGACTAGAGAAAGCACCTGGTTATATCCTGCTATTTTCCTGCAATATTACAAAGCATTAATAGTTGGTTCATTCAGATTGACAAGGTCTTCCCTCCCAGATCAAGAACAGACCAATTACGTCCAAATTTAAAACCAATGTTTTTAGTTCAATCACATCTCCCATTGAAAACCACTTTTCATTATTGAGTTTGGGGGGTGGGGGGGGGGAAGGGGGGTGGAGAGGTACAACACTGGAACAGGCCCGAGGCATCCCGGGTCGATCATCAAGGGCCCATTTGTATTAATCCCTTTTTATTCTTACATTCCCATCAACTGCCCCTTGCCCAATTTTATGATTTATTCCCACATTAGGAACAATTTACAGTGGCCAATTTACCTGGCAACTTGCATATTTTTGGGATGTGGAAGAAAACTAGAGCATCTGGAGGAAGCCCATGGCATGTCAGGAGGAATGTGCAGTCTAGAATAGAACAGTTGTCACTGAAACTACAAGGCAGCGGCTCTGCCTGCCGCATCAGTGTACTGTGAATTCATACATAGCAAGCTTCTACTCTTCACCACATAGGAAGATGATCCAAGCCATAGAGAGATATAGGTCAGAAATAGGCCTTTAAGATCAAGGCCATGACAACCTAAATTTGTACACTAACCTGGGCACATTTTGTTCTTCAGCTCCCCAAAAATTCTACCGTTCATCTGCAATCTATTAACAGATGCCAATTAACATAACCAAAACTGAGTGGAAACCCCCAATCTAGTTTGTTGTTAGTTCCCTATCCGTGCTTTATGTATGCACCCACTACTGAGTGACATTGTTTTTTTTTTCATAATTCAATAATTCATCATGTCAGTTCATACGCATTCTCAAACAATGTAGCTTGTTTCATCTGCCCAAGATTAAGACCCACAGTCCAATTACTTGTGTTGCTTTAACCTGTAAAGTCTTCATCACTTCTTCTAGTCTCTTGATTAATTTTTCCTCCATTATAACCCATAGCTCTGAATATCAAGTTCTATTAAAGTTCCAGCTTGTTATGCACTTCCATTTTCCAACAAAGGACAGGTGTTAAAGCTAATTGTTTAATATGTGCCCTTGTTTAATATGTGACGTGCTGACAACAGAGAATGGAACCATTAAAGTTGGCGTTCTCAAAGGAACGACAGTGGAACAGATGAAGAATATTGAGTGTCAGAATGCACATCTGTGGGCTCACACAAGAGGAATGGAAACAGGCTTCAGATTAGTGATGGGATGAAGAGTATGGAGGAATGGGATCAAAGGTCAACAGCCCAAAATAAATTGAAATAATAGAGGGTGGCATGAAGAATACAGTATGATTTTCAGGTGCCAACACAAAGGTTTAAAAATAAGTACATAAAGCAACTAAAACATGAGTAAGAATTATATTGAGGATGAAGATGACCAGTCCAAAAATCTGTGAAACAAAAAAGCAACAGATATCAAAGGTTCAGGGGAGGTGCAACTGTTTACCTGCAGGATCCAAGTAAAGAAGTTGCATTCCACCCTGATTGTGTACATGGTTGGACAAGACAGTTGGCATGGAATGGATATCACCCAAAGTATTGGTGGAGCTTCACCCTGAAAATTTGGTGGGTGCTGGGGGCAGGAAGAATGCAGAGAAGCAGATGGAAGCTAACAAATGGTTAATTCAACAAGTCTGAAAAATGATGGGGGAGTGGGATTGATATCAACACCCCAATAACATTTCCATAAAAGGAACATTAGCTTGCTGTAAAACTCTTTGCTAAGTATATTACATAGAATCAATTTATAATATAAAGGGGTAACATTTACCATATTAGCATACCTGCCTCAGGAAGGTATTTTACTTTAAAGCTTGCTTAAAAATTACCCATACTGTTCAAAAAATAAATTTCATTACTTCCCAGTTACAAATTATGTCAGCATAAAAGAAGTGCACAAATTACTGGTTATTTGGTATCTGCTCTTATTCAATTCATTACTAGTTCAGGCAACATGATCTGATTAATTTAGATGACCTAGCCACCACTATAAACATGATTAACTTTAATATCATATTAGCCTTTAACTTCACCTCTGCTAATGTTCTCCTCTGCAAAACTGTATGTAGATTTGCTTAATGTACTAAAGTTACTGTGGAAACTGTGAATGCACTTTTGTACAACAATGGAAAATATAGACTATGATGGGTGGCTGAACTTGCTAACGCAAGAGACTCAAACATTAAACTTCAGATTTTTGAGAAACCACAATAATTACGCGATCACAAACCACACCCTCTAAAACTACCATTTCGTCCGATTCCTGTCTCAGCTAACATATTTCCACAAGGTGTACATTATACATCCAAGACCTTCATGTGGCTCACAAGCTGCAGTTTGGCCACCCCGGTCTATAATTATCACAGTTCTTGAAGACCACAATTAGCAAAGTGATGCTCTTTGTTTTGTTCTGAATGCACTAACAATCAGAAGTATCCAAATAGGAGCAGGGGAACTTTTTTGTTCTTACTTGTAGAGGGCTGGACACAGGTTATGACTTTATTTACTCATAGGGGAATTCACAAAAAGGGCACATACTGACAGACTAACGTACACTGCACATAAGCACAGTATACTGAGAAACGAGGGTCGAACTTGTTCAGCAACGACCACTCTCATGCACAGTGAGCTGTGTAACAAATAAATGAGTACATATACATACCATATTTTCACTCATATAACACACACACACGCGCATATAACGAGCACACATATAACTCACAGCAAATTTTAAACTATAGCCCTTTTCACATTGGCTTGCCAGAAAATTGGTGGATCAAAATAGCTTTTTTTGCCGTTCACACAGGACCAATGTTAACTGGTTCTCTGTGCCCTTTCACACACATCATCTGACATACCCCCTGCCCCTTTCAAACTGGGCTAACTGGTATACTGATTCAAAATGAATCAGTGATGATACACCCTTCCTAGGCAGTTCATCCCCAGAGCAATCTGATGCCTGAGTGCTGGTTTGTGAGTGTTCACATTGGCACAATAACTGGTAGATTGGCAGTTAATTACTGGGTTAAAGTGCCAGCATGAATGGGGCTTATGTAAAAATATTCTTGTATACCGTGCTCACACATATACCTCATGGGTGTAGTATTTACATTCCAACTCACAAGAGCAATTCCACTTACCTGGGACATGAGACAAAACACATCCCATAGTCCCACTATCTGCCACGGTTAATCTCCCGTGATTTACAACCCATTCAACTTCCCCCAGAGGGGTCAATTGATCATTATATAGATGATATCCTCCTGCAACACACCAACAAGCTTTGAAGAGGATTGGGAGGAAAGAGATGCAGTGATTATTTGCAAGGATAGAAGGAATCAATTTAATAGATCGAAGACAGGCTTCAGAATTAAGCAGGATTTTTATTTCATCATGATTTAAAAAGTCTTTCTTTAAATGAAATCTTATCCTGTTTAAAAAAAGTTGCAACTGAGAGAGTTATGGTTTGATTTAATATAATGTACCCAATTCCCATGTTTGTCTGTAATTGTATGCATGTTTCATTGTTGCTATTGCTTTCCTATGCCCACTATAAATTGTGCACGCTGTTTTATTCTCACTACTACTTTCCCATGCCTGATATAAATTGTGCACATTTTGACATGTAAAGAATTCTTGTATACCCAGTGGATTATGCGGGTTATATGTGTAAAATTGTGGTAAACTTGGTCTCAGTATAGTCCCTGCTCAGGATTGGGGACAGGCACATTGCACTCGGCCCTCTGGAGTTGCCTGTAGCCTGGAGCTCAGCAATGGTCAAAACTAACAAGTACATACATATAAACCTGATTTCTAGCATCAATCACAGCTCAGGATCCAGGATGGGCCCATTGCAGTCTGGACTTCAGGGATGGTTGGAAGGCAATAACAAACAAAAGAGAGGCAGACTGTGTGTGCTACTCTTTTTCAATGCAGGGCTCGTCCAATTGTACAACAGGTTCCAGATGGAAAGGCCACATGACCCTTCACAATCCACACTCCCACTAGGTTCCAGACAGAAATGCCACATGACCCTTCACAATCCATACTCCCACCAGGTTCCAGACAGAAATGCCACATGACCCTTCTCAATCCTTACTCCCACCAGGTTCCAGACATAAATGCCACATGACCCTTCACAATCCATACTCCCACCAGGTTCCAGATGGAGAGGCCCCATGACCCTCCATAATCCACACTACACAAAGTCCACACATGTGGAAAAGACTGTTGGCTATTTAATTAATCCGTCATTACTGGAGCCAGAGGAAAAAAATGGCATGTCTATTCTAGAATTCTATTTATCCCATAAAAATCTTAAAATTATGAGACAAATTATTTAAAAAAAAGAGAAGTACTGTACTGAGCTGAATAGTGAAGTCACATGACCACTGCATCATCACCAAGGGCTTACACGTGTTTATCTGTACATTTTCCAGATCTTGCCATCACCATTGAAGCCAGCAGTTATTACCAATTGCTGATTCCCCATAAAAAGGTGGAGGTAAGGAGAAGTTAACAATTTAATGTTCCCTGGATTATAAACTAAAATAAAATCAAGGCATTGAGTGAAACAGGAAAGTCTGCAGACATTGGCATTGAAGTGCAATACACAAAAGTGCTGGGGAAACTCAGCAGATCACGCTGCATCTATAGGAAGTAAAGGGCAACCAATGTTTCGGGCCTGAGCCCTTCATCAAGGTCTGAGCAAAAAGCAGACAGGTGCCTGAATAAAAGTGGTGGGAGCAGAGGAGGAGGGTAGGAAGGAATGGGAAGGAGCGCAGACTAACAGGTAAGGGGTGATATAGGTGAGAGGGTAGAAGAGAAAAAAGGCTGAGGTGATAGGAGGATGGGGATAGATCTCTGAATGGAGAGGGAAGGGGTGGGGAGTTGGAGGAGAGAAGACAGAGGGATAGGGAAAGAGAGAAGGCCTTTTCATAGTGGGGAAAAAAAGTGTAAGTAAAGGTGGATATTCTCCACTTACCTTCCTGAAAGCCCGGGGGCAAATTCAGCAGGTGAACGCCGATCTGTCTAGAGGGTACACGAGGTAGAGAGAAGTCGCTCCACCTCCTCCATAAAGGCAATGCCGCTGAAAGCGGCTGCAAAGGGGCAGGCTGATGACGTCAGCCTGCCCTAGGAGCGCGATTTTTAAAACCCCGCATGCATACTCCATAGAACCATAGAACATGACAGCACAGAAATAGGCCCTTTGGCCCTTCTAGCCTGTGCCCAGACCATATCCCTTCATCCCCCTCCCAACCATGTTCCTGTCCACATTTTTCATCAATGTCAAAATTAAGCCAACGTTTACCAATTCAGCTTGTTCTACACTCGTACAACTCTCTGCGTGAAGGAGCTCCTCCAATGTTCCCTTTAAACCTTTCCCTGTAACACAGTTCTTCAACTCTTGGCAACATCCTTGTAAATTTCTTCTTTGGCCTTTCAATTTTATTGATATCCTTCCTGTATTTAGGTGGTCAAAGCGCCACACAATACTCCAAATTTGGCTTCACTAATGTCTTCAACTTCACCGTAACAACTGTGACACCAATGTCAGGGAATTATGTATCTGTATTTCCAGATCCCTCTGTTCTACTGCATTCCTCAGTGCCCAACTATTTACCATGCATGCTCTATCTTCGTTTGTAGATGTTGACATGGAGGTTTACAGAAAGGAAGTTAGGATGCTTGTAATATGGTGTGAGAACAATATCCCGAGTCGAAATATGGACAAGACAAAGGAGATGGTTGTGGACTGTAAAAGGACAAAAATCCACCACTTTCCATTACTCATTAATGAGAGCACAAAGTTCTGAAATGATTCTATCCTGGACTCACAACACCTCCTTGTTAGTCAGGAAGGTGCAGCAGCACCTGGACTTCCTTAGGAGGCCCAGGCTACTGCCTCTCATCTTGCTGACATTCTAAAGGAGCACAATTGAGGTTGTTGTGTCTGCTGCATCTTTGCGTAGTACAGTAGCTGCACCAGAAATCAATACAGAGATCATAAAAATGTCCTGGAAGATCATTGGGGACCCCCTTCTATTGATGACGTTTAATGGTGAATTGCTTAAATAGGGCTCAAAGAATTATAGAAGACCCTTTCCATCTAGCACACAAAATATTTTCCAGAAGGAGATACAGGAGCATCAAAATCAGATCTGCTATGCTGGGAATAAATAGCTTCATCCCACAGGCTGAGAGATTCAGAATCAGAATCAGGATCAGAATGTCATGAAATTTGGGGTTTTGAAGCAGTATCATAGTGTAAACATTCATATTATAACCATTTTACAACATAACTATATAAAAAAAAAGTAATAATGCACAAAAAGTGATGCAGTGTCTGTGGTTCACCGACTACCCAGGAATCTAATGGCAACAGGGAAGAAGCCGTCCCTGCGCCATCGAATAGCCATCTCCAGACTCCTGTACCCCCTTCCCGACCGCAGCAGAGTGAAGAGGGCATGGCCTGGGTGGTGGGGTCCCTGAAGATAGAGACTGGTCTCTCCAGACACCATATCATGTAGATGTCCTCGATGGAGCGGAGTCCGGAGCCTGCGATGCCGCAGGCCGAGTCAGCAACCCCCCGCAGTCCACTCCCGCCCCGAGAGTCGGCGCCTCCACACCAGGCAGCGACACAACCAGCCAGAATGCTCTCAACGGCACACCCGCAGAGGCCTACGAGCATACTGAACATACTAAATCCCCTCAGACACCCCACAAATCACAGCCTCTGCCAAGCCCTCCCCGTGACCGCACCAACACGGAGACTCCAGGACAGATCCCCGAGATGCCGACACCCAAGCATCCGAAGCCCTTGATCCTCTCCACCACCGAGTCCTCAATGAGGACTGTGCCATGTTCCCCTGACCCTCTCCCGAAGTCCAGAATAATCTCCTTGTTTTTGCCAACATTAAGCACAAAGCCGTTGTCGCTACACGATTCAACGAGCTGATCCATCTCCCTCCTACACGCCTCCCCATCGCCGATGGCGGTGAACTTTGCACAGGAGATCTGCCGGAGTCCTAAGATTGTCTGAACAGATCTCCACCAGTGCTCTTAACAAACAAAATATATTTCAAAGAACATTTCAAGCCTAATTCTGATTTGAACCATGTCAATCAGTAGTAGAAAGATGCTATAAACTCACAGAGCTAAAGAAAGGGGGGTGCAAGGATCCTCAATATACTGTTCCCGTCTACACAATTATTCTCTGAAAATTTCTTCAGAGTAATGGGTCAGAGAATTTCGGTGCTGTTATCAAAGAATTAAAGGCCCATATTACTTAATCTCTCCTCTTACAACAAACCCACCATCCCAGGAATCAATTTGGTGAATATTTGTTGCACTTCCTTTTGGCAGGGAGTTCAGTCCTGTTAACAATATTTCAGATATGTTCTCAGCAGTTTTATGCAATTGTAAGACCACCTCTCTAAGGCTAGCACAAGCTTTAATTTCTAATTCCTTGTCGGGCTTAAACATTACCATTTTGTAATTGGTGAACACCAACATCTTTCAGATTCTCCGTATTTAAAATTTTTGCACCTTTCAACTTTTTGAAAACCAAAAGGCCCCAACCCCTACATCTTCTTCTGATTGCCACAATCCTGCCTATTCACAGGTCATGTCAATATCTCTTTAGGGCCTTTCTGCCACCTCCTCGCAGCTTGTACTGCCACCTGGCTTTAGAACATCAACACACTTAGATAAGTGCACTGTTGCTTAAGCAAGACCTGAATAATATTGTCAGGCTGACCAATCCATATGTTGCTGCTTTCTCTTCCTCCATTCTTAAATTGCAGATTTATATTTTCAATCTACTGATCTGTGGTAGAATCTAAGGAATTTCGGAAGATGGCAATCACCATCTCCAGGGGCATTTCTTTCCAAACCCCAAGGTTGCACTTCATCAGACCCTGGGGATATAGCTTCACAGTCATGCTAATTTCACTTTGTGTTTTTTTTTAATTATCCCTTTTACTTTTAAGTCCTCATTCACACTGGACATTAAGTGGCACTCATCGAAGAACATAGTTTAATTCATGACAAATCTAAATTGGTTCTACAATTATTTTGCTAAACAGTGCACAAACATTAATGCAAACATTTTACGGCTAGGGTGCATCTAATTCACAAATAGAATTGACAAAGTATTGAGTGGAAAATAAAATGTAGGAAGATGTGAATTCAATTGTGGAACAGGGCAAACACAATTGCACTTACTATGGGCAAAATGGATTCATCAGTTATGTCTTCTTTCTTTGGCTTGGCTTCGCGGACGAAGATTTATGGAGGGGGTAAAAAGTCCACGTCAGCTGCAGGCTCGTTTGTGGCTGACAAGTCCGATGCGGGACAGGCAGACACGATTGCAGCGGTTGCAGGGGAAAATTGGTTGGTTGGGGTTGGGTGTTGGGTTTTTCCTCCTTTGCCTTTTGTCAGTGAGGTAGGCTCTGCAGTCTTCTTCAAAGGAGGTTGCTGCCCGCCAAACTGTGAGGCGCCAAGATGCACGGTTTGAGGCGTTATCAGCCCACTGGCGGTGGTCAATGTGGCAGGCACCAAGAGATTTCTTTAGGCAGTCCTTGTACCTTTTCTTTGGTGCACCTCTGTCACGGTGGCCAGTGGAGAACTCGCCATATAACACGATCTTGGGAAGGCGATGGTCCTCCATTCTGGAGACGTGACCCATCCAGCGCAGCTGGATCTTCAGCAGCGTGGACTCGATGCTGTCGACCTCTGCCATCTCGAGTACTTCGACGTTAGGGATGTAAGCGCTCCAATGGATGTTGAGGATGGAGCGGAGACAACGCTGGTGGAAGCGTTCTAGGAGCCGTAGGTGGTGCCGGTAGAGGACCCATGATTCGGAGCCGAACAGGAGTGTGGGTATGACAACGGCTCTGTATACGCTTATGTAATGTAATGTAATGTTATGTAATGAATCAGAAAATCTCTCATCAGGCAAACAAGGTTCAGTCACAACTTTAATCAGAAAGCTGCACAAACAGTTTGCAGATTTATGATTAAAATACAGGAGGGTAATATGACCCCATTGGTTTAAGAAACCAAATACTCTTCATTATTTGGTATTTGAGGATAAATTTTACTGATTGAATTATGATTCTAATCATGACTGTTGACCATTATGTTTGCATGGAAAGGTAAGCAGCTTAAGAATTCAATTCTGGTCTCATTTGCTAAGTGCCTTCTCATGTTGTCTTCCAAAAATAAATTGCAAAACTGCACATGGGGTAAACATGTGAAAAAACACAATCATCCAGTTCAGAACCCCTGCAATAAATGAGGTATGACAATTGACAGTAGTATAGTCAGGTTGCTAAACAGATAAATAGCTGTCCTGCCAATTGTGCTAAACATGCAATAGAATAGTGGTTGGGTGTTGTCCTTTGCATCTAAAATTCAGGTCTATTGAATTTTATAATTAATCAGCTGTTACCAAATTGCACATTTACTGCTAATCCAAACAGTTGGAGGTAATTAGCATAACTATAAAATATTCATGATTAAATTAATCATTTGCAAAGATTTCCCTCATTTGAATGCTTGGCAAGATACTTATCAACCTATTGTATATTTCTTGCAATTTCTTTCTTTATTTCTGTATATTTTACTCCCAAAGATATATGGTATGTTGCATCCCTGGTATTCATTTAACATAGAAAACAAAGACCAACATTTCTATCTTTGTTCCTTAAGAAAAAACAAGCATCAATTTAAACAAACAAAGACTATCTGGAGAAACTCAGCAGGTCAGATAACATCTACGGTTAGAGATAGTCGGTCATCATTTCAGGTTTGAGCCCCTTATGCAATTTTACCTAATTTCACTCAACATTTTTGATAAAGTGGGGAAGAAACTGGGAGTAGGACCCCAGAGGTGATAGAAGATGGGACAAAAGGTGTGAAAGGTGAAAAGAAAGAATCTCATGTATGTTACATTCTAAATGTAGTATTACATGATAATAATGGAACCTTTACAGGTAGCGGGAGAAGCATTAGGGAAAGAGGGAGTTGGAGAGAAAAGGCCAAGAGAGTAAAACATATTAGTAAAAAAAGAGATGGAAACTGGATTCAAATAGGAGTGAGTTTACCTAAAATAAGAAAAATCAATATTCATGCCATTAGGTTAAAACCCATTTTTTCTCAAAGTACAAGTTAATCCCATTTCTTTGTTCTTAGACAAGAACCAAGAATACTTGCACATGAATAACAAGATTCCACTGCACAATTTATATCTATCAATCTAATCTCCATTGAAATGCTATTATCCAACTGTTGTGTACAGAGCCATTGTCATACTCACGCTCCTGTTTGGCTCCGAATCATGGGTCCTCTACAGCTCTTAGAACGCTTCCATCAGCGCTGTCTCCGCTCCATCCTCAACATTCACTGGAATGACTTCATCACCAACATCGAAGTACTCGAGCTGGCAGAGTCCGCAAGCATCGAATCCATGCTGCTGAAGATCCAACTGTGCTGGGTGGGTCACGTCTCCAGAATGGAGGACCATTGCCTTCCCAAGATCGTGTTATATGGCGAGCTCTCCACTGGCCACCGAGACAGAGGTGCACCAAAGAAGAGGTACAAGGACTGCTTAAAGAAATCTCTTGGTGCCTGCCACATTGACCACCGCCAGTGGGCTGATATCACCTCCAACCGTGCATCTTGGCGCCTCACAGTTCGGCAGGCAGCAAGCTCCTTTGAAGAAGACCGCAGAGCCCACCTCACTGACAAAGGACAAAGGAGGAAAGACCCAACACCCAACTCCAACCAACCAATTTTCCCTTGCAACTGCTGCAACCGTGCCTGCCTGTCCCGCATTGGACTTGTCAGTCACCAACGAGCCTGCAGCAGACGTGAACATACCCCTCCATAAATCTTCGTCCGCGAAGCCAAGCCAAAGAAGAAGAAAAGAAAGAAGAAGCTTTGGTCCATCCAAGGCCAAAGGAAGGAAGCTGCACATGGATCCAGAGGAAGCAGATGAGGTCCTAAATAAGTACTTCCCAAAGGTATTCATCAAAAAGGGCATTGATATTTTAGGGCATGCCAATTTTAAGGAGGCTTTTTCCAAAAAAAAACATTAAGGAAGATAAATCTCCAGGGCTTAACGGAATCTACTCCAGGATACTAAGGCAGGCAGAGAGGTCACTACTCAGGCCTCGACCAAGATCTTTGTATCCTCCTTTAACTTCAGATGAGGTCCCAGAACATTACAGAACAGCCAATGCTGTCCCTTTGTTTAAGGTGCAACAGGGAATAAACCTGGAAATTATAAACCAGTAAACCTTATTTCAGAGGAGAGAAATTATTTGAGAAGATTCTTAAGGAGAGGATTTAAGTACAAACTTTTTAAGAAAGTTAGCATGGTTTTCAGAGATGTTACCTGCATTGACGTTAGTAAAGAATTTTACAAAATCCCTCATGATAGGTTGGTCTAGAAGATTAAAAATCAAATGTAAGGTAGATAGAGTCGGCAATTTGCATACAATGTTGCGTTGGACAGCAAGAGGATATCTGTGATCAGTGGAGCTCTGCAAGAATCAGTACTGGAATCTCTAATTGTGATACAAGCAAATAATGTAGATGAAAATAAAGATGACTTATTAGTAAGTTTGAAGACAACAAAAAAAATTGGTGAAGTTATGGATTTTCAAAGTTCAAATTTATTGTCAGCACACATGCCATCACACATAACCGTGAGATTCTTTTCTTCCCTGTGGGTCAAGCAGAATTTAACTCATCAGTAACAATAAACTGTACACAAGAAAGATGCATGCCATATATATTCCTGTTATAGTCAAGTTTTGGGAACCAATTTTTTGGATCAAATTTGGTGGAGCAGGGGTGGGGGGGAGGGGGAAAGAGAGGGGTCATCTTTTACATGGATATTACTTTTGACTGCGATAAGTACCTGCATTGTTCAAGACATAGGGAGCTCAGGTAGCTGGGACTGGGTGGTAAGTCTGCATTTGTGGTATTAGGAGCTTGGAAAGGTGGATGGCTGGGGTGTGGGGAGCTCTGGAGGGCAGGTGGCTGGGGTTAGGGTCTGTGGGAGCTTGGAAAGGTGGGTGGCTGGGACCTAGGAGAGCTTCTGTGGCCGGGGGTTGGGAGCTCTGGTGGCTGGCATTGGTTCACTGTCAGGGTGTTGGGAGCTTTGAAAGGCGGGAGGCTGGGACCTAGGAGAGAGTCTGTGGCTTGGGCATACAGAGCTCTGATGGCCGGGTGACTATGGCAAGGATCTGCAGTCAGGGTGACTGGAGATCAGATGGGCATGACCGAGTGCCAAGTCCACTTTCGGGGTGTGGGAGCTTGGAAAGGCGGGCGGCCAGGACTTAGAAGAAAGTCGGTGGCCAGAGCTCTGGTGGGCAGGTGGCCAAAGCAAGGGCCCACGGTCGGAGTGTTGGGACCTCAGATAGGCAGGCAGTCAGGGCCAGATATAAGGGAGGTGGGGGTCAACTATTACATGGATCATATGGAAAACACACAATATTTTTGGCCAATAAGGGTCAACTATTACATGAGTATATACAGTATCCAAAAGAGAAATAGAAAGAAATGTAAACAAGCAGTCTGCAATATAGAAAAAAATTAGTAATAAATAATTTGTGTAGTAAGAGTCCTTAAATGAGTCTCTGATCCAAATGTTTTGTAATTGATGGTGGAGGGGTAACAGGGGTTCCTGAACCTGGTGATGAGTCTTGTGTGGAGCCTCATGAAATGGGAGATCTTAAAACAGCTTTTTTGCATCAGTATTTATTCAGGAAACTGACATAAAGAATAAGTAAGGAAGAGAAACAAGTTGCAGCAGCATGGAGCACATAGAGATAAAAGAGGAGGTGCTTGCTGCCTTACGGCGAATTAAGATAGATAAATCCCCCAGACCTGACATGATATTCCTTCAGACCTGGAGGGAGACTAGACTAGTGTAGAAACTGTAGGGGCCCTGGCAGAAATATTTAAAACATCCTTAGCTATGGATAAGGTGCCGGAGGATTGGAAGGTAGCTCATGTTGTTCCACCATTTAAAATAGGTTTCAAAAGTAAACCAGGAAATTACATCCCTGTCATCAATAGTAGGATGGTATTCTGAGAGATTGGGTGTACAAGTATTTGGATAGGCTGATTAAAGATAGTCAGCATGGCTTTTTGCGTGGTAGGTCATGTTTAATAGAATTTTGAGGAAGTTACCAAGAAATTAGGTGAAGAAAAGGCTGTGGATGTTGTCTACATGGACTTTAGTAAGACCTTTGACAAGGTCCCACATGGGAGGTTATTTCAGAAGGTTAAGACACTTGGTATCCATGGAGAAGTTGTAAACTGGATTCAAAATTGGCTTAATGGGAGAAGGCAGAGGGTGATAGTGGATGATTGGTTCTCATACTGGAGGCCTGTGATGTGCCTCAGAGATCGATGCTTGGATCATTTTTGTTTGTATCTGGATGATAATGTGGAAAATTGGATCAGCATGTTTGCTGATGACATTAAGATTGGAAGCCTTTCAAAGCTTGCAGAGGAATTTGGACCATCTGGTAAAATGGGCCAGAAAGTGGCAGATGGAATTTAATGCAGACAAATGTGAGGTGTTGGATTTTGGAAGGGCAAATGAAGGCAGGACATACATAGTTAATGGGCACTGAAAAGTAACAAAGGGATCTGGGACTTATAGATACATAATTCTCTGAAAGTGGTGTCACATACAGACAGGATTATAAAGAAAGCTTTTGGGATTGGCCTTCATAGATTGAAGTATTGAGTACAGGAGTTGGGATGTTATGGTGAGGTTTTATAAGACATTGGTCAGGCCAAATTTGAAGTATTATGTCCAGTTCTGGTCGCCAAACAATAAAAAGAATATCAGTAAGATTGAAAGAGAGCAGCAATTTACTAGGATGTTGCTGGGTCTTCAGGAGTTGAGTTACAGGGAGTGATTAAACAGGTTAGGACTTTATTCCTTAGACCAGAGAAGAATGAGGGAGATTTGATAGAGGTTTACAAAATTATGAAAGGTATAGACAGAGTAAATTGAGACAAGTACAAGAGGACATGGCTTTAGGGTGAAAAGGAGAACATTAGGGAGAACTTCTTCACTCAGAGAGTATGGAATGAGCTCCCATTTGTTGTGGTGAATGTGGTTTAAAGAATAAATTGGATAGATACATGGATGGGAGAGGTCTCATTGGTTATGGAATGGGTGCAGGTCTGGGAATAGCAGAATATTTCAGCACAGACTAGAAGGGGTGAATGGCCGGTTTTCTGTGCTGTAGTGTTCTACACCTTTTTCTTGATAGTAGTAGTGAAAACAGAGTGAGTTCTGGGTGATACGGATCCTCGATAATTGCTGCTGCTCTCCAACAGCAGCTTTCCTTGTAGATTTTCTCAAAGGAGGGGAGAGTTTTGCTTGTGATGTCCTGGGCTGCATCTACTACCTTTTGCAGGGCTCTCAACTCAGGAGTATCCCCATACCAGACTGTGATGTCACTGATCAGTATGCTTTCAACTACACATCTGTAGAAATTCGCCAGGTTTTCCAATGAAACAAAGGTGAAGTTTTACATTTTATACAGTAAATGGCAAGACCCTTAAGAGCACTGACGCACTGAGCCATCTTGGGGTGCAAGTCCAAGAAAGATTGAGGGATCTTTGTATTTATAGCTCAAAGCATCGAGTACAAAAATCAGCCAGCCATCAGAATCAGGATTTATTGTCATGAACAAGTCATGAAATCCGTTGTTACGTGGCACCTTACAAAAATAAATAAAAATACTGCATGAAAAGTAAGACAGTGTCTTTGGTTTATTGATCATTCAGGAATCTGATGGCTGCGGGGAAGAACCTGTCCTTGTGCCACTGAGTGCTTGTCTTTAGGCTCCTGTATGAAGAGGGTGTGGCCTGGGTGATGAGGGTCCTTGAGGATAAGACTGCTTTCTCAAGACATCTTCTCTTGTAGATGTTCTCGATAAGAGTCAGGTCTGGTGCCTGTGGTGTCGCAGGCTTAGTTAACAAGCCTCTGGAGTTTTTTTTTAAATGTCCTCAGTGTCGTCAGTGATGCCACCAGCCAGAATCCTCTTCACAGTACACCTGTAGGTTTTCGAGAGTCTTCAGTGACATAATGAATCTCTTCAAATACCTCACAAATGATAGCTGTTGGTGAGCCTTCATGATTGCATCAACAAGGAGGTTGCAGGGCAGATCCTCAGAGATGTTGACACACAGGAATTTTAAGTTCTTGACCCTCTCTACTACTTCCCTTGCTGAGGACTGAATCGTGT
The DNA here is from genome assembly GCF_036971445.1 of Narcine bancroftii. Classification (NCBI taxonomy): domain Eukaryota; kingdom Metazoa; phylum Chordata; class Chondrichthyes; order Torpediniformes; family Narcinidae; genus Narcine; species Narcine bancroftii. The sequence continues at coordinate 82,775,260 of NC_091477.1, forward strand.
CCTCCTGACTTCTTCCTAAGTTCACAATCGTCTCATTGGTTTTGCTAACATTGAGTGCATGGTTGTTGGTGTAACACCGCTCAACAAGCTGCTCTATCTCCCTCCTGCACACTTCCTCATTGCCGTCTGTGATTCTGGCGACAACCGTGGTATCATCGGCAAATTTGTAGATAGCATTGAAATTGTGCCCAGCCTCACAGTCATGGGTGTATAATGAGTTGAGCAGTGGGCATCAGTACAAAATTTCAGTATGGGTGCATTTGGAGTATTGTGTGCAGTTCCTGTCACCACACTCTAGAAAGGATGTAGAGGCTTCAGAGAGGTGGATAAGAAGTTAACCAGGTGATGCCTGGATTGGAGTGTATTAGTTTCGAGGAGTAGTTGAACAGATTTGGGTTGCTTTTTTGGAGTGGAGGTGAGATCTGATAGAAGTTTTTAAAAAAATTGAAAAAGAAGGTAGTCAGGGTGGAAATGACAAATACAAGAGAGATAGGGGAAATTTAAAAAAGGAGATTCACCAGTCAACTTTTTAATACAGTGGTTGGATTGCATTGCCAAAGGTGGTGCAAGAAGCTGATCAAATGACAACATTCAAGAGTCATTTAGATGAACATATGAACAGGCAGGGAGAGTTACATACGCTGAACAGGCAGATAGGATTAGTTGGATTTGGTGATGTGGTGCTCCTATGTGGCAATACATTTATCAGAGAAAGAGATATTTTAAAATATTCACATTTTAGACTAAGTTGAATTAAGTTAAATGTGCAACAGCCAAGCTCCTAATAACCTTCTGAACTACAGTAACTTTCATCCTTCAAAGTAACACCAGGAGAGATAAACTGTCAAAAGGCAAAAAGAAAAACAAGATACTCCAAATCTGAAGCAGAAACTGGATATACGGAAACGAACACCTACCAGGCCATGGAGATGGTGTGGAAAAAGAAGCAGTTCATATTTCTAGATGACGACCCTCCATCAATTACAATGGTGCCTCTGCATTTAAAAAAAAACTGATGCCATTTTGTTACTTATGTTTGTCAGATAATTATCTACATCAATAGTTTATAAATTCAGGGCGAGATGCGTTATGAATCACCCAGACTATGTACAAAGTGCATAGGGGTGAGTTAAGGTATTTGTATGGTATATTTTGATGTGATGGAATGTTTGTGTGTGTGACAAGATGGAGTTTAATAACAATCCCTGTTGCAAAGACTGAGCAATTTTCAGTGAACCTTGCTCCTCCACAATTAGAAGTAGTAACAAAGATTCCTCGACCAGTGCAGTGGTCCCAAACGTTGCACGCTTCATAGTTTACTCTCCCTGGTACAGATTTTTTTTTAATTTGTTCCTCAGAATACTCACATTTATTGCCCATTAAAAATGGCCTTGAAATAAGGAGGCATTTCAGACATCAATACAGTCCCTATCTGTGCATACGACTGAAAAAATATATTTTTTTTAAATAAAGATAAAAATATCTAAATATAAAAATTATGCTTTTGGGATGAAAGTAGGGGTCTATCTCTGGAAAACAGTGGTATGGTAGGGTGGCCAACCTCCCACAAGAGGTGGCTGCCATATTGTATGCGAGGAATGATAAAATGGATCTGACTTGCATCCATTTTGAGATATGACCTGTTGGTCAGAACCGAACACAGTCGTAAGTCGGGGACTACCTGTACATAGAGTCACATTAGTCCAGGCTTTGGAGGGATGGGTAAAGAAGCATTTATATTTTTACATGCTTAAACACAGGTACTTTTACTGTAACTAGCTTTTTTTTCTCCAGGTTCCAGATTTACTTGAACACTTGGTCGCTCTTTACTGTGATAGGATTTAAACTGAATTGGCCGCCAGAAAATTTGACTGCTAGTTAAGTAACATAATGTTACAATGAAGCACAGACATTCCCATTGCTCATTAGCTCAAGGTAGGCACTCTGCATTTGCCCCTTATTAGCCAGGAAGAATTGATTCAGGTACCAGAAATTTTCAACACCAAACTTCAACATTCCTTCTCTCTGTCTACTCCTTGATGGCACATCAGATTTCCGTCATCTATAATAACATTTCCACATGTCGCTTGATGTGAAATCTTGTCTGACAATGCTGCATAACTCAGGATGCTTTACAACATCAATGATGCTATGTAAATGGAAAAACCTTGATGAAGCTGGGGACAAGTCAATGCACATTAAAAATCCCACTTCAGGAAATTCCTTCATCTGTACTTCAAATAATAATGATGTCTTTTAGAGAGCAGTTTGTTATAGACTCTTTTGATCATACCCAGCTTTTTCAATAAAGCAATCTGCTGGAGGAGCTCAGTAACTCAAGCAGAATCAGTAGGAGAAAAAGAATGGTCAACAAAAATAAATGTAGGTTTTTATTTAAACAGAGAGTGGTGGATGCCTGGAATGCATAGCCAGGGGTGGTGGTAGAGACTGGTAAATAGGGACACCTGAAATACTCTTAGAGCGACACATGGATGCAAGAAAATGGGAGTTTGTGAAGGAGGGAAGGATTAGTTTGATGCGTAGGTTTACATTGGTCAAGGGCCCATGATGTGCTGTACTTTCTGAAGTTTTATGTCCTAACATTTCAGACTAGAACCCTTCATCAAAGCTGAGAGTGCATGAAGAAGATAGCCAGTATAACTAGGAGAAGATGGGAGCAGTTGAACAGGGGCCAGTAGAGGAACAGTGGACCAGTAAGGTGTGAAGGATGACCGACAAGCAGTAATAGGCAGGAGTGAACACTAAAGTCTGCAGAGACTATAATTGTAGTAAAAATGCAGAAATGATGAACTCAGAGATCTCGCAGTGTCCATAGGAGGTTTTGGGCCTGGGCCTTTCTTCAAGGTATGTAAAAAGCAGGCAGGCTTCTGAATTAAACAAAGAGCAGGGGAAGAAGTACAGACTAACAGACAAAAGATGTTAATTAGATAGGGGAAGGAGACCAGAAGAGAGAAAACAGGTGAAAATTGATTGGGGGAGGGGCTTTGGCTCTGTGAATGCAGTGCTCTGGTGAAGGAGACATTGGAATAACTGGGCACAGACTGGGAGATCACTTTGTTGAGCATTTTGTCTGTCTGCTACAACAGCGGGGATCTCCCAGTGGTCACCCATTTCAATTCCCTATTTGTCCATGGTCTCATGCACTGCCAGACTGAAACCACCCGCAAATTGGAGGAACAGTGCCTCATTATCCATCTTCATCGGCTTCTGTTAGCCCTCTATCCCTATGTCTTTCCTCTCGCTCGGTCTCTCTCTCTTCCCTTCTCCATCTCCTTTTCCCCAGCTCTGCATTCACAATATAATCCCCCCCTCCCCTAATCGATTCTCACCTTTCCTTCCCTCCCATCCTTATCCAAATATCCAATTGGTCGCCCCCTCCCCCCTTTTATATCAGATGCCAGCCTGCTTGTTACTCATTCTTTGAAGAGCGGGCTCAAGCCTGAAATCCCAGTTCCCTATCTTTACCTCCTATAGATGCTGCAAGACCTGCTGAGTAACTCCATCATTTCTGTGTTTTTACCCAAGTTGATTGGCTGAAGACAAGCAAGGGCACAGTTCCAGAGGCTGCCTTGTGCTAGAATCGAATAAGAGAAGGTGACAATACTGTAAAAAGACAGCTGTTAGGGGGGAGAGATGAAGGACAGACTCAAGCGGATACTCAGCATTTAGTTTCGGTCTGAAATCAGCTGCAAAATAGGTTTTAAACATCTGAACATGACTCTATCATGAGTGGTAATAGTCGGCTGTTTAATTCCTTATTAAATTAAAATGTGGCATTAAAGTACACAGAGGAGAACATTCCATTTGGACAACATTGTTTATAAAGTACCACCTTTCCTTATGGAACAACACCTCAGCCCTGTGTTTTGAAACCAAAACTTCTCATTTGAAGCACCTCCCACACTATTTCTAAACACTGCTGTCATTTTTTTCCTCCCATTGTTATTTTAGCCAATGAAGAAATTCAGTTCTTGAAACAACAACCCTGTTAATAACCCCCAGGAGGGGGGCTGGGAGGTTAATGGACTGGAAAGGGTCCAAAATTGCAGACGTTTAATTTCAGACGAAAAACTAAATTAATGTACGCATCATTTCTGCTTTCAATGTCCCACATTTTAAAAGATACGCTGCTGTGGACATTGTCCAAAGCTCGAATCCCCTGGAACAAAGCAGTTTGTTCTGAAGTCATCGCAATGGATGGACGTTAACCAAGTCGGTAGCAAATGACCCCAAAAATGATACATTCGCTCCAAACGTTCACCCTTTTGTCAAATATGAAGGACGATGGAGGATCCCGGCAGGTTCCCTTCAACCCACAGTCCCCGAACACCACCTGGTTCCCTTTCCCCGGGGTTTGTCACTGCCTTCTCACGCAATCATTTGGACCCGGGCTTCCTCCCCGGACCGGGGACGCAGCCCCGGCAGGTTTCCCGGACCGGGGACGCAGCCCGGGCAGGCTCCCCGGACCGGGGACGCAGCCCCGGCAGGTTTCCCGCGGGGACGCTGCTGCGATTAAATTGACCTCGACTTACGTTCACTGGGGGGATGAGGATTTCGGTCTTATCCGCTTTTTCTGCCTTCTGCCCCAAAGCTACGGGGAGCGAGATCTTCACCATTTTGGGGAAAGATACCGAAGTCTCTCTCTCTCTTCCCCAGTTTTGAAACAATAAAACAAATAAAAATGTCGCCAGCTATTTGCGTGGCCCCTGCGTCTGATCCGAGCCTTCAGTTTCCGGATTTGTGTGCGTATGGGGGAAGGGAACGCCTTTCAATCCATTTCTTGAGGTGAGCATGTGAGAGGGGAGTTGGCAGGTGAAAACCATGGCCACTAAACACGAATCTCGAGACCAGGAACAATTATGACAATCCTTCCGATCGGCTCTGCCCGGAGCCCTTTGCACCTCTTGAGAAATTAATTGAGTCTCTGCTGAGCCCCCACCCCCGAAACTCACATTCCAATTTAGGTATCCCGATGCCATCGGTGTTCTGTGATTATTAAGGGATTGGTCAAGGTGGAAAGAAAGGGTTGAAAATCACTGTATTCATTGTAATTGACTCCTTATGTGTCGTTTCAGAACTCCAAAGGAAATGGGCTAATGACCATTTTTCTCAAGCCAAATATTTCAGTAACAATTGGGTCTGGAGCAGTGATTCTCAACCTTCCCTTCCCAGCCACATACCACCTGAAGTAATCCACAGAGGACCTATGGCATAGGGATTACTTTAAGTGGAATGAGAGTTTGGGGCAGTTTGAAAACCACTGCTTCAGCGATAGGGGGGCGGGGGGGAGGGGGAAGAAGGAAGGGATTTCCTGGGAGTATGAAAAATCTTTATCCTTTCCAAATTAAAAATACAGAAATAGCCTTTTGAAGGAAGGGATTTCCTGGGAGTATGAAAAATCTTTATCCTTTCCAAATTAAAAATACAGAAATAGCCTTTTGTGTGGCCAATAACAATTTTTCTCAAGCCAAATATTTCAGTAACAATTGGGTCTAGAGCAGTGATTCTCAACCTTCCCTTCTCACTCACATACCACCTTAAGCAATCCCTTACTAATCACAGAGCACTGATGGCATAGGGATTACTTAAAGTGATATGTGAGTGGAAAGAAACAGGTTGAGAAGCACTGAAATGGACAACACCAGAGAGCAGGATTAAACCTAGACTGCTGGAGCTTGAGATGCCAACACTATCTTATGTGCCTCTGTGCTGTCCATGGTAAGTTTTAAATCTGAGTTGGAAATTTCTGTCATCCACCGACTCTCATTAAATACTAATAACATTTCTGAGCACAATTATCCCATTTAGTACAAGAATATTTTTTCTGTCATATTTAGAGCAACAATTAGAAACTTTCAACTCATTTCTATCACCACGCAGAGCTAAGCTACATTTTCAATTTGAATACCTCAGATTGCAAGGAGCTGAAAAAGATCTGTTCAGCAATGAAACAACATGCATTTAGCAATCCAATTATTTTGAGAAAAAAAATAAAAATGATCCCTAGTTTTTAATAAAAACACAACATGAAAGATTTATTTTTTCTGGCATTCGAATAAGGGACTCTTTTGAGTTGCCTGGAGAGTTGCTACATCATGTTGAGTCACTACACGTGACCACAGGGAGAAGACAATCTTTAGTCAGCAGATGGAAACTGGTTATTTCTAAGAGGCTCAAAATAGAGAGAAACACAAATAGTAGATTGTACAAAATTCTTGACTGTTCAACTTCCAACATTCAAAATTGCAATTTCGTCATGTATAAAGTACATTTTCCTCAAAACAAATCTGCTTTAGAGTTGAAAATCAAAACACAAACATTGGATGTTTAATCAAAATTTATTTGTATCCTTAGGGGCCAGATATTCTGATAATTAACAATGTATTTTAATAAGACAGGACATGTTTAGAAAGATTTCCTCTTGTAAATCAGTTCCAGTTGTTCAAAAACTGTGCTCACATCCTGCAGAAATATCTTTGGAGGGCAATGTTTCACAAACCCTTGAAGATTCCAGCGCAACAGCTTCATATAATCTACAATTGCAGCGTATTTGACTCTATGGCTAATCTGCATCAGCTTACGAATGTTTTAACCAGACTCATGCTATATATTTGGAATCTTCCTAATGTTTTCTAATATGTCCCAATTGTGATAATAGATTGCATAACAAGTTATTACTCAGTGATGCATGGCTTCCAATTCTTATTACAGTAACAGACTTGCAAAACAGCTAGTGAAGTAAATGCTTTCCATTGAGTTAGTTTATACAGCCATTAGATAAAAATAATCCCAATGGGTATTTCTAATAAAACAAAAGCCATTTCCAGATACAATGGCAGCTGCATGCTTATCTTTAAAAAGTCTGTGCATGTATGAATGGAGGTTACCAAATCTGTAAACAGTAACACTGAATGCAGTTTGAAGTACCCAGGTGCAAAATATAATCAATAATAAAGCCAAGTTTCAGGCAAAGGGTAGACTGTAAACTCCTTCCAGCCACTGACAAAACTTACATTACATATATCCTGAAATTGAGGTGTCAATATTAAACAGACATTCAAATAATCCAGTTCTGTCAGTAACTTCACAGGAATTTAACATATTGATTAATATTTGTATGTTATGGCTACATTCACGTTGGCAAGTTCAAATACAATATTTCTACAACCAGTAGCATAAAAAGATTGCTCAGTTTAACATGCAATTCCCATGAGGAAAAACTAATTCCCGGTGGTTTTTGCAATGGTCTAAAACTTTTATTTTTAAAGAGTGGCCAGCTTTTCTTGGACTTCGATTAGGTGATCAGCATTTCCTTTGTGTCTCTTTCAGGACGTCCCAACAGAAATCATTGGAGATATGTTTTTGAAAACTACTCATTTTTGCAGATATTTTCACAAAAATGGAAAACCTGTTGCCCTGGAATCTAAAAGCCAGCACCTTTCAAGGCAAGGTCTGAGTGTTAAAAATGATATGGAAAGAAACATTAGATACTATAACCTTATTTGGTAAGCTTACATTAAGACACACAAGCAAAGAAGTTTTCTGCAGGATTATATGGGCAATTTTTTTTAAAGTCCAAATTTTAGTAACTGAATGTGTGGGGGGGGGGGGGGTGGATTAAGTTAATGATAAATCCATTGGGTTTTTTTTTTGTAAGGTGAGGGGTGAAGAGTGGTTGCATCCAGTTTATGTTAGCCGAAGCTGATCACAGCAGCTCTTTAGCAAATAGCTTAAGTATGGAATTGGTTTTTGAGTGGTGTTCTACTACAAATGTTAAATCAGCAATTTCATGGGATCAGCAGAAATATTCAAATTACATACCAGCATTCATATGCAAAACTCAATATCAAGTAAATAGTGAGACTAATACAATAACATTCCTCCACTGTACAAAATTATTTTTTTAGAACTGAGTGGCCTAAGAGTTATGTACAAGGACCTGGCAAAGCCCTCCAATGAAGTGCAGTGTTGCAATGCTACCTCCAAAACAGAAAATAGTTTTAATTAAAATTAACATGGCTAAAACATGTTTGAATGCATCTGTTCTGTCAATTGTTGAAAATCAAATTGCCTGAACAAAATCTACAAACTATTGAAATGTGTATGTACATTATTCTTCCTGCAAGAACCACCATTATCCAACAAATTAATTCTCCTGAAAAGCTATTGAAAACATTCAGTGAGACAATCACATCTCTGGGTGGGGTAAGGAAGGAGAAATACTTTTCAGTTTGACTGTTCTTTGCCAGGATTATAAATTGTGTACAACTATGCAAAGAAATTCTGATGGAAAACACTACATTCTACAGCAGGAATGAGTGTGTTTGTGGTGTTAGGGTGGAGGTGAGGGGTGGTGGTACCATTTTACCTATCAATTTCTTCATCATTAACTTCCCTAGTTGAAAAGTGTTCCAGGTAGGACACATTACTTACTGGGAAAGTTCCAGGGAAAATCTATGCCACAATACCGTGAGCCGAGTTTTCCCATGGTTGTCTGCATAGCATTACATCCCAGGATGCAAGTTATTCAATAATTAAATTCTCTCCCAATCACATATTAGGATTGAGTTCACTTTAAATCATTTTGTGAGCAAATGCTATCAAATGACTTCAGAAAACAGATCATAGAAAAATGTTCCCAACCAAATTAAATCACAAGTAATTCACCAATTAATTAATCAACGGCATGGAGATCCAACATTTTAACTCTTATAACACTGGTGTAGATTCTTAAATGTTGGTACTGATCCAAACCAGAGCAAATTTACAGCACAGTTGCCAATCTTAGTTTTACTGTTGTTAACATTTATCAGCCATTCTAATTTCCTTTCTTTACATAAACTGTTCCCCTTCAACAACACTTAACCAGAAGACAGTGCGTTTGTATTGTTTCAAAAGACAAAAAAAAAAACTCCAGAAAGAGTTCGTGTGGTGCTCCTAATGCGCAGGAAAGCAGCAGCTAAATTTCATCTTTGACTTCAAAAATTAAAAAAAAAATAAACTGTTCACTGGGCAGCAGATTAGCAGTAATCCTTAAGAATTGAATAAGGGTGCTTGACGTTCAATAATAGACAGCAGTTGCTGAAGTTCTGTTTCATAACATAGTTTAAGATTCCTGGGGTGCCGGTCTCTTTAGATCTCGGATCTGTTTGACCAAGTAAGTCTTCTCGTCATTGAATTGTTCATCTTCGGTCCTGTCATTCTGGAACTTGCTGAGAAACTCTATAAGTTTAGTCTGGTTTTTCAGCAAGATATCCAGGATTGGCTGAGTCTTATTTGGATTGGCTACAAACACCTAAAGGGGTTTAAAATGAACATATTAAATATTTGTATGACTATATTTTAAAAAAAATGAACATACCAATACAATGATTTACTTCAAATAATTAAGATAATATTAATTCAATTGTACTTTTAGTTAGCAAACCAACCAGCACTGAAAACTTAGGAAACAAATTTCTCATCTAATAATATTGGGCATGCTTATACACATTGCCGAATTCAAGGGTTTAAAAATCATTCTTTGCCAAGCTGGTGACTAATTAATCTGCAAAATAATTGATTACATACATACTGTTAATACGAACAGAGAAAGTGTTCAGACAATTACATGCACACCTATTGTAAAATTGATGTAATTGGATGCAAAGCTATTTTTGTATAATGCCAAATTATCCAAACCATTCCAACTGGTAGAATTGGGGCAACACTTTTACTGTAGCAGTTATCGCAATACTATTACAGCGCTAGTGACCTTGGTTCAAACCCAGCACTTCCTGTATGTTCTCTCCATGTCTGCGAGTTTCCTCCTAACTTTCAAAATGTTTGGAGATTGTAGGTAAATTGGAGTGTTTGGTGGCACTGGCTTGTGGGCCTTGTTACCATGCCGTATGACTAAATTTAAAATATAATATTGGTTGGAAATTGAAAATTATCTACTTGATCTGATGGGGTTTCCATTCACTGTTGAGTTGCAGCTATATTTCAAAGAGCTTTACCATAATACAATAAATGAATGTTGGACAATATACCCACAGCAGGCTAACCACAAGCCAAGATCAACTGAATTTCTGCTATTTCACCCTCGAAAGACCAACACTGCTAACCACAAGTAGTGCTATGAATACTTTTAACCTATTACTACAGGTTTATACAGGTATATTAACAGCAAAATGATAGCAAGGGAAAAAAAATGATCCCACTGAAGACCAGAATGGTCGGCTATGTATGGAGATAAGAGATGGATGAGATCTTAAATGGTTTTTTTTGCATCAGTATTTACACAGGAAGCTGGAGGAAGTCTAGGAAAGTAAGGAAAAGAAGCAGTATGGCTATGGAATCTATACATATTAAAGAGGAGGACGTGATTGCTGCCTGAAAGCAAACATGGGTGGTAAATCCCCAGGGCCTGACAAGATATTCCCTCAGACCATGAGGGAGGCTAGTGTAGAAATTGCAGGGGCTCTGGCAGAAATATTTAAAATGTCCATAGCCACGGTTGTGGTGCCGGAGGATTGGAGGGTAGCTCATGTTGTTCCGTGTTTAAAAAAGGTTCCATAATTAATCCTGGAAATTATAGGCCGTTGATCCTGATGTCAGTAGGAGATAAATGATTGGAAGGTGTTCTAAGAGATCAATGTACAATTATTTGGATAGCCAGGGAATGATATGGGATAGTCAATATGGCTTTGTGCATAGTGTTTAACCAACCTTAGAGTTTTGAGGTGGTTACCAGGAAAGTTGATGAAAGGAAGGCTGTGGATGTTGTCTACATGTAATTTAGTAAAGCTTTTGACAAAATCCCACATGGGAGATTAGTCAGAAAGATTCAGACACTCAATATTCATGGTGAGGAGGTAAACTGGATTTGACATTGGCTATGTGGCCTTTGACTAGTGGTGTGCCTTATGGATCAGTGCTGGGACCATTGTTGTTTGTCATCAGTGATGTGGATTTTAAAGTGGTAAATTGAATCAGCAAGTTTGCAGATGACACAAAGATTGGAGATGTTGTGGACAGTGAGGAAGGTTTTCAAAGCTTGCAGAGGGATCTGGACCAGCTGGAAAAATGGGTTAAAATATTGAATATGCAGACAAATATGTAGTGTTGCATTTTGGAAAAGCAAACCAAGGTAGGACATGCATGGTAAATGGTAGAGCATTGACGAGAGCGGAGAGGGATCTGGAAATACACATACATAATTCCCCTGAATGTTGTATCAAAAATAGTTGTAAAGAGAGCTTTTGCCATTATTGGCCTTAATAAATCAAAGTATTGAGTATACGAGTTGGAATGTTAAGGTAAAATGTATAAGACATTGGTGAGGCCAAATTTGGAGTATTGCATGCAGTTTTGGTCACCTAACTACAGGAACGATATGACTAAAATTGAAAGAGTGCAGAGAATATTTACTAGGATGTCGCCTGGACTTCAGGAACTGAAGGTTAAACAGATTTGGACTTTATTCCCTGGAGCATAGAAGAATGAGGAGAGATCAGATTGAGGTACTTAAAATTATGAGGGGTATAGACAGAGTAAATGTATTTAGACATTTTTCACTAAGGGGAGGTGAGGTACCAACCAGAGGACAAGGGTTAAGGGTGAAAGGGGAAAGTTTAGGAGGAACTTCTTCACACAGAGTAGTGAGAGGGTGGAACAAGCAGCCAATTGAAGTGGTGAATGCGGGTTCAATTTTAACATTTAAATATTTGGACAGGTACATGAATGGGAGAGGTATGGAGGGCTATGGACTGGGTGCAGGCCAGAAAAATGGATTGACACATATCAGAAGGGCTGAAAGAACTGTTTCTGTGTTGTAATGTTTTAATGTTCTATTAAATCAATCCATTAATATGACTTTATCTATTTTAGTGATGAACCCTCAGCAAGAAATGCATTGAATTTGTTGTAAATGAAACTGACCAAATTCTATCTCATAATAACCGAAGAAACTGAAGATGTATGTGTTAAAGTTTTCAAGCAGACCTTAAGGTGACAGGAAATTCTGAAGAATGTGATAGTACAAATGCAAAGTTTCTTCCTATATCCCTGCAAGATAGTAATATCACCAGAAAATTACAAATCAGAATGTAAACAAGTGGCTTGGCTGTGACTGTTTCTACAGTTTGAGGTGGTAAACATCACCATAGTGAAACCTATCTGCCAATTTTGCAGAATTTGCTCCATATTTTCCCCCAAAGCATTTTTGTTGTGATAATCAAACATTTGGACACATTCATTAGTAGACAATAAAATGAAGCTATAATCAAAAGGAAGTCAGTAATTTTTTGATTGAAAAGCAGGGAGGGTCAAGGACAAATTTTGGCACTTTGCAGATAATCAAGAACAAGTTTATGGCCTGCACAGAATCAAAGAGTATGATCTGTTTAAAGTTAACAGCTTGTAGAGAATTGCAGACAGGGTTAACAGCAGTGTCAGAGAGAAATGTGTTAGCATGTGTCAGCTGCTAAATTATTAAGGCTGGGTGAGATACAAAGTGCTGAGGTAATAATAATGTAGAGTGTACGTCAGATCAATTTCACTTTACTTTATTAGTATCTTGTGTACACCTTTATTTTGCAGCACTTGCACTGTTTCAATCAACTTTAAAAAAAAATACTTGACTAATATTACCTCATCTGGGTGGTTTTAGGCCAATACAAATATTCTAAAGAAATGGTTAACAAAAAGTTCACAAAATTCAGAGACACAGGAGCACAGTAGCAGTAAGTATTGCATTTATATACAAATCAAAAGAAATAAATTTGGTACGGTGAGATAACTGATATCAATCATTAACAATGTTGATCTAATCAGCTTTGGTAGAAATGTAAAGACGAGTTTTGATTCTAAGTTAATGTTATAGAGAATTTCCCTCAAAGCTAGAGGGTTTACACAGGCCTATTACAATCATCTGAGCATGGCTCAAATCCTTCAGAAAAGTTCTGTTGGCAACTAAATTAAGCAAGTTTTATAAACACAGGAACAACAGAAGGCAATTTAGCCTCAAGATTATTCTGCCAATGTGGGATCAAGAATGGTCTACAGTAAACTTCATGACTCACTTTACCCCAGGATATAGATTAAAAAAAATGGTGGCCCTGCCAGAGCTGCAGTAACGGTAGTCTACTGCTGGTGTGAACCCAGGAGAGCAGGAAGCAGAGACACAGCACTGCTCTGTGGGGTCAAACTGCCCAGTCTGTAGGATGGTGGATTTGGACAGGCTTTAAATAGTCTGTTAAAGAAGCCAAAGGTGTTTTTAAATTAAAATCCTACAACCTTGGGTTCTGTGGCAAAGAAGGCAGCGCTTATGCTGGGAGCAGCCACGGGGGGGTTGCAGACTCCAGAGGAGCAGCAGAAATGGAGAGAAAATATCCCCCCCTCCTCCCCCCACCCTTCCTGTTAAGAAGGAAAGCCAGGGGATACAACCCTACAGGACAGTGACCACAGCAGTGGAACAGCAAGGGGATACACACAGGCTGCTGGCAGTCAGCATCTTGCAGTCGAGGGACTTATGGAATCAGGATTCACACGCATGCTGAGGGCAAGAGGGGTCCCAAAAGGTCTCGGGTACTAAAAACTTTGGATCTGGAGCTCAGGGGTCTGTGCAGATGCTGAGGCTACAGGAAAGCTGGAGATGAATCCACAGATACTCAGCGTCTTTGAAACGACTCTCTTTTGCTACTCATTCTCTCTCACTGTAAGAGGTGCCAGCTAATACTAATGGTGACTCTTCTTCTGCCTTATGACAGGCAGAAGGAAATTATGTATAATATTACATTTTCTTACTATTACATGACAATAAAGGAATCTTGAGATACTTTGGCATATTTTCGATAGCCATTTTAATTGATACCCATTTCAAGTTAACAATTGGCAGACACATGTAATTTGCAGAACATATCATTTGTATGTTAAAAAAAAGTGATATCTAACAGCACTCTTAAAGGTCTGACTCTAATATTTTGACAATCTATTGTAGTCCAAAGTCCCATGCAGAAATAGTTCATCTAATCCAGTTTTCCTTCATGCAACTATTAAAATACAGCTTTATATGCTAAATTTCACCAACTACAGTTTATGATATCTTGCAATTTCAACCTTTAGAGTCCATGAGGTTTAGTAAATTTATGTTGCATTCCCTCCAAAAATGAAAGCCTCCATAATGTATCATTTCTTAATTGCCACACAACACCCTTCTCTTCATGCTCCAGCTTTCACCAAGAAGGATTTAATTAGTCATTTTCAGTTTTCTGCATATATCAGCAACATTTTAATAGTGTAAAGTGGATGGAATTTTATATAATTTGAATGATCTATTCTTATAGGTCAAAGGAGATTTCACATGAGGTTAAACAAATCTATCTTCCAGAGTTTCAATCTTTTGAACGCTTAGAGCACTAGTATTTAAAAAAAAACTCTTATACAATGATCAATACTTCACAGGTACCATTGGCTAAGATCTCAACACTAGATTTACTTTCTTACAAATAAACTTGATTGTACATATTACTTTCCCTTATGATATCATACTATTCCTCAAAGCACAGTTCCTCTCAAATTGACACAGCACTAAGTTGAACAAAAGAAAATTGCGACTAATCATTTTTAATTTTATTGCTGCAAATTAAAGACTAGCATTTGACTGGGCCATCTAAGCAGTGAGAATTTTTTGCTATGTTACTGCTCAATGCTGGCAAATAGTAAAATATTAAAACATTGGTTTGAGACTTTTGCTAACATTTTCTGACAGAGGCAAAAGCCAGAGCAATGTTGGCTCTTCGCCATGACGTCACCAGGTGTTTCTGTTTACAATTTTGAGGACTCCAACCCTGAATACAAATTATTGCATAATTTTACCTTAAACACATGGAAGGCCTCAAACTGAATGTTGCGGCTTTTGTCACGCAGAAGATTCATCATCAACTTCAAGTTCTCTGGTTTGCTGATATATTTTGTCATAATAGTGAAATTGTGTCTATCCAGTAAAAGTTCTCCAAGTAACTACATAAAAGCAATTAAAAAAAAATATTACATTGACAAAATGAAGGTACTTAAGATTTACAAGAATGACAAGTTAATCAAATGAAGTTTAAACAGAAAGCAGAAACATTTACTTATGCAGATTTTTCCTAAACATGAGCTCCATCTGAAGAAAACAATAAATATTTGAACAGGACAAGAATCCTTATTTCTAATCATACTGACAGACACACCATTTTTCTTTATTAATTAGACCCATTTATGACTGGTAAGACAGCATTATTTTCCACGTAAACAGGCCTGGATTAACCATTGAGCAAAATAAGCACGTGTTAGGGCACCAAGGGAAGGGGCACTACAGAGTTTTTTGCAGTGTCGGATTTACCATGGTGCCGCTGAACTCGGCCCCACCCCAAAATAAATTAAAAGAAAAAAATAATTTTATATATATTAATGTAATTGTGGCATCTGGCCTGGAAGAAAACTGAATTTTTAATCTATTATTTCACATTCAGCACTTATTGAGTCTTAATGTCTTCTCAGTTAGTCAATGGAAGGGTCGAGGGGGAACCACTGTTGGGACTGCGCTTGGGGCATCAGTTGGCCTTAATCTGGGCATGCATGTAAAGACCCTGATGAGCCATCTTCTGGAACCACCAAAGTTATTTAAGAAACTGGGAAGTATTTCACATAATTGGCTTATTCTTAATAAATGTTTTTTAAAAAGTCTTTGTGAATCAAGGATATCACACCACCACAGGAAAGCTGCCTTTGATCTCTTCAATTATGAAGTTGGATGATTTGATTATGATAAAGCCACTAAACATCCAGTGAAATTCATATTGGAGATGGTAATTGTCTGCCACTTACATGGTGCAAATGTTAACTGCCTTTTGTTAGTCTAGGGCTAAATTATTCTCTATTTTACTGTAAAATGGCTTCCTTTGAGTTAAGACTCAGATACAACACTGTGAACATCATCATTTTGACCTTACAACAGATGAGGTCAAAGCTGAACACATTTGTATCCAAAGTAATGCCATTAGCAACTCCTGTTGATACAAACTTAATGTGTTGAATTAAGGCCAAAACTGAAACTAAGTAGGTTTCAAAAGGAATTTGCGAAAATTGCATTAGCAGTCTCAAGAAAATGTATAGCAGTAACATGGAAATCAGATTCATATTTGGGAATGGACAGATGGCATGTTGAAATACATAGTTGTATACCTCGAGAAAATTACATAATTTAAGAAATTAATGATATTTTCTTAAAAATTTGGTGCCTATATTTACATATTGTAGGTATTACATTATGAAAACTTCAAGAACCTTCTCAACTCCTTGGAATTAATATATATTTAATAATAGAAAGGCAAAATTCAATTAAATGTATTAACTTCAGTAACCAGATGGGTTTCATTCTTTCTCTTTCTTTTCCTCGTATACTTTTCTTTCCTTTTTATTCTTTTTTGATTTCTATGTTTCTATTATTTGGGGAAAGGGGATGGAGGGGTTGGGGGATATATAGTACTATGTATTATTTATTTGAGATGTTCGAGAGATTTTCTGTATCTAGATATTATTGCATGTATGAAAATTTAAATAAAATATTTAAAAGAAAGATACATCCATCTTGAAGAGAAATACATCACGGTTTTTGGTTCATCCTTTTGCATTCTGAGGTTTGAATCAAGCAATTCAATATAATGCTAAGGCCTAATGAAAATACTGGTCTTGAACTTCTGGCTTTCACATCATTTGTCTTATACGAAAGCACATACCAAGATGCTTGTTATGATTCTTGGGAGAATTTTACTTTCTAGCTATCTTTGCATTAGCATAGCTACAATTTATTTTGCTAAACTAAAATTATCAAACATTATAAGTACCCTATTACCCAAACTCCAGAATTACTTACCTTCAGTGACTGCCTTTTTGTAACATAGTTTTCAGAATGGAGCAACTTCTCATATTCACTAAAGAACTGCAATAAATGAAAGATTGTCAACTCTGATCAGTGTCACAGTTTCTAATGTGTCATGAACCCTATGCTCATGTTAAGAAGCTTAAAAATGCACAGGACTCTATTCTATGTCAACAATCGAGAGATTTCAAGTCCAGCTTGGGGTACCAACTCCAAAATTCATGCAGAGAGTTGCAAAGAATATCACTAGAGGGCACTCCTATACAAGTCACAAAAGCATTCAGCTACTTAAACCATTTGAATCTACTGTGCCTTCACTATTACAAGAATGTTAAATAATCAGTGATTGATCGACAAATGCATCATTTGATTTAACATTAGAAAGCTTAGCGATGGTCTTACAGGGTTGATTTGCAATTTTCTTCTGCACTGATTTATTAATACAGAATATTTACGATACAGTATTCTCAACTGCTCTTTTGTTTCTACTTTCAGATTTCAGCTGCATCAAATATGCAAAATTCAAAAATATGAAATATGATTGCATTCTTATGGAAATTTTTTTTTCATTTAGTCAGTTGTCTTTTTATCTATATATAAATTGCATGTTAAATCTAGTTTATCATGTTAGTTGTTGAGTATAATATAACCTTTCATAAAATTGCTGAAAAAATATTAAACCACACAATTCTATGAGCATTGGTGATAATGAAATCTATGAAAACAGTTTCTCATCACTCACATACAAATTTACAAGCTATCAGGGTATATTTTGTTTTCCTCCATATATTCACTCTATGCCAGTGATTTTTCTTTCCACTCACATACCACTTTAAGTATTCTCTATGCCATAAATGCTTTGTGATTAGTAAGGGATTGCTTAAGGTGGTATGTGGGTGGAAAGAAAAAGTTTGAAAACCACTGTTTTAATCATACTTAATTGACTCGTTAAGTGCACAGTTTCACAACTCCAAAGGAAATGGGCCAATGACAATTTTTCTCAACCAAATTATTTCCGTAACAATTGGGTCTAGAGCAGTGGTTCTCAACCTTCCCTTCCCACTCAAATACCACCTTAAGCAATCCCTTACTAATCACAAAGGAACGATGGCATAGGGAATACTTAAAGTGGTATGTGAGTGGAAAGAAAAAGGTTGAGAACCACTGCTCTATGCTATTGCATGAGCTCTCAATGAACATGGCAATGTAAAATACCTTACTGTGAATTTCCATTTGATCTAATAACGTCCAAAAATGTCTACTTCAAACTAATTATAAAATGATAAAATCATTTGAATGGTTGATTAGCACATCTAATTCTAATTTTTTTTCGAGGCTCTCAATAAGATATCATTGCTATCTCTTCCCATAACCCGTGATATGCATTTATTATCTCTGCAATAACTTCCTTTAAGAGCCCAAATACAGGCTATCAGAGTTTGGGTTTCCAGTCCCATTTGTTTGATTTGTATTTTTTTTCCTCAAGTGAGAGAGATTGTCCAAACAGTCCTTCCAAGTGAAACAACATTTTACTTGTGAATCAGCTGGGGGGGGTGGGGAGAGAATCATTTACATATTTGATGCAGCTGAAATCTGAAAGTAGAAACAAAAGAGCAGTTGAGAATACTGTATCGTAAATGTTCTGTATTAATAAATCAGTGCAGAAGAAAATTGCAAATCAACCCTGTAAGACCATCGCTAAGCTTTCTAATGTTAAATCAAATGATGCATTTGCCCATCAATCACTGATTATTTAATATTCTTGTAATAGTGAAGGCACAGTAGATTCAAATGATTCAAGTAGCTGAATGCTTTTGTGACTTGTATTGGAGTGCCCTCTAGTGATATTCTTTCTAGTGAGAATCGTATCCGGTGCTCCCGTTGTTGTCTCCTCCACATTGGACAGACTGGGCGCAGACTAGGAGATCACTACATTGAGCACCTCAGCTGTCTACTGCAAGAGCTTGGATCTCTCAGTGGCAACCTACTTCAACTCCCATTCCTTTGCTGACATATCGGTCTATGGTCTCATGGACTACTAGACTGAGACCACCCACAAATTGGAGGAACAACACACCTTCTGTCTGGACCTCCTCCAACTGGGTGGCATTAACATCAACTTCTCTGGTTTCCATTAAAACCTCTCTCCTCCCCCTACCCCACCCTACTCTATATTTTCAACTCCTGTCTCCTTCCCTCTAGTTCTCTCTTTCTCTTCCCTTTTCCCCCTGTCTTCATTCAAAGAGCAAAAATCAATTCTCAACTTTCTTCAGCAATCATCAAGGA
The DNA here is from genome assembly GCF_036971445.1 of Narcine bancroftii. Classification (NCBI taxonomy): domain Eukaryota; kingdom Metazoa; phylum Chordata; class Chondrichthyes; order Torpediniformes; family Narcinidae; genus Narcine; species Narcine bancroftii. The sequence goes on from NC_091477.1 coordinate 82,794,473, forward strand.
TCCACACCACCCAACATGCTCTCTGTTCTCACTGCTAACATCAGGAAAGTGGTATAGATGCCACATTACTTGCAACACTAGGTTCAGGAACAGCTGCTACCCCTTCACTATTAGAGTCAACAACAAAATCAGTGAAGGACTTACTTAAGGACTCTTTGTTTGCACTTTATTGATTTTTAAAATTCTCTCTGTATTGCTGTTTGTTTACATTTCTTTATCTGTTTACAGTTATTTGTTTACATGTGTACATTTGCATACCTTTATTGCACTACTATTACTATCATACCCAATTAATACCTTTTGGTTGTTGGTCTGGACTCCTCCTCTCCCATTCTACCGTCCCTCTCTCTCTAGTCTTTAATTGAGATGCTAGCCTGCTTTTTACCTGTACACAGGTTAGGACTGAAAAACCAGTAATAAATGCTGCAAGATCGACTGAGTTCCTCCAGCATTTGTGTGTTTTACTACAATCTCAGTGACTGCAGACTTTAGTGTTTAACTTGTATTTTACTCTTCCTATTACCCTTTGGTAATCAATGAAGGGTTTTACTGTCAAGACCAGTCCAAATAATTCAGAATCTTCTTGCTCTGTCCCACTATTTCAACTATGCTTCTTTCCTAAATTTGTGCCTTCTTCCCCACGAGTACCTGTCAGTCCAGTTAAATGCATGCCTCTCCCTTTCCCAGAATCTGAGATATGCTCTATTCATGTCCCTCAACATTCCTCAAGTGTGAGGGAATTTCAATTTACCAAACATGGCAATCCCACCAATGCTTTAATTTAGATAGGCTAACTTCAAACATCTATTCTGAAGCCCATTATATTTTTACAAATTAACATTTAAATATTCTGCAAAATGCAAATCCTTCATTGCACACCAGCATTGATTGTGAAAGGCAATGATCATTCCATCTCCTTTTCCACTGTTCACCCCCGCATGCTCAACTATTCTAACAAAAATCACCCAATTGCAGCTCTTTTAAAAACCTTCGCACTTTAAGTGTCATTTTAATATCAAAACAATAAATGAGTAGAGCATTAACTGCTATAACTCCCACAACCAAATGCAGAATACTTTTACTTACTCTATCATAATATTGTTCCAAAAATTCTGCACTCAGTAGTTTATGCCGTGTAAGTAAATCCTGAAAATGAACCAGAGAAATTATAATTTAACAATCTCATTGCAAAAGAATAAATAAGTTGATACAAATTTTGAATTAAAAATTAGGATCAGTTAAAAAAATTAGTGGATTTTACAAAATAAATGTCAAACTTGTACTAAGTTATGTGGAATTGCTGATATATAACTCACACATTTTAATGCTCTGCATAAAGTGCCTTTGCAAGCAAGAATACAAAGCCAAATTAGCTGAGAAAAATAATTTTACTTCAAGCTACCTTGAATGTAGCAAATGCATCTGAAGCAATATCAAATGTTGACATTTCCACATATCTGAAGAAATCATAAAATGGCTCAGTACACAATATAATTTTTGCCAATGGTTCATGTCGAATACATTCCCGCAGCATGATGCCACAATTAAGGGCGATTTCTGGTGATTCGTACCTAAAAGAATACAAAAAATATATTTTTTTTAAAAAATGAGGGCAATTTTTCCCACAACCTGCAATATCAGTACATTTTATTTTAATTATCCAAGTATGGATTTTCCCATCTGCACTACCTTGGTTTGAATCTCCCTCATTCAATGCATCAATGAAGAGTATCTTTGCAAATAATAGACACACCAAATTCCTTTCTTACCTTTCCACTAATTTAATTATTTTAAAAACATAATTTTATAGCAATATTTGCATTGTAATGCTGCCACAAAACAACAAATTTTGTGACATGTTCATGACAATAAATTCCGATTCTGAATTCTGACAACGTTTTGAGCAATATTCATACTAAATCTTCAGTTGAACCATGGAGTAATGTGAATATCACTAATTTCAGTGCGACTCAGGATTTCCATGTAGCAGTGATAATAGGGTAGATGCAGTCTGAATGTTTATTAAATATTAAACTACCCTACTGTATCTTTGGAATGGCAATGAATATAGAACTCTGACCTGAAACTGGAATTTATATTGTTTAACATATCGTCGGCACATTGGTTTTCAATGAAGAGGTTCATTATCTCTTACATCACCTTTTATGTTGAGGTTCATTATCTCTTACATCACCTTTTATGTTTCTAAAACATTAGCAATAACAATATTTACTTTTATCTTGACACTTAACAGGAACTATTAACCAGTTTCTTGAACAGCAGTATGATAACAATTTATTTAAAAAAAATTATAGAATCAAAATATTTTTACCCATATCAAGTGCATGTATGAATTCAAGAAAATTATGCTGAAATTTGTAGCTTACAAGAGATAGAGTGCTGTTTTCTGCAATGATTATTGTAATCCTACAGTGTCTTTTAGAACTACTCAATGGAAACAGGTACATTTAATTATATTTGCATTTATTCCAAGAAACTCAAATGTACAAAGACATAGCAACAATTCTTCAGCAGTTTAAAAAGTCAATTGTAAATTAAAGATTATGGATTAAACATGCATCTTTGGCTGAATGATAAGTTAGAATTTAGCTCAGAGTATTTTTTTCTATTTGAGTAATAATGAGACACACCGCTCAAATTTTGCTAAGCCATTCTCATGCCTGTCAAACCATTGGGTGACATGATCTCAGAGTGATGGAGTCATAGAGCTATGCAGCCCATGGAGGACCTTCAGCCCGGTTCTTCTATGACTACATAGTTACCCATGTGAGCTAGTGTTATTTACCTTCATTTGGTCCATATCCCTCAAAAGCTTTCCTATCCATTTAACTGCATTAATATTTTTAAAATTTTGTAATTGTACCCATGTCTACCTCTTTATCTGGCAGTTTGTTTCATAATACATCCCACCATCTGCATGAAGATCCCATTTAAAATATTTCCCCCTAACATCAAAACCTATGCCCTCTGATTTTATATTCCCATATCCTGAGTAAAATGCTATGTATGTTTTCCCTCAAAATTGTGCCCATTTCTATAGTCTTATTCTTCCAATCCCAGAAACAACCTCATGAATTTTTTTTGCTGCCTTTCCAGTTTAATAATCCTTCCTAAAGGATGGCATTCAGAACTGCAGTTTTCCAAATGTGGCCTTACCAATGTTCTGTCCAGCTGTAATACAACTTCCCTATTCCTGTACTCAATGCCCTGACTGCTGACAACCATCTTCTTCATTTGGCTGGAACTGCTGTAACAGCAACGCTACCATTGGTGCAGACCCATGAGAGTGGAGACACAGCACTGCTCCAAAGGGTTCAACCATCCAGTTCTAATGCCAGCAGTTGCATACAGGGTTTAAAAGGTTTGTTAATGGAGCAGATTGTGGTTGTAAGTAAAATCCTGCAACCATGGAGGTTATTGCCCAAGAAGGTCAGTGTCTGTGCTCAGCAGGGACTACAGGGGATGGTAGACTTCAAGGAGCAGGGGGCTGGCACATAGCACCAAAAAAAAGGAAGAACAGGCCTACTGAGAAAGAGAAGCAGAGGAGGTCTCTACCAGGAAATTGACCATGGCAGTGAGCCAGTGGTCAGGGCTGCAGGGTGCTGGAGAATAGCTCATGGAAACCAGGTATTAGAATTTGGAATTCGAGAGGGTGCTGAGGGTAAGGGCTCCTGAAGGGCCTCGGATGCAGAAGGCTTCCTGATTGTGTTAGAGATCTGGAACTGGAGCTCAGTTTACTGATAAATCAAACAGGAATCTACGCTTCGCAAAAGCTGTGGGAAGGTGAATCCATGAACACTCAGTGACTCTGAAGGGACTCTCTTTTGATTCTGTTCTTCTTTTACTGTAAGTGGCACCAGGCAATACCATTGGTGACTCTTTGCTTGCCTTCTGACTGGCAGAATGCAATTTTGTTCTGTACTATTACATGACAATAAAGGAATCTTGAATCATCGACCCGTGCATCCTATCAGGGTATCAGTTACCTGTATCCAAAATTCAGAAAGTCAAACTGCACGAGATCCAGAGTGAATTGGCCAATTGGATACAAAATTGGCTTGATGTTAGGAGCCAGATATTGGTGCTGGAGGTTTGTTATTCAGACTGGAAGCCTGAATAATGTACCTCAGGGACCAGTGGTGAGTCCATTGGACAATGAACGTGTCTATCTCAGATTACAATGGGATCTGGATCAACTGGGAAAGTGGGCCAAGAAAAGAATAATGAAATTTAATGTTGACAAAAACAAAGTGTTGCATTTTGGTAGGTTAAACTAGGGCAAATTAACTGAGATCTAGGGGTACAGATACACAATTCCATGCAACTGTGAGCATAGAAGATGGAGATGGTGTGGTGAAGATTGCATTTGTGAAGATGGAGATGGTGTGGTGAAGATTGCATTTGGCATACTTGCTTTCAGCAGTCAGGACATTGCATACAGGAGCTGGGAGGTCATGCTTCAACTGTACAAGATGTTGGTGAGATCACTCAGAGAATTGTACAATGCACAAAAGTGCTGAATAAACTCAGATCAGCATCTATAGGAGGTAGAGAAACCAAGATTTTTGGCCTGAGTCCTTAGTCTTTCTATAGATGCTGCTGTACCTGCTGAGTTTCTCCAGCATGTTTGTGTATTGCAATACAATCACAACATCTGCAGACTTTCCTGCTTAACTCAAAGATTTGTCCAAAGTTCGGGTTTCCAGCTACAGGAAACAGAATTGTCATGAACATGTCACAGAATTCGTTGTTTTGCACCAGCGTCACAGTGCAAACGTTTATATAAACCACCTTACAAAATAAATTAAAGTAGTGCAAGAAAAAGTAAAAGGATACGTGTCATTAAGCTGAAATGGGTGCAGAAAAGATTGACGAGAATGTTGCCAGGATTGGTGCCCTTCAGTTACAAGGAGAGGCAGGGACCCCCCCTCCCCCGCCCCCCCTAAACTTAAAGGCTCAGGAGTGGCTTTGTAGAGGTATATTAAATCTTTTTCCCACTACAGGTGAACATAGATTTAAAGAGGAAAGATGATTTAAAAGGGATAGGAGGGGCTTTTCTTTTAAAAAAGCATAGAAGGTAGCAGCCAGCTCTGATTCATTGGCTCACGACTTGTCTCAGGCCTCCAGTCTTAAAAATACCCCTCTACCTTTTGTTTAACACAGTGGTTCTCAACCTTTTCCTTTCCACTCACATACCACTTTAAGTACTCCCTATGCCATAGATGCTCTGTAATTACTAAGGGATTACTTAAGTTGGTATGTGGGTAGAAATAAAAAGTTTGAAAACCACTATTTTAATCGTACCTAATTGACTCAATATGTGCACAGTTTCATAACTCCAAAGGAAATGGGCTAATGACACTTTCTCTCAAGCAAAAAATTTCAGTAACAATTGGGTCTAGAGCAGTGATTTTCAACTTTCCCTTCCCACTGACATACCACTTTAAGCAATCCTTTACTAATCAGAGCACTTACAGCATAGGGATTACTTAAAGTGGTATGTGAGTGGAAAGAAAAAGGTTGAGAACCATTTGTCTGTATCGGATTGGCTTTCTCGTTCTGGATCCTTTATGATCCAGCCTCTGAACAAGCCTACCTTATGGAACCATCGGAAAGGCCTTGATAAAGAACACATAGTTAACAATTGCTGTCCTGCCACAGAATCCATGCTGGTCAATGCAAGTGATACTTAGTCCAGATAATAAAGCGGAATCACTATATTTTGCCTGTTTGCAGGTTAATCCTTGCCAACTCTTCTGACTGGAATGAGAATTTGTTGCAAGAAAATTATTCAAAAACATCTGCAGCACATCTATTATGCATACAAAAAAATAGCTGACACACCCTTTAAGTAACATAAATAATATATTTTGCTGAGTACAGATGTATTCCACTGTGGGTGTACGTGTCCCAATCTGTCTTCTCAGAATATTGTTAAAAATCTGAGCCACATCTTTCTTGCCCTATGAATAATAAGAGAAAAAAAATTAGATACGAGTCCTGAACTGATGGGGGGGAAAAAAAAAATCAAGACTGGAGGTCATAGTTACTCCCTTGATACTGGACCATAATCACACTCAACTGTTGTGGATTCTGGCAGGCAACCAAAAGGCAGCATGGATGGAGGTATTAATTTAATAGTACATGTGGGTAACAAGAGGGTAACAAACACCCTCTTGTTACTAACAAACAAATTCTTAATTTCTTCACACACTGGCTTCCAACTTAATAAACTGCACTTTTAGATATGTACATTTTTCCACTAAATTATCTTACAAGGGGAAAGAAAAGACACCTCATCATCTAAAGCTACAAAATATACAGTGAAAAATACAAAGACCTGTAACTTAGAGGTGGACAAGCCATTGTCCTTTTAAATTTTCCATTTCAACTTTCTCCACTTACCTTTCTTCAACATCTCCTCAGCCACATTTACATTATTTGTCTGACACCAGGAACATTGAGGCTAATGCAAGGAAAAAAGGTATATGCCAATTATAGGCAGCTGGGTTTAAACAGATTCCTTGAATAGTACAAGGGATGCAATAATTCACTTAAGAGGGAAAGCACACGGAGAATCCTAAAAATACAAGTATAGTCCAAGCAAAAGGGTAACTAGAAAGAGAATAGGCCCCCTGAAGAACCAATATGGTCATCTGTGTGGAACCACAGCAGATTGGTGGAGTCTTGAATATTTTGCACCTGCATTCACTGTGGAGAATGCCATTGAAGCCAAGGAATGAAGGGAAAGGAGTACAAACTCTTGCAACACATACATGTTATATAAGTAATTTTGGATGTCTTAAAATACATAAAGATGGATAAAAACCCAGTATTTGATCAAAGTACATGCTTGGAATATTATGCAAAGGTAGGGAAGATAGTGCAGAAGTTCTAGTAGAGACAGTTGGTTCATTTCTAGCTATTTGGTGAGGTTCCACAAGAATGGAGGGTTGTTAATGTTGTGCCTTAATTTAAGTAGGACTGCAAGGACGAGTCAGGAAACAACAGGTCAGTGAGCCAAACATTAGTGGTGGGGAAGTGAATGGAGAAGATACTGAGGCAAGATCTGAAAGCATTTGAAAGACAAGGACTGATTAGGGACAGTCCATTCGATTTTGTGTGTGGGAAATTGTCTCACAAATTTTACTGAGTTTTTTTTGAAGATCTGACCAAGAGAATCGATAATGGCAGGGTAGTAGACATCGTAAACTTGGAGTTCATCAAAGCTTTTGACAAAGTCCAGCATGGTACACTATTCTGAAAGATTGAATCACATGGGATTGAGGTGGAGATGACCACTTGGATACAGAATTTGGCTTGATGGTAGGAGTTAGAGGATGGTAATGGAGCATTATTATTCGGATTGGAGGTCTATGGCCTGTGGTATGCTGCAGGATTGGTGTTGGCTCCACTGTTGTTTGTCATCCATATTAACAGCTTGGATGGTAATGTAGTTTGTGTGGCAAGTTGTGGATGATACCAAAATTTGTGGTATCGTAAACAATGAAGAGGTCATCCGAGATTACAAGAGAATCTAAATTAAAAGGAAAAATGGACCAAAGAATGAATGATGATACTTAACTCAGTACAAGTGTGAAGTATTGCATTTTGGTAGATTAAACCAGGGCAAGATGCAATACAAATGGTAGTACCTTGAAAGTGGTGACATGGGTAAACAGGATGATGAAGGCAATTTTTGGCATGCTTACCTTCATTGGTCAGGGAATTGGGTACAGGACCTCAATGTTGCAATAGTACAAGATATTGGTGACATCCCATTTAGAATATTGGGCATAGTTCTGGTCACTCAAGCTATAGAAAAAATGTAATTAAGCTGGAAATAGCACAGGAAAGATTCAAAGAATAATAGTGGGAATGGGGAATGAGTTATAGAGAAAGACTGGTTAGGCTGGGATTTTTCTCCTTGAATATAAGAGAGGGTTGAAGAGGTATACAAAATCATGACAGAATCTGTAAGGTAAATCCTGTAAAGTCCCTGATTTTATAGTATTTACCTTTGGGGACTGGTTGATGCTGGATAAGTAAATTTTCCAGTTGCTTGAAATTGCGTGTTGCATGACTGATGAATTAAAAGTTAAACGCACCAAATTAAAATTTTTGCATTTTTTACCTATTTATTTTTTGGGTTTTTTTTTGCTGGTTGCTTGAATTCCAGATAACAGGAGTTTTGCTGTTGTCAAAATCTTTCTTCCAAGGTAGGGGAATCTAAAACTTAAAAGGGATAGATTTAAGGCGAGACAGAAAGAGATTCGAGGAGCTGCCAGAGGAACTGGTGGAGATGTAATGTTTAAAAGACAGATACATAGGAAGGAATTGTTTGGAAAGATAGGAGTCATATGAAGGCAAATGGAACTAGATTAGAGGGGTAACTTGGTTAGCAAAAACAAGTTGAACTGAATGGCCTGTTTCTACACCATAAAACTGACCTCCCTTCCAAGACCTTTTGTCAGACCTCTCAACTCACCTCAATTCAACACTGGATCTGCTTTGTTGCCAAATTCCTCTGACACCATGTTAATCATATATCCAATGTACCTTTCAATGTTTACATCTAATGTCAATTGGTTTAATAAATTATCTTACACATTCCAAAATATCCACATCATTTCTCTCTTCAAATAACATGTTCACCATGTTAGTCTCCCCAGCAAATAGCAAGGCATTCATTTATTATTTGCTATTTTGTTTTCTCCAGCCAGCGTATTCATACAACTGAGTTCCTATGCGGTGTCAGTAAATTATTGTTCTACATTTCTTGATGTCGCTACACCTTCAGAAATATTTATCTTTGCTTCTTCAGAAACTTTTTCTTCACCTTTGTACTAATGAACTTTGTTTATAACTCCAAGATTACTCTGTTTGAATCATTCATATATGATTCATATGACTGTTGCAATATGGTTAGTTTTATTTCTGATGGACTCTATTGATCACCATTTTAAATGTTTTTCACATGTCACTGTGCCATGACTGCAAGTCTTTCAGTTTATTTTGCCTCCTGAAAGTCAATGCTCCCACTATCCTTCAAAATTCACTGTAATTAAAGTACAGGTACACAATCCTTTATCTGGAACCCTTGGGGGAGAGTGTGTTCCGAATTTTGGATTTTTCCGGATTTCAGAACAAAAGCCAGCTGCCCCAGATCTAAGCCCACCCGAATTGTGCTGCCGTATCCACCCCCTTCCAGTCGCGCTGGCATCTCTCCCACCCACTCGCCTGAATCATAATGCTCCCTCTCCCGCCTGCCCAAATCGCGCTGTCATCTCTCTCTCCTCCCCCCACCCAACTTAGTTGCGCTGCTGTCTCCCTCTCTCTCTCTCTTCCCCCCACCCCCCTCACCTGTATGAGCACCAGGAAAAAAGTGTCATTTTTTGGAGCTTTCTGGATATTAGATGTCCGGATAATGGATCGTGTACCTATATTTCTGAACATTCCTTAGTATCGGAGCATCTCGGCCAAAAGTTCCCAATGTGGTCTCTCCATTATGGCAGTGTTGCCTTCTTTGGTTGGACCACTAGCAGTGGGCAAGAAATGAGTCCTGAGTGCATTATCACCCACATCTATTTGGTCAAATCTTTGTCATTTAGTTTAGCTAGATTCTTCAATGATGAGATGCTACATCCTCATCTCACATCAGTCTATTTTTTCTACTTCCTTACCTGTTATCAGATAACTGAACAATCTGAATGCTTATGTTACCTGCTAATTCTCAAGAAATAGCAGGAATGATCATTTCAGCCCCTTGTGGCCTGCTGATCTTTTACCTCAGCACTGCTTTCCTGTATCATTCCATATTGCTGAATGCCTTTTATCTAAAAAAAACTAACAGAATAATATCTTGCTTATTGGGGGTCACAACATGAAGCAAAAGGACATCCTTAGCAAGTGAGAGATACCTTTTATCTAAAATGTTCAACTTAACGTTAGCTCAAAGTCATGCAAGCTGAAGTATTCAACATAATCTTACTGCTCTGAATAGTTGCCAGATGTCCAGTATCCTGACTGATTTGCATAATCTTCCATTTTTCTCCAGCTCAAAAATTGAATCCATACATATAATAGATTAGTGTTGTCAGGCTTTGGTGCAAAATTCCAAAGATTCAGACCTTTCAGAAGAAATTCCTCATCTTAAATCTCAATGCAAAAACTAGCTTCTTCCTAAATTATCTACTGAGAATATTCCACATTTAGGTCAAGAAAACATGAAGAAGATTGTTGAAATTCACATGGAACCAAATAGGGAATGTTGGTTGCTCTCATTGTTTTCATCACTAATGAATTGTACTACATTATATTTGGGGCATTGGGTTTTGCTTTCTAAAAAGAAAACTTGAATCAAAGCAAATTTAATCACACAATTAAAATAATAACCAACATTGGAGTTATTTTCCACCTTTTCCAAACTATTATGCAAGTATTTTAATATTTAATTGAGCTATTGGCTTGAAACCTTATATCAGTTGATAAAATATGCAAACCAAAAGCAGAAGTAGTTGAAACACTCAGCAGATTAGGGATTTATGACAGAGGGTCCCAGACCTGAAACACTTTCTCTTTCCATACATGCTGCCTGCACTGTTGAGTATTTCGAGCATTTTGCTTTAATTTTCAGATTTCCAGCACCCACGGTTTTTTTTGATTGTCATCTATTGTATAAATAAAACCGAAAGGATACAAAGCATTCCAGAAAAGGCACCCCAATTTGTACAATATTTGGTTTTGTCAAATTTGTCTGAGAAAATGTAATATATACATTTGTACATTTTAAAGAAAACTACTTTATTCCTGAATGCCATTTCTCTTCTCACCTCAAAGTCAATGAGTTGCAAATCTGCTATCAAAGTACTAAGAAGACCACTGTTGTACAGCTCCTGAGCAAGCTGTGCTACTGTTTCAGTTTGGGGTTCTTTCTCATTTGTTCCGTACAAGATTTCTTTCATGGCCACCAAATTCTTTGATACTTCTTCTGTTGCCTAATCAGAAAACAAAGACATTCTCTTATCAGCAGACATTTTCTTTAAAAATTGGCTATTTCTAAGAAATGCTTGTCAGTGGTGCACATAACATTCCTACTCCCAAAGAGCTTTACACCATTCCCAAGATTCTTCAAACAAAATTATTTTTGTTTTAAAACATACAAAATGTGTGCTCCATTTACTTGTTTTGTACAATTCACAAGAGATTAACTTGTACATCAATGGCACCTACTTGCAATTCAAATGCAGTAAGACATCAATTTGTCACTTGTCATGATGAGGATGAAAAAAACTGCTTGTAAGAGATAAACAGAAAAGGCAGCCAAGTTGTGTCAAAAACAAATTGGTGGCAACACTGAGCAAGTTATGCAAGATCTGTGGCACAGTGGAAGAGCCAGAGCTACTGCCTAACCATTCCATCTGTCCAATTTAAATCCTGATTTCAGGTACGATATGGAGTTTGAACATTCCACATGTGGCCACATAGATTTCCTCAGGGTGCTCTGGTTTACTTCTGCATCCCAAGGTGTGGAACTTCATTGGTTAATTGACTACAGTAAATTGACCTTAATATGTAGTTGAATGGTAGCGACTAAATGGATGGGAATATTGGGAGAATAAAAAGGTATTAATGTAGGATTAGTACAAATTGGTATTAAATGATCAACATGGATTCACCAGACTGAATGGCTTGTTTCTGTGATAGAGGACCCTATAACTAAAAAGAGCTAACATTTCAGGTCAATGACCGTATTTTTTTGATGAAAGATTAACCTGAAATATGAACTTACTTTGCATGGATGCTGTCCTGCCTGAGTGTCTCCAGTATTTTCCGACTTATTTTAGATTTCCAGCACCTATAATATTTTGCTTTTGAAAATATACTTGGTGCCTCTTAGCAATGCTATTAAGATGACAGAGGACACGATCTGGGTTTAATAATGACTAAATGCACAGGTGTCAGATTCAAGGTTCCTTTTAAGGTCATAAAAACAAGTGTACAATTTTACATCTTAAATGCACATACTTTCCAGGAAGGCAGAAGAGGTTTGGATTTTTTTTTTGTGCAGCCATAACTTCTTTTCCAAATCACAACCACTATCAATTGACTGAAATTAAAAAAAAAGTTATTGAAAAGTGAAGAACTTTAAAGTTAGGTTTGAAAATCATTCAAACACAGCATGGGTGTGCATTCCCCGAGAAGAGAAAGTTTAAAACTGGGGTTTAAAAGCACAGAACTGATAAAAACGGTAATATTTAGCATCACCTTCCCTATTGCAAGAGTGCCTCTTTGGCCATGGTATCTTCCTCACATATAGAGGCTTTAATCACAAAGTTGCAATTCATCTTAAATTGGTTTAAAATAGATGTTCTGGGCATGAATGTTTCCTTTTAACCATTCTCCAATAGCCCAGGACAGTATTTCTCAAATGGTGGTCCATTGGACTGTAACACACAATCTGCCAGTTCATTGTAGGTGGTCTACACCAATTATACATATTCAATGAACAAATATGTAAAACAACATTGCAAATTTGATGACAAAAATAAGTGGTTCTCAAAAAGAGCTTGCCACCAATACAAACTTGGAAAGGGATCCAACTCACCAGCCAACCCCAAGCTCGTGATCCAACAGTGTATTCTAATTGGTCCACAGTATGTGAAGGAATAATTAAGGTGGTCTGTGGGTGAAAAAGTTCAGAACCACTGCTTCTGGAGGCTCAATTTCCCTATGAGATTGTGCTCTGCCATTTGAAATGTACTGGTTCAGAAAACTCCCCATGGCTGACAATACCAACAATTATTCAAGGAGAGACATCTAAATTCTTGGTTACCAATGAAAACACAGTAGCTTTTTTCCTGCTGGTTTAGTGGAAACATTTAAAAGGAGACCAAAATTGAAAAGCTGAATAAACAAGCATATTTACTTTTTTTTGCACAAAGGAAACCATCGATTCAGAAAACATGCTTTCACAAGAAACTTTGAGATATCCAACAATCACCCATTTTTAAATACTTCACTTGCCATTTTCTAATCACTTCCTCAAAGTTGATTAGAACTCATCTCAAATGTTTTTATTTTGCTGCAAAAAGGAAATGATTCAATACAATACCCATTTAGTATTGTCTGGTTAGTCACCATGTCTGATGTTATCCCTCCAATACAATACCCATTTAGTATTGCCTGGTTAGTCACCATGTCTGGTGTTAATCCCTCCAGCTTCTCCTTACTCTCTAGAGTGTAAGAAATACACTGTGAAATGAAAAATGTGATTCTTGTAGAAACTATTGGATGGTTAATCCTTCCACAGAGATTTAAAAAGTAGAAGCAACCAAATCAACGCAATCCAACTAAATACAGAAGGTTCATTTTTCTAATCTGATTTTTGGCAAGAAAAAGAGCCTTTCATTAGTTCAAGCCATCCCAAAGGTACCATATAGCCAATTAAGTACACAAGGGTACCCTCCAATGTAATTTAATGTAGAAAATGAGCAATGCAGACAACGTGCAGTCAAGCTGTACCTTGCAACTAAAGAAACCACAATTAATTTTAAAGTGTTGGTTAAGGGATAAATATTGGCCAGTTACCAAAATTTCCCTTCACTTCATTGAAGAATACAACTGGATCATGAGTGTCCACTTGAGACACGAGTTGGTCATATAGCACAGATCCTTTGGCTCACTCTCCCATGCTGAACACCAAGTATCTATCCATATTAATTCCACTTCCCAAGAGGTGCACCAAAGAAAAGGTACAAGGACTGCCTAAAGAAATCTCTTGGTGCCTGCCACATTGACCACCGCCAGTGGGCTGATAAAGCCTCAAACCGTGCATCTTGGCGCCTCACAGTTTGGCGGGCAGCAACCTCCTTTGAAGAAGACCGCAGAGCCCACCTCACTGACAAAAGGCAAAGGAGGAAAAACCCAACACCCAACCCCAACCAACCAATTTTCCCTTGCAACCGCTGCAATCGTGTCTGCCTGTCCCGCATCGGACTTGTCAGCCACAAACGAGCCTGCAGCTGACGTGGACTTTTTACCCCCTCCATAAATCTTCGTCCGCAAAGCCAAGCCAAAGAAGAAGATCAAGTAATACTGTAGTTATCACTCTGCCTCGCCTTCAGAGATGCTTCCCTTGTGGATGAAAAATTTCTTCAGTAGCGAGTGCTTGAATCTGCAATGTCTTGCTCAAGCAACTGTATTATCTGAGTCAAGATAGAGGCCAGTTTGATGGAAAATTACTTTCATGTTTAAAGTAATGCACTATTTTTGCTGTCAGAGATAAATAACTGAAGTTCAATCAAATATCCAAAAAAATTTAGGTTACGCTTAACTTGTTCAATAATTGCCATTAATTGTCACAATCATATTTAGTTATTCCAGATCTAAAAGGTCAAGAAAGTGAACTGAATATTGTTTCCTTTAATGTGTAAAGGTCTTTTCAGATTGCAGATCCACAAGTCTCAGGATTTGCATCATTTCTCTCCCCATCAATGCAGAGGTACCAATTTTGCATCAATTTTGTGTAAGCAGGTTGTGTAAGTGCAAGAAGGTGTACTAGAAATTATTAGAGGACGTGTACAATTTCATTCAGACTGTTAGAAATGTACTGTGAATGTTATCAACTGATTATGTTCAAAGTAGTTTTTGTGTGAATGATATAGGAAATTTGAGACCATTTCATCAAATATACAGTTTTGATAAAATATTTGTACTAAAGTTTTGCAAGAGCCAAAGATTACGAAGGCAAATTTTAAACCCAAAAGGGTACGAGTTAAGGGCAAAAAGGAAAAAAAATCGTAAACCTGGAACCCTCTCAATGAAATATGTATTTTTGTTTTAAAAACATGCTTCTGTGGCAGCACACATCCAGACGCAGGTGAACCAGCTCCGTGCTGTTACAGCCACGGCAGCGGACCAGTCATGTCAAGATGTCACCGTCAGGCGCTTCTTCACCTGTGCTCAAACGGGCCTCATACATGCACTCGGCTGCATTGTGATGTCACTGCCCATCTAATAAGGCACAGCGCAGGCTTTTCAAAAATAAACCACTGGAAGTGCAAGCAACTAACAGTGTGTAGTCTCCTCATTTCACTTCCTTTAGTAGCTACAGCTACAACTGGTGACCCCAACGAGCCCAGATGATTCTGGACTCTACACCATGGGCACTGCAGCAGTCAATGCAGTGGCTATGAAATTGCCAACCTTCTGCATGCTTTGCCCACGCACTGGGTTCGGGCAAGCAGAAGCGCAATTTCACCTTGGGTCATAAAGACCACAACCCGCATGGTGCCAGAGAGGTTCGTATGGCACAGTCTGAGGAAGCAAGTTGCCCAACTGGCCCGAAATTGCACCCAGCGTCAGACCTCCAAGGTCCACCGACATGTCAAGACCCATGTCCATTAGTTCAACCCTCCAAAAAGGCATTTTGAGCATATACATGTCAATATCATGGGTCCGCTATCCATCTCTCAGGACGCCCGGTACCTGCTATCTGTGGTAGATTACACCACAAGATGGCCAGAACCCATCCCGCTAAAAGACACTTCCATTGATTCCTGCACCAGGGCAGTGCCCATGCATTGGATTGCGAGGTTTGGGATACAAGCTCATATTACCACTGACAGAAGGACAGAGTTTACATCAGCACTGTGGACACAGCTAGCAACTCTCCTGGGCATTAAGCTGCATCACACCACCACCTACCACCCACAATCCAATGCCCTCGTAGAATACTTCCACACCTTGAAGTCAGCTCTTATGGCCCATTTAACCATCCCCAGCTGGGTGAATGAGCTCCCTTGGGTCCTTCTGGCCATCCAAACTGCATCCAAAGAGGACCAGAAGGCTTTCTCCATAGAATTGGTGTACAGCGCCCCATTAATCCTGTCAGGTTACTTCTTCCCACCGACCCAAGAAAGAGACACGGAGGGGAGAACAATGCTGCAGAAACTACGGGACAGGTTAGCCTCCTTTGCACCCCCCCCCCCCCCCATACCACGGGCGCCAGCCCGTGTCCATTCCTCATTAACCACAGACTTTGTTTTTGCCCGCTACGGACACCATTCTGCCCCCCCCCTCCAATGACCTCATGAGGGCTGTACAAAGTCCTATGCAGCACAGGTAAAACTTTCACGCTGGACATTTGGGGTAGGGAGGAACTGTTCACAGCTGACTGGCTGAAGCCAGTCGGTCATGCCAGCGCAACTCAAGCACTGGGGATGACCTCCCAAAGGTTCAGCCCCACTGTGCTCAGGGGTAATGCAATGCTAGTGCTGGTCCTGGGGAGGGCTGTGTGATGACACAGGTAAACCAGCTCTGCACGGTTATGGCCACGGCAGCGAAGCAGCCACATCAAGATGGCGCCGCCTATCGCATCTTCCTCCATGTTCAAACAGGCCGCACATGCACATTCGGCTGCGTTGTGACGTCACCACCCATGCATGGGCGGGACTTACAGACCACCTTATAAAGCGCAGCACGGGGTTTTCAAAAATAAACCTTTGGAAGTACAAGCGACTTACGGTGTGTAGTTTCATCATTTCACTTCTCTTTTTAAGCTACCACTACACTTCCTTGAATCGTGTGTTATCAATGCATTCCCTAATTCATGGAACGTTTCAAGCCCTTACTTTAGCTGCTTCATCTCTGTTTCAGATGTTTGGAAATAATTCATTCATTATAGTTTACAAGACCACAAAAATTCTTCATGAGTCACTTGAATCTTTATGAAATACAAGTCCGGGAGGGGAAAGATAACTTTAAGTTGTTTTGGCTTGAGTGGGCATTCCTAAACTGCAGGTGAGTCACTACAGAGGAACAATTGAGTTTTTAGGTTTAAGCCCAATACATCAAGTTCAAATTTATTGTCAGAGTACATAGATGACATCACATACAACCCTGAGATTCATGTTCCTGCAGGCCAGGCAGAATTTCTACTTAATGGTAGTGCAACAGTATTCATGCAAGACAAATTAAAATTGTTTCAATGTCTCCTGATGTATCAATCATGAACGGATTTTAAATAAAAATCAGCTCAACGGTACCCAATTTTAGTGTTCAAATTTTACAGCCATACAAACTATATGCATAATTACTCTCAACAACATCCATAATTTGCTGAAGAAACATCCACTGGCAAAGAATAATTATAATAACTTTAAATACAGATAACTAATATTTTGGTAGGATGGTTCTTGTATCTTAATGAACGAGAGCAAACAGATGTTTAATCTTCATATGCCTGTGAATTAATGTGCCTGTTTAACAAGGTTTCAAGCAAGCTTAGACAAATTAAAGGTCTTTCAACAGGAATCCCAACAATTATAAACAACAATTAAATGCCTCTTTGCTAACATTACATATTCATTTGCTTCTTATGAAATCCAAACTGCACTAAAAGTTTTAGACCACAACTCCTTCACAGATTCCTTCTATTTCACATAATAGAATTCAATTTTAAGGTGCACAGGGCAGTTATTATTTTCTGGATCAACTATGCTAATAAATTTGAACGCCCTTATTGGGTAGATTTGGAATTGAATTCCGCACAGAGGTATTCACTAGCCACTTTATTCAGAGCAGCTCTTCCTTTTACACTATCCAAGATTAGCAGGCATATTTTCAACCAAATACTTAAACATACATTACGGATTTGGTTTCAATTTCAGTAGTTTTATTTAAACTTGAAATGTTTTATTTTATCTAGTACTATTTATCTTAATTACTTTTTTCAACTGTCTATAATTGATCAAGCCTTCTCTTTTTGGAAGGTTAAAGAAATTGTTTCTTTTTCAGATTTGTTCATAGATGGTAGCTTAATGTCCTTTGAACAATTATCCAATAAATATATACCCAAGTCACATTTTTTAAGATACTTGCAAATACTTTACTGCTTAACTTTCCAGCATTGTACAGACCCGATCTGATTGATACATTTTTTTCATTTGAACTTTTCTCATAAGTATTTAATTGGTAACTTTTATTCAAGTTATTAAGATTGCAATCAAATTCTAATAACAAAATTAAAAGGGCCTGGGAAGAGGAAATTCAGTTACATCTTCCAGAGGAATCATGGGATAAGACTTTTGTATTGGTTAATACCTCTTCAATATGTGCTCGTCATTCTTTGATTAATTATAAAGTGGTACATCAGGCACATCAGTTGAAAGACAAATTGGCCCGTATTTTTTCTAACATTAGTCCTATTTGAGATAGATGTAAATCAGAAGTGGCTTCTCTAACTCATATGTTTTGGTCATGCCCTATGTTGGAGAGGTATTGAATAGATATTTTTAAGACTTTGTCAGCTATACTAGATATTAGTTTGCAACCTAACCCTTTGACTGCTCTTTTTGGAATTATAGTTTCAGAAGTGGGATGAGTTCCCACTTCCACAGATTGGGTTGTAGCCTTTGTTGGTTAAAAGAGCTATTTTATTTAAATGGACAGATTCTAATCCACCTACTTTGACTCAATGGTTCTCACAAATTATGTCATGTTTAAGTTTTGAAAAAATTAGGTGTTGTACATTTGATACTTCTGTTAAATTTGAAGGCAGTCCTTGTAGAGGTACAAGGACTGCCTAAAGAAATCTCTTGGTGCCTGCCACATTGACCACCGCCAGTGGGCTGAAATCACCTCAAACCGTGCATCTTGGCGCCTCACAGTTCGGCGGGCAGCAACCTCCTTTGAAGAAGACCGCAGAGCCCACCTCATTGACAAAAGACAAAGGAGGAAAAACCCAACACCCAACCCCAACCCACCAATTTTCCCTTGCAACTGCGTCTGCCTGTCCTGCATCGACTTGTCAGCCACAAACGAGCCTGCAGCTGACGTGGACAATTACCCCTCCATAAATCTTCGTCCGCGAAGCCAAGCCAAAGAAGATAAATTTGAAGAGACTTGGTGACCTTTTATAAATTATATCCACATGACTTAGTTAGTATAACTATTTTCCTTTCTGGAATATATTTAATTTTATTTATTTTCTCTTTGTTGGTGAAGACCAGGAGATTAATTTTTATTAATAAAATCTCAGGATAGGCTGCCCAGTCTCTTTTCTCTTCGACTAGGTGGGGTTTCCTACAATAAAAATTATTCATTTTTTTTGAAGATTTCAGTTTGAGGAGATGAGAACATATTCACTAATTGTGGTGTAATGCAATATGTTCTATCATATTGATGTCATATAGTGATATTTGTTTTCCTCCTTGATGATGTACTCCTATTCGCATTATGCA
This sequence comes from Narcine bancroftii, assembly GCF_036971445.1. Lineage (NCBI taxonomy): Eukaryota > Metazoa > Chordata > Chondrichthyes > Torpediniformes > Narcinidae > Narcine > Narcine bancroftii. Next base: position 82,813,738 of record NC_091477.1, read on the forward strand.
TTGTTTACCTATAATATGATTAATAAAGAGATTGAAAAAAGTGCACAGGACAAAGCTCCTAAAACCTTGAGTCTGTCCTTCACACAAAGCCCAGGTTAACCTAAAAATTGCCATAGCTGGGTATTCCACTACAAATAATTCAGTCTTGTCACCCAAAGTCTTTCTACCATCATCAAGGCACACAGAATACCTTTAGCTTGTCAAAACATTCAAGTTATCCAAGAGGAAGCATCTTGATCAACTGCCTCCCACTGGACCAAAATGGTAGTATGTACCATCTCCAAAATGAATTACAATTACTGGTCACAGAGATGTTTTTGAAGCAGCCATGACCTAAAGTTTTTAACCAGTTAGAAGCACAAAGACAGCATGTGTATTCCAACTCTAGCATCAACAGGTTTCACATCAAATTGTGCTCCGCCCTGATCATCACAGATTATAAGTGCTAGATTTCTCAACATTCAGTGAGGAGGTCTTCCTCTGGTAATGTGATGTCAATTGTGCAAATCCAATTTAAGGTTAACCAGTGTGGTTCATAATGCTGCCATGTCCAATTTGTGAGGGTAACGTTCTGACATGCTGTTTAGTTTGTTCATGGATACCATACTCATAATCAGAACTCAGAACTGCGATGCGGGACAGGCAGACACGGTTGCAGGGGAAAATTGGTTGGTTGGGGTTGGGTGTTGGGTTTTTCCTCCTTTGTCTTTTTTCAGTGAGGTGGGCTCTGCGGTCTTCTTGAAAGGAGGTTGCTGCCCGCCGAACTGTGAGGCCCCAAGATGCACGGTTTGAGGCGATATCAGCCCACTGGCGGTGGTCAATGTGGCAGGCACCAAGAGATTTCTTTAGGCAGTCCTTGTACCTCTTCTTTGGTGCACCTCTGTCACGGTGGCCAGTGGAGAGCTCGCCATATAACACGATCTTGGGAAGGCGATGGTCCTCCATTCTGGAGACGTGACCTACCCAGCGCAGTTGGATCTTCAGCAGCGTGGATTCGATGCTCTCGGCCTCTGCCATCTCGAGTATTTCGATGTTATGGGTGAATCCGCTCCAATAATGTTGAGGATGGAGCGGAGACAACGCTGGTGGAAGCGTTCTAGGAGCCGTAGGTGATGTCGGTAGAGGACCCATGATTCGGAGCCGAACAGGAGTGTGGGTATGACAACGGCTCTGTATTCGCTAATCTTTGTGAGGTTTTTCAGTTGGTTGTTTTTCCAGACTCTTTTGTGTAGTCTTCCAAGGGCGCTATTTGCCGTGGCGAGTCTGTTGTCTATCTCGTTGTCGATCCTTGCATCCGATGAAATGGTGCAGCCGAGATAGGTAAACTGGTTGACCGTTTTGAGTTTTGTGTGCCCGATGGAGATGTGGGGTTGCTAGTAGTCATGGTGGGGAGCTGGCTGATGGAGGACCTCAGTTTTCTTCAGGCTGACTTCCAGGCCAAATATTTTGGAAGTTTCCGCAAAACAGGACGTCAAGCGCTGAAGAGCTGGCTCTGAATGGGCAACTAAAGCGGCATCGTCTGCAAAGAGTAGTTCACGGACAAGTTGCTCGTGTCTTGGTGTGAGCTTGCAGGCGCCTCAGATTGAAGAGACTGCCATCCGTGCGGTACCGGATGTAAACAGCGTCTTCATTGTTGAGGTCTTTCATGGCTTGGTTCAGCATCATGCTGAAGAAGATTGACAGGCAGTAATTATGACAGGCAGTAATATATATAAAGAATTTTAATTCATGCCACCAATGACATGTTGTTCATGAGTGATTCCTTTCCTAAAGGAAAGAGTTTGAATACTTCAAAGAAAGCAAAAATTATGCTATTTACACAGCCCTTTTATTCCAGGACATTTGCTCCTCTTCAACGGAGCACTTGATGTCTAAAAAGCACCGAGATGGAGGGGGTGGGGTGGTCATTCCAGTCCCAGCATTTTTCGACAGTAGACCTAGTAACAATTCTGGAATGGTTTAGCCCATCTCAGATGTCTATACATGCTCCTATAAATGTATAAGTCTCAAATGAGCTGTATGTGAAATGACCAAGATGGAATATAGGGTGGGGGTGGGTGATTCCAGTCCTGCATTATACCGGTAGCAGACCTAGTAACAGTCCCGGAATGATTCAGCCCATCGCGCATGTCTATGGATGCTCCCATAAATGCAAAAGTCTGAAATGAGGTGTAGATGAAATGAGCTGGTGGTCAAATAGTGATGCATCCTCTACTAGACTCACCGTTTCATTAGTGGGTGAAGCATTGATGTGTTGTTGGGAGGATAATAAGAGATGATTTAATTCATGCACATAATTCATGGTTTTGACAGGATAGAAGAGGGGTGCTGTTGGTTTTTCAAAAGAGGGCTTGATCATTCATGAATAAGATTAAAAAATGCATCAGAGGGTACTGAATCTGGGACTCTACAGGAGGAGGGTGTGAACGCTCAGTTGCTGAATGTATTCAAGATAGTCACTGACAGACCTTCAGATATTAAGAGAGAGGTGATTAGTGTAAGGGAGTGGCATTGTGATAAAAGATCAGCCCCCACACTGATCCCACTGCCCCTCTCTCAGCTGTCCGCAGGTGTCTCTCGTCAACTTGTGCTGTGAAGCAAGCTGGTCTGTGGGTTTGTCCTCAGTTTGAACAGTCTGAAGCCCACCGTCCTGCTCCCCCGACAGCCTGCCACCAGCCCCCAATGATAGATAGCAGTGAATAGTAAGAGATTACTTAAGGTGGTATGTGAGTGGAAAGAAAAAATTTGAAATCCATTTTCCCACATTCTTTTATAAATTGTGCACATATTTTTCCATAATCTTATAAAATGCACAGTGTTTTATTTCTGCTTCCATTTTACACACTCTTCTATTATTTGTTGTGTGTTAACAAAAGTAACGTTCGATTGCAAAACCTTATGTCCAGACTCGTCAACACAACAATGACCAATGTGGGGACCGAAAACATTACTCTTGGTGTTACTCACCATTATCACCTTAATTTCAACCTTGCGTACAAGACCGAGGGGATATTTTTGGGGAAAAAAAGTGGATCTAACATGCTGTCAAATACAGGAATGTTATATGTGACACTAGATGTCGACGCTGTTGAGTCACATCCTGCCTCTTTTGCTTGTGAAATGCTGGCTGGCTGTGTAAAAAGACACACCAATGCAGAAAAATGCCGGCTCTGTTCATTTCAGTGTAAATGACCAAACCCAGCTTGATGGCGAGTCTTCCTTACAGAAATATGTTTTCTTTAAAACGACACAGAAGTTCCACAATAAGTGAAAGGAAAGCAGCGATGCTGCAAAGTCCAGCAAGAACACAAACTGCTGGAGGAACTCAACTGGTTGAGCTGTCTGTGGATGCAAAAGGATGGTCCCATTTTAGGTTAGGTGAAATGAGGTGGGCAAGTGAGGGAGGGTATAGGAAAGCTTAAGGAAGAAGAAAATGAGGTAGAGAGGTATATGGGTAATGAGCAGACAGAACCATGTACGAAGGATGAGTCTGGGTAAAGGAAGACTGGTCTGGACTGGTGGGAGTGGGAAAGGAACTCAGGGGATTGTGTTACTGGAACTTGTAAAATTCAATGTTCATATCATTGGGCTGTAGGCAACCCAGCAAAATACAAGATGCAGCTCTTCTAGTTTTGACTTTGCCTCAGCATGGCAGTAAAGGCAGCCAAAGATAGATTGGTGTTGGAATGGGACTGGGAGTTAAAAATGGCATCAGGTGCTCTGCAAAACAGATACCTAATCGGCAGTTGGCCTTGCTGATGTAAAGGATACCACATCAGGGCACATCAAAATGCAACTGATGAGGTTGGATGAGGTGCAAGTGGATCTCTGCCTGAACTGGAAAGGCTGTTTAGGTCCCTGTATGGTGAAAAGGGAAATAATAGGACTAATGGTGCACCCTCGACAGTTGCAGGGGAAAATATCAGAGAACCAGAAAGGCATCGGTTGAAAGGATGAGATCAGGGAGTTATGGAGAGAGTAGTGTTTGTATAAACTAGGTGAGTGGGATAAAGAGGGGAAAATACAGTTGGTGGTAGGATCCTTTTGGAGCAGATGCCAGTGGTGAAGGATAATGAGCTGAACGCAGTGACAAGTGATCTCTATTACTGTATTGTCTGGCAGGAGAAGGGGAGGAGTGAGAGAACACATGCAGGAAATGGAGGAAGAGCACACAGGGGCTCCATCACCACGTTGCCTGAAGGAGTACAGAAGTCCTAGACTGGAAAGCCTCACTTTGAGCATGAAACAGAGAAGCAAATGACATGCTCAAGGTGACAGGATAGCATGGTAGAAGGCATAGTAAGTTTAGAGTAGATGTCAGTGAATAGTTTGAACTCTTGAGATGGATGGAGATCCAAAACTGTCAGAAATAGTCTGCAAGAAACAGAGCTAATATAGTAGTTGTCAATGTATTAGATAAAGAGGAGGCAGGGATGCCAGAATAGGTTTGAAGCAAGGACTGTTCCACATCACTGACAAATAGACAGATGTTTTTGGGGTCCATCTGTACCAACAGCTTCACCTTTAATCCAAAGAAAGTGAGAGAAATTACATTCTACCAGATAGATGATAATATTGGTGAAGGGGAATAGATTGATCTTTGTTCCAGGAAGAAGCAGAAGCTCCTCCTGGGATGAAGGTATCCTTTGCAAAGATAAGGCAATTGTGACCAGAGAATAAAGTTGTCAAATCGGCAGAGGGGCATGAAATGTGTAGGTGGTAGGGATTTGATATGGGGACACAGCATAAAATCAAGTTATGAAGAGAGAAGTTTGCAGGGTAAGAACAGGCAAATACAATGGGTCTCCCAAGACAGTCCTCTTTGTGAACCTTAGGAAGAGAAAGAAGCAGGCAATATGGAGCTGGGACACTATCAAACTGGATAGAGTGAAGGGGATATTCCCTGATGTGAAGAAATTAGTAAAGGTCTGTATGTAAATTTATATTAGATAATTAGAGATAAATTGTCTCCAAGGATGAGGAAAAGCAAGGAAAGTGTCACAAGTACTGGTAGTCTCAATAAATTCAACAATTAGCAAAATCCTGAATGTTCAAGGATGTCAAATTCTTAAACTCACTAAACCTGGAGAATAAGAAATCTAAGAAAACATGAATATGGATGCTCCTTTAAAAGTCACTTCAACCAATAAATTTAAATATCCAAAATGATGTTATTCACAGTATATCAGATGAAAACTGAGGAAGACAACAATTAATCTAATTTGCCAATTGAGTAGATGCTGAAAAAAATCTGGAATTATTCAAATTCTGAGAGACAAATTCCAGTTATTCTACAAGTGATGTAGATACAAGTCTTCAAGAATTTTCTGAAAGATAGCTTAATTTTAGGCATCATTCAACTATTACTACAAAATAAAAACTTCAAAAATTGCCTAACTACAAGAAGTATATCAATAAGATTGAAAGAGTGCAGAGAAGATTTACTAGGATGTTGCCAGGTCTTCAGGAATTGAGTTACAGAGAAAGATTAATAGGTTAGGACTTTAATCCTTGGAGCAAAGAAGAATGAGGGGAGATTTGATAGAGGTTTACAACATTATGAGAGGTAGAGACAGAGTGGATGCGAGTAGGCTTTTTCCACTTAGATTGGGGAGATAAATATGAGAGGTTTTGGTTTTAAGCTGAAAAGGGAAGGTTTAAGGGGAACATTAGAGGAAAGTTTTTCCACAGGGAGCAGTGTGAGTGTGAAATGGGCTGCCATCTGATGAGGTGAATGCAGGTTCCATCTTGAGTTTTAAGAATAGATATGGTTGGGAGAGATCCAGAGGGTCATGGAGTGGGAGCAGGTCAGTGGGACTAGCAGAATGGTAGTCGGCACAGATGAGAAGGGCCTGTTTTCTGCACTGTAGTATTCTATAGTTCTATATTTCTAAATGCTTCTGCACGAAGTGTGAAATAAGCTCTGCATCTTCACTAGTACCAGGTGATATAGATTCTTCTCCTGAGACAACAGCACAAGTGCCTGTAGTAATAAGTGAAAATACATGCAGTGACAAGTGAAATATTAGTGCAAGTTTTCATTCCTGCATACTACATAATATCTCATTGCTGTACTACAATAAAGATCACAATTCTTTGGCAAACAGAAAAATCTCAGATGCTGGGGTCTAGTGCAGTACATAAAAGTGCTGGAGAAATTCAGTAAGCCATGCAGCATCAATAGTAAGAAAAAGGAATCAGTCGATGTTTTGGGCCTGATGTCTGAATAAAAAGATGGGATGGAGTGGAGGGGAAGGAACACTGACTAACAGTGGTTGATAAGTGGGAGGGCAAAAGAGAAAGAAGCTGAGAAGTGATGGGGGAAGAGGGCCGAGGGCTAAGAAAGATAGCTCACTGATTAGAGAAGGAATAAGGTGGGGAGCTGGAGAAAAGAAGGCAAGGATAAGGGAAAGAGAGACCAGGAGAGGGAGTGAACAGAAAATGGAAAAGTAGATATTGATGCCATCTGGTTGGAGATTGCTGAAACAGAATATATGGTGTTGTTCCTCCAATTTGCAGTTGGCCTCAAACTGGTAGTAATACTTGTGCTAATGGGATGTGGAATTGAAGTGCACAGAGCAAAGGTACTCAACAAAGTGATCTCCCAGTCTATGTCCAGTCACTCCAATGTCAAGGAGGCCACATCAGGAGCAATGGATGCAGTAAACGGCCCCTACCACAAGATGTGGTACACTTCCTCCCTCACCACTATTCAGATCCCACAGTCCTTCCAAGCGAAACAACACTTCGGCTATGAATCTGTAGGGGATGATTTACTGCATACAGTGCTGCAGAATCTGTTTGGAGTCATTTTCTGCTTCCTAGATGGTATCAACATCTCCACTTTTTGTTATTGTCATTCTTGGTGTCTCTTAACCCTCCCTTCCCTTCCATCTATCAGAGAGATATCCCTTTTAGCCCTATGCCATCTCTCCCAATCACTCCGGCTTTTATCTCCTCTACCCTCTCACCTGCAATCCACTTATTATCTACTAACCTTTGATCCTTCTCCTCCATCCTCCGCAACCCTTTTTATTATGGCATCTACTTGATTTTCAGCACTCTTGAAGAAGGGTTTAGGCCCAAAATGTTAATTGACTGCCTTTTTCTTCCTATGGAAGCTTCGTGACCTGCTGAGTTTATCCAGTACTTTTGTGTACTAATCAGTTCTTTGAGTAGTGTAAAATAAGGTATTTTGTTTCCTTTTACCTGTTTTAGCATTGTGAAAACATTCTTTACTCTTCACTGATGTATTTAACTAATTGAGAGCTCCATCCCTGTAGATGCCTGAGAGTAAAGCTTTCAGCTTCTAGATTTGCTCAGTTCAAAATTACTGTTCCATTAAAAATTATTTGTACAAATATGATGCACATTTTTCTAAAATATTTTGAATAGTTGCAGGAAATTGATCACTCTTCCTCTATAATTCTATGTATAACTGAGAAACTGCAAGATAAAGTGAAGGCTTTTGACCCAAATTCCTTTTACTTTAGGTTTCTACCTTTAAAGCTTGACTATGTATATTTAGAGTTGCAAAATGTCCTCAGAATAAATAGGAAACAGTTATTAAAATTCTCAGACTGCAATTAAACAATATTATGGATCTATATCACATTATATGGTACTGTACCTTTTCTGCTTTTTTGTCAGAAATATCTTGTTTTTCTAATACTGCCATGCTTTCCTTCAGATTTTTCACAATGTCTGCTGGAGACTTATGTGATTTGCCAAATGGAAATGGCATTGTTGACAAGTGAACCCAACTATTCCACCTGTGAATAAGAGAAGAAAAACAAAATCAGAAAATTACAGTTTTTATTTTCATACAATATATTGCCCAGCAATTTACTTTTAAATTAGGAATTTACTACAGAGGTAACTACTTGAAAAGAATGGAAATGCAGTCATTGCAAATGAAGTCTGGACATCCACGATTTCCAAAGTGGTGAGATAAATCAACCAACTTTGTTGCAATATTTAGCAAACAATTCTCTTGTTGATGGCCAATATTTAATGATCCTTGTTACATTTTAGAGATCCAAGAACCATACATATTCATGCAACAATTAAATTTAATGAAATGACAGTTAATTGTCAACTTAGGTGATCTCCACAGAGCACAAAAAAATTGATGCAAGATGCAGACTATTCCATATGTTTGTGGTGAGGAGGGGGGGGGGCGGGGGGGGGTGGGGAGAGAGGAAGGTGATTTTGTTCCCAAGAGAACAGTTCATAATGCAATTTTCTGCATCATAGAGCCCATCATCATCTTTGCATGCATCAAGAAATAAGAGTTGAAAATTGTGTATTTTTTCCCCCAAAACAATTCTGAGAGAAGATTTCATTCCATTTCCTCAAATTTTGGGTAGCAATTTGTGAATTTGTTAAGGAATTTGTTACCTGAACAGCCATAATCAGTGCGTCCAATATAGTACAGTATAACAATTCATATACCTTTGGATTTTTCCTAATATTAAGAACAATGTCTTTTTTAAATTTCCCACCCTATTCTATGTCAAAAATAAAATTGTAAGCATCCACAAGTTTCCCAAGCTTTTTAAACTATTCAATTATAATTTCTGATACTTGAAATGTGATGAACACAAAAAAAACTTGTTACAGGTCTACAAGTCATTTGTAAATGCACACACAAAAATTAGTTGTTCTATTTTGGCAGGAAAAGTAAATAATGTTGTTCTTAAAGATGAGGGAAAACAGGGATTAAAAAATGGGAAATCCCTGAAATTCATATATTTTAATGCCAGGAGTATTGTAAAAAAGGTGGATGAGCTGAAGGTGTGGATTGATACTTGGAAGTATGATGTGGTAGCGATTAGTGAGACATGGTTGCAGGAGGGATGTGATTGGCAACTGAATATCCCTGGGTTTCGTTGTTTTAGGTGTGATAGAGTCGGAGGGGCAAGAGGAGGTGGGGTTGCATTGCTTGTCAGGGAAAATATTACAGCGGTGCCTAGGAAGGATAGATTAGAGGGCACATCCACGGAGGCTATTTGGGTGGAACTGAGGAGTAGGAAAGGAGAGGTTACACTTGTAGGGATGTATTATAGACCACCCGGAGGGGACCGAGACCTAGAGGAGCAAATCTGTAGGGAGATAGTAGATATTTGTGATAAGCACAGGGTTGTAATTATGGGAGATTTTAATTTTCCACATATAGATTGGGAAACACATTCTGTGAAAGGAATGGATGGGTTAGAGTTTGTGAAATGTGTGCAAGATAGTTTTTTACAACAATATGTAGAGGTGCCGACCAGAGAAGGAGCAGTGTTAGATCTACTGTTGGCAAATGGGATGGGTCAAGTGACGGAGGTTAGTGTTGGCGAGCACTTCGGGTCCAGTGATCATAATGCCATCAGCTTCAATGTCATTATGGAAAGAGAGAAATCAGGGCCAAGGATTGAGGTTTTTGATTGGGGAAAAGCTAGATTTGAGGAGATGCGAAAGGACTTGCAGGGTGTGCATTGGGACAATTTGTTTTATGGGCAGGATGTAGTAGAGAGATGGAAGTCTTTTAAAGATCAGATTTTGAGAGTGCAAAAGCTTTATGTTCCTGTTAGGTTAAAAGGAGGGGCAAAAGGTTTGAGAGAGCCGTGGTTTCCAAGGAATATTGGAAACTTGGTTCGAAGAAAAAGGGAGGCGTACATTAGATATAAGAAGCATGGAGTTAAGGAGATGTTTGAAAGATACATTGAATGTAAGAGGAATCTTAAGAGAGGAATTAGGAAAGCTAAAAGAAGGTACGAGAAAACTATGGCAAGCAGGGTGAAAACTAATCCAAAAGAGTTCTACAAATATGTTAATGGTAAGAGGAAAGCTAGAGACAAAATTGGTCCCTTAGAAAATCAGAGTGGAAAACTGTGTGTGGAGCCTAGAGAAATGGGGGAGATATTGAACAGTTTCTTTTCTTCGGTATTCACTAAGGAGAAGGATATTGGGAGATGTGGGATAAAAAAAGCAAATTGGGTAAATATGGGGAATATAGAGATTACAAAAGGTGTAGTTTTAAGGCTTTTGAAGAATATAAAGGTGGATAAGTCTCCGGGACCAGACGGGATCTTCCCCAGGACATTGAGAGAAGTGAAGGAGGAAATAGCAGAGGCTCTGGCGGTAATTTTCCAAATGTCATTAGATATGGGGATAGTGCCGGAGGATTGGCGCATTGCGCATGTGGTTCCGTTATTTAAAAAGGGTTCAAGGAGGAAGCCTGGCAACTATCGGCCTGTAAGTTTGACGTCTGTGGTAGGTAAATTAATGGAGAAAATTCTTAGAGATAGTACTTATAAACATCTGGATAGACAGGGTCTGATCAGGAGCACTCAACATGGATTTGTGGGAGGAAGGTCATGTTTGACCAATCTGATTGAATTTTTTGAAGAGGTGACTAGGAATGTGGATGAGGGTAGCGCAGTGGTTGTTGTCTATATGGACTTCAGTAAGGCCTTCGATAAGGTACTACATGGAAGGTTAGTTAGGAAGGTGCAGTCTTTAGGTATAAATTTTAAGATAGTCAAATGGATTGAACATTGCCTGAAAGGGAGAGGCCAGAGAGTGGTAGTGGATAATTGTCTGTCAGGTTGGAGGCCGGTGACCAGTGGTGTGCCTCAAGGATCTGTATTGGGCCCATTGTTGTTCGTTATATACATTAATGATCTAGATGATGGGGTGGTGAATTGGATTAGTAAATATGCAGACGATACTAAGATAGGTGGAATAGTGGATAATGAAGAAGGTTTTCAAGGATTGCAGAGGGATTTGGGCTGCTTAGAAAAGTGGGCTGAAAAATGGCAGATGGAATTTAATGCTGATAAGTGTGAGGTGCTTCATTTTGGTAAGAAGAATCAGAATAGGACATATGTGGTAAATGGGAGAGCATTGAGGAATACAGAAGAGCAGAAAGATTTAGGAGTAACGGTACATCGTTCCCTGAAGGTAGAAACTCACGTGAATAGGGTGGTGAAGAAGGCTTTTAGTATGCTGGCCTTTATCAATCATTGCATGGAATATAGGAGTTGGGAGGTGATGTTGAGATTGTATAAGACGTTGGTGCGGCCTAATTTGGAGTTCTGTGTGCAGTTCTGGTCGCCTAATTATAGGAAGGATATAAACAGAGTGGAGAGAGTGCAGAGAAGGTTTACCAGAATGTTGCCTGGGTTTAAGCATCTGGAGTATGGAGAGAGATTGGACAGATTGGGTCTTTATTCTTTGGAGCGTAGAAGGTTGAGAGGGGATTTGATAGAAGTATTTAAGATTATGAAAGGGATAGACAGAATGGATGTGGATAGACTATTTCCGTTAAGAGGAAGAAAGATTAAAACAAGAGGACATGAGTTAAGAATTAAGGGGCAGAGGTTTAGAGGTAACATGAGGGGGAACTTCTTTACTCAGAGAGTGGTAGCTGTGTGGAATCATCTTCCGGGAGAAATAGTGGCGGCGGAGTCAATTGTATTATTTAAGAAAAGGTTGGACAGGTATATGGATGAGAAGAAGATGGAGGGTTATGGGCATTGTGCAGGGAGGTGGGACTAGAAAGGGGTGTTTGGTTCGGTGCGGACTAGAAGGGCCTAATGGCCTGTTTCCGTGCTGTAATTGTTATGTTATGTTATGGTAAATAACATAACATGTTATGTTATGGTAAATAACATAACATGTTATGTTATGTTATTTACCGTACAGTACAGAAAACAGGCCATACAGCCTTTCTGGTCTGTGCCGACCATTATTCCGCTCGTCCCATTGGATTGCTCCCATTCCATAACCCTCCAGGGCTCTCCCATCCATGTATCTATCCAATTTATTCTTAAAACTTAAGATCGAGCCCACATTCACCACATCAAGTGGCAGCCCATTCCAAACTCCCTCTCTGAGTGAAGAGCTTTCCCTTAATGTTCCCCCTACACCCTTTCCCTTTCAGCTTAAAACTATGGCCTCTCATATTTATCTCCCCCAATCTAAGTGGAAAAAGCCTTCTTGGATCCACTCTGTCTATACCTCTCATAATCTTGTAACCCTCTATCAAATCTCCCCTCATTCTTCTTTAGTCCAAGGAATAAAGTCCTAACCTGTTTAGTCTTTCCCTGTAACTCAACTCCTGAAGACCCGGCAACATCCTAGTCAATCTTCTCTGCACTCTTTCAATCTTACTGATATCCTTCCTGTAGTTAGGTGAGCAGAACGCACACAATATTCCAAATTTGACCTTACCAATGTCTTAAACAACTTCAACATAACATCTGAACTCCTATATTAAAAACTTTGATTTATAAAGGCTAAGATGCCAAAAACTTTCTTTATAACCCTGTCCACCTGCAACACCACCTTCAGGGAACAATGTATCTGTATTCCCAGATCTCTATGCTCCTCTACACCCCTCAGTGCTGTAATATTTACTCTGTATGTCATACCTTGGTTTGCCCTTCCAAAATGCAACACTTCACACTTGTCTGCATTAAAATCCATCTGCCATGTTTTGGCCCATTCTCTCAGTTGGTCCAGATTCCTCTGCAAGCTTTGAAAATCTTTCTTGCTGTCCACAACACCTCCTAGCTTTGTGTCATCAGCAAACTTACTGATCCAATTTACCACATTATCATCCAGATCATCGATATAGACAGCACAGTCCCCAGCACAGATCCCTGAAGCACACCACTAGTCACAGGCCTCCAGTCTAAGAAGCAACATCCACTACCACTCTGTTTTCTCCCACACAGCCAATTTTGAATCCAGTTTACAACCTTTCCATGGATACCTAATCTTAACCTTCTGAACTAACCTCCTATGTGGGACCTTGTCAAAAGCTTTACTAAAGTCCATGTAGACAACGTCCACAGCCTTTCTTTCATCTACCTTCTTTGTAACCTCCTCAAAAAAACTCTACAAGATTCATTAAACACAACCGAACGCACACACAAAGCCACATTGACTGTCCAAATACTATCCTCAGAACTCCTTCCAATAATTTACCTATAATTTATTGACGTCAGATTCACCAGCCTATAATTACCTGGTTTATTTTCAGAGTCTTTTTTTTTTAAGCAACATGAGCTACCCTCCAATCCTCAGACATCACACCTGTGGCTAAGGACATTTAAAAAACATCAGCCAGGGCCTCTGCAATTTCGACACTAGTCTCCCTCAAGGTCTGAGGGAATATCATATCTGGCCGGAGGGATTTATCTACCTTTAATTGCTGTAAGGCAGCAAAAGCACCTCCTCCTCCTTAATCTCCACATATTCCATGACATTTCTTTTTGTTTCCTTTCCTTCCTTATTCTCTCTGCCAATTTCCTGAGTAAATACTGATGCAAAAAAAAAGCTATATTAAGATCTCCCCCATTATGTGAGGCTCCACACATAGTTGACCACTGTGATCCTCTAGAAATTTTGCCCTAACTATCCTTTTACTCATAATACACTTGTACAAACCCTTCAAGTTTAACTTATGTCTTCTTTTTGCCTTCCTGATTTCCTTCTTTAGTATTTTCTTGTATTTTCTGTACTCTTCAAATACCTCATTAGTTCCTTGTTGTCTATACCTGCTATACACCTCCCTGTTCTTAACCAGATCATCAATATCCCTAAAAACCAGGGTTCCCTATGCCTGTTAACTTTCCCTTTCTTCTTTGGCTTGGCTTCGCGGACGAAGATTTATGGAGGGGGTAAATGTCCACGTCAGCTGCAGGCTCGTTTGTGGCTGACAAGTCCGATGCGGGACAGGCAGACACGGTTGCAGCGGTTGCAGGGGAAAATTGGTGGGTTGGGGTTGGGTGTTGGGTTTTTCCTCCTTTGTCTTTTTTCAGTGAGGTGGGCTCTGCGGTCTTCTTCAAAGGAGGTTGCTGCCCGCCGAACTGTGAGGCGCCAAGATGTACGGTTTGAGGCGATATCAGCCCACTGGCGGTGGTCAATGTGGCAGGCACCAAGAGATTTCTTTAGGCAGTCCTTGTACCTCTTCTTTGGTGCACCTCTGTCACGGTGGCCAGTGGAGAGCTCGCCATATAACACGATCTTGGGAAGGCGATGGTCCTCCATTCTTGAGACGTGACAAAGATACAAATTCTGCACTCTCAAAATTTTGCCTTTGAAGGCCATCCATTTTCTTAACACACCCATGCCAGAAAATAACATCCCAATCCACTCTTCCTAGATCCTTTCTCTTTTCCACAAAATTTGCATTCTCCAATTTAGAATCTCAACACGAGATCCCGACTTATCCTTTTCCATAATTTACTTGAAGCTAATGACATTACAGTTACTGGACCCAAAATGTTCACCTACACATCCATCTGTCATCTGATCTGTATTGTTCCCTAATAGGAGATCAAGTACTGCATCCTCTCTTGTTAGTACCTCCATAGATTTAGAAAACTTGCCTGAACAAATTTCATGAACTCCAAGCCATCCAGCCCTTTCACAGTATGGGAGTTTCAGTCAATATTTGGAAAGTTAAAATCTACTATCACAACTTTCTACTTCTTACATTGGTCTGCTATCTCTCTACAGTTTTGCTCCTCAATTCTTTCTGACTATTGGGTGGCCTATAATACAAAGCTATCAATGTAGTCACACCTTATCCATTCCTCAACTCCACCCCTATGGCCTTTGTAGAAAAACCCTCCTGACTTCACACAGCTGAGATATTTTCCCTGACTAGCACTGAAACTCTTCCCCCTTTTATCCTTTCCCCTCTATCACATCTGAAGCAATGGAGCCCCAGAATATTGAGCTGCCAGTCCTGCCCCTCCTGCAACTAAGTCTCACTAACAGCAATAATGTCATAAGATCAGCCTTTCAAACAATACACCTTGCATTAAAATAAATACACCCGAGGACATTTCTATCCCATACAGAATATTGTCTCCTCTGCTTCTCTTTCTCAAATAGCAGGTTTTCTCCCTGTTTTCTGCTGCCTTGCACCAGTCCTCTGCTTCCCTGGAGTCTGCAACCCCTTGTGGCTGCTACAGCTTATAGGTGCCATTATCTTGGGTCCACACCCCATGGTCACAGGAAATTAAATAAAACCACTGTTGTCTCCTTTAACAGGCTGTTTAAAGCCTGCACAGAGCCAACAGCAGTCGGACTGGGTGGCTGGACCCTTGGGGGGAGTGCTGTTTCTCTGATACCAGCTCTCCACAGCCCAGCAGCAGCACCGCAATTTTGCTGGAACACCGTTACAATTCCAGCAATCCAGATTCACATCCCGCACTATCTGCAAGGGGTTTTATGTTAATTTTTTAAAAATTACAGCTTTAAAGAAGGAGCACCTCTACAATGCAAGTCCTTTGAAAGCTGATGTGATACTGCAAATGAAGATAAATGATTATGGGATCATAGAATCCTACTAAGGGTTCAAGGGCATAGATAAAGTTGGCTGACTCCTTTTGAAGTGACTAAGTAAGGGGCAGAGATATACATATGGCTGTTACATAAAACTCCAGAAAGCATTTCATACAAATCCCTCACAAGATACTACAGGAACACGATCCTTTATCCAGAACCCTTGGAGGACAGTGTGTTCCGAATTTTGGATTTTTTCGGATTTCGGAAAGCCCATCCCTTTCCTGTCGCCCGGCCGCCTCTCCCGACCGCTGGTCCCTAGGCCGCTTCCCCCGACTGCCAGTCCCCACTTGCCGGATTTTGGAGCTTTCCAGATTTTAGATGTCCGAATAAAGGATCATGTACCTGTACCAACCAAAATGTTTAGTCATGAAACTAGAGGCATTTTATTGGCCTGTTTTGAAAAATGTCTAGCCATTTGGAAATGGAATTAAAGAAATGGTTCTGTTATACTCAATCTGTATTTGGACCAGAACTAACTGCATTAGATTTCAGATTTATTGTCAGAGTATATACATCACATATAACCAAGATTCTTTTTCCTGTGGGCAAGGCAGAATTACTACTTATTAGCAAATAAAATGTACATAACATATACATGAAAACTAGTGGATTGTAAACTGCCCCCCTAAACTTACATTCCATCTTAAGCAACTCTTATGCCATAAGTGTTCTGTGATTAGGCAAAGGATTGCTTAAGGTGGCATGTGAGTGGAAAGAAAAAGGTTTGAAAACCACTGATTTAATCGTACCTAATTGACACGTTATGTGCACGGTTTCATAACTCCAAAGGAAATGAGCCAATGACAATTTTTCTCAAGTAAAATATTTCAGTAACAATTAGGTCTAGAGCAGTGATTCTCAACCTTCCCACTTACACTTTAAGCAATTCCCTTATCAATCACAAAGCATTTATGGCATAGAGATTACTTAAAGTGGAATGGAGTTTAGGGGAGCAGTTTGAAAAACCACAGATGTAAACAAAGAACTGCAAACAGACAATTAATGTAAATAAACTGACCGTGCAAGAGAGAATTTAAAAAATCAATAAAAAGTTCATAAATGAGTCCCTGATTGAGTTTGTTGTTGAGGAGTCAGATGGTGGAGGGGTAGCAGCTGTTCCTGAACCTGGGGGGTGTGAGCTTGTGGCACCTATGCTCTTTCCTGATGGCAGTAGCGAGAACAAAGCGTTTGCTGGATGGTGTAGATCCTTGATGATTGCTGGTGCCCTCCAACAGAAGCATTCCCTGTCGATGTTCTGAATGGTGGGGAGGGTTTTGCTTGTAATATCCTGGGTTGTGTCCACTAGAGGGCTTTATGCTCAGGGTTATTGCAGCCGGTCACCACACTTTCCACCACACATCTGTACAAATTTTCCAGGGTTTCTGATGTCATACCAAACCTTCACAAACTCCTGAGGAAGTAGAGGTGCTGACATACTTGCTTCACAATGGCATTACTGTGTCGAGTGCAGGAAAGATCCTCCACATTATAAATGGCATGTAGAACATATAGCAAAGCATCTAATTTGCCAGTGACACAAAAATAGAATTGTGAAAACAAAATATTAATTTGACCAACTGGGCAACACCACAAGGTTAAAAGTTCAATGTCAACAGCAGATTCTCACTTATCCTCCTTCAAATTCCTGTAATCTGATCACTTTGAGATCAACTTCAAATCACCAAACCTGCGAACAAAGATAAAGTTGCTGTGGTCTGATGAACTTGACTCTACCTCTTAAAGTTACATATTAGCTCTCAGACACTTCCTCTTCTCTCCTTCTGACTATGACCCCACCAGTGAACACAAGGCAGTCACTGTCCCATTTCCTCAGTAGATCTCTCCATATCAAGTTTTAAAGTCCCCACACAACCTTCAATTTCAAGATCCAAAAGCAGCAAGGTTGACCAAGCTTCATCTCTCTCTCTCTCTCTCCTTGCACAATCCCTTCCCACTTACACCCTTGACACCAGAAACTGTTACACTTCCAGCAGTTTCCTGGACAAGCAACTCATCTTGATCATGAAGCTCCAAGCCCCAAACTATTCCATCTCCACCAAAATAGCCTGAGGGCCCTTCATTTCTTCCTTGAACAAATAAGCAACCAGTTCCTCTCCATCACGACATTCATCAACAAGCTGAACTCTTTCTTAAACTGAATGAGTGCTCCTCTAATTCCAGCCTCTCCAAGTTAAAGGAACCCACATGGGCCCTATCTTTGCCCATCTCTTTGTACAATACATGGGTCATTTTAAGTTGCACCCCACTCAACTACTGTTCCAGTAGTCAGATGACTGTATCCAGGCTGCATCCTGCACTTACACACACATCTTGAAAATTTCACTATTTTTACTAATTTCCACATGATCTCATTTTCACAAGAATCTTAACTTCCTTTTTTATTTGAAAAAAATGTTCATCTCAATGAAACTCCCTTCCACTCCTGAAGGACTCCTCCATTACAGTTCCAAAGGCTCTCAACTACTCCCCTCCCATATTTCTGCTTTTATCCAGTCTCCTCTGAGAAAGAGCAAAGATAGTGTAGCCCTAAACTTCCACCTTATCAGTCTCTACATTCAATCTTAATCCTACCTTGCAGCAATCCATCTGTCAACCTACAGGTAACAACTCTTCAAGAGCAAACCAATTTTTCAAATGCAATGAGGATTTCTGCTTCTTCATCCTTTTCAGATAGTGAAGTCCACACCCCTATTTTCCACTTTTAATTCTATGCTCTATTTTTGAATTCTTTACTAAAGGAGAACCATTTCACCTTTCCAACTGCTACCCCCCCCTTCTCTAGTCATCTATCCACATCTCCCACCTTCTGTCCAATACCCTATCACCTTATGGCCCATCCCAGAATTTCTTTCCCCCGCCATATGCATAATATCAGCCCCTTTTTACTTTATTCTCGATGAAGGGTCCTGACCCAAAAGGTTGACTGAGGATTTCTATCCATGGATGCCTCCTAACCCAGAGTTCCTTCAGCATCTCTTTGCTAGTTCCTGTTCAATTTTAGCACGAGATACCTGCACTTACATTCTGTGCCTTGGAAAATAATTCAATATTAATTTTTAATGTTACTGAACTGTCCTGCGAGCTTTAAGGATTGTAAATACACACATAGATCTTTTGGCTCCTCTACATCAATATCTGCCAGTTTGTTATTTCCTTTCCCAGTTCCATCACATTGAATGCATTATATTAAATTTCCTTGGATTAAAATCCCATTGACACTTTTTACCCAAATAACCAGATCATATTTCCCTTCCCACAGTCTAAAGTTTTCCCCCTTACTGTCAATGAAAAGTTAACTTTGGAAACACCAAACTTCTTTATCATGGTACTGCATTCAAAGTTGGGAGTTCTTTTCTCTTTAAAATAAAAACAGATTTTGGATGTCTGATATTCAGGAAGATATTTAAATATTCAAGTGCTGTCACTTCAGTTACAGATTAAAACACTACAAAATAAGTTCAAAATAACAGCTTCTCTACTAATTTGCAGGCTCATAATTTTCATTTAAATGAATTGTGACCTTGTACCAGGTGTGGTCAGATAATAATAATAGCCTTATGATGGAGAATCCCAGCTGTTGGATTCCATGAAGTCCAACAAAGTGACATGTGTACAAGCATCGATAGCCTAATACTTCCATTGAATTCTGAGAATATTCTTTGACAATATATAGATATGTTTTTGGGAGATAAACTGGGGCAAGTTTATTAGTGTAGGTCACATACAGTCATTTTAAAACAGATCTTATTTAAAATACTGGAGCTCTGCCCCAAGCTAGACAGGATCAACAATCTTTGCAGAAGCTTTGGAGAGTGCCCAAGAGACTTCACTAATGGATTGATGTTTACAAAAAGGCAATAGATGAAAGAGCTTGTCAGAGCCACAGATTGTCTGCAGTGGAACTTGCTGTTCTAAGAGGGTCATGTGGTTTTGCAAGCAGAGAGAGTCACAGAGGCTTTCTCTCCGAGAGAGAGAGAGAGAGAGAGAGAGAGTGAGAGAGTGAGAGAGTGAGAGAGTGAGAGAGTGAGAGAGTGAGAGAGTGAGAGAGAGAGAGAGAGAGAGAGAGAGAGTGAGTGAGAGAGTGAGAGAGTGAGAGAGTGAGAGAGAGACAGAGAGACAGAGAGACAGAGAGACAGAGAGACAGAGAGAGAGAGAGAGAGAGAGAGAGAGAGAGAGAGAGAGAGAGAGAGAGAGAGAGAGAGAGAGAGAGAACGAGAACCCCATATGGAAGACAGGTTGCTTAGTTCAGCCTGGTCAAAGCCCTTGTGGTTCATGCAAGAGGAGAGGACTGGCTGTCTGAAATAAGAGAAACAAGAAGGTACTCTGTGGTGACCTGAAATAAAGAGGTTATCATCTGGAGAACCCTGAGGGGGCAAGTTTCGTCAGCAAGACATTGAAGTGGCTGATGGAAGTAATCAGTTGTGGATGTCCTGGAACAACAAATCTCTCTCTGAAAACCAACAAGAACCTTCCTGAGCAGTAACCATTTATCTTTCAAACACCAAAGCCTGATGAACTTTATACATATTAAATTCTGTGCACAGTATAAAAATTGCCTACAACCAGTGAACTTGGAGTAATGAGAAGTGAGATTGGACTGTGAATCAAAGAACTTTTCTGAACTTACACACATTACATACATGTGCACTTAGAATTAGAAGGGAGTTAAGTTAGTTAAGTCAATAGTGATAAGTTAAAGTGCGATTCTGTTTTCATGTTTAAAGATAATTAAAAGCAACTTTTGTTTAAGTAACCATTTGTCTTGGTGAATATCTATTGCTGCTGGGTTTTGGGATCCTCTGGGCTCGTAACAATACTACCCCAGATGATGATGAATGTCAGTGGTTCGTTCAGAATTACTGGTACCTACATTTCTAATAACATCCAGGCATATTTACAAATTGATCAGAAGAAAAAAAATTCAGATCAATCCTCTGAAAATACAAAGTAACCAAAGTCTAAATAGAAAAAGATTAGATCATATTAACCATCCAGAGCCATATCAAATGTTTTGCTGGATTTGCTCCAATTTAAAACTAATGGCATTAATAATACAAAATCTCTTCCAGATTTGTTACAAACCCTTCAAAACTAGTTGATAGGGATTGCTCCATCTTCCTCCCAAAATCTATCTGGAATCTGCCTGCACCAGCCTTGAAATCTCATTGTTCTTTTGTTTCTCTCCAAGCCCACTCTAAACACACGTCCTGACAACTTGGTACTCATTTAACTTCCAACATTGTTCTTTGCTCTTTCTTTCTGCATTCAATGTTACATTAGCTGATCTTGCCCCATATTATTTAATCTAACATTGTAATTTAACATGTGAAGTGCAAAATGACTCTCTAAATTCTATATTATCGCCTTTCAAATGGCTAATAGCATCCCCATGGTGTAATGTCAGATTAGCTCACAAATGCATTACAAAGTCAAAGATATTTTTTGCCTGGAGCTTAATTTTCCAGTTTTTCTTATCCAGTTACCTTTGGTTATTTTGACACTTTGATCATCTCTATATCAGTTTCTTTGGACCACCACAACTTCGATATTTTGGCCATTTGGAACAGAATTTTTTTCTATCATTTGGGTCCAAAGTGGTCAATTTTGACCAAATAAATTTTCCAAAGCTTTACCCTTTTGCCCAATTAATTACATCTCTGTAACCATTCATTTCCACTTTATGCACCCTAAATTTCTTATCCACAATCGCAGCATACAGCTTTCCAGGGCATTTATAAATAATGATCTTAGACATCATGCATTCTGTCAGGACATTAATTATATCAAGCCAATATAAAATACCTCCTTGGTATTCTTGCACCTCTTCATCTGCTCAGTCAATTTCCTTACCAAATCACAATGCCTTCATTTTGAGTTTTAACTTTACCACACTTTTCAAAACAACTAATGCCTTTTAAGAAACACAATTCCAACACCCTACTTTTGACTAATTTAGTTAATTCTCCATTGAAACATGCAAGTCTGCAGACTCTGCGTGTAGTAAAAACATGAAAATATTGGATGAACTCAGTAGGTCTCACATACCTTGTAGAAGGGCTCAGGCCCAAAACATTGGTTATATATCTTTACCTCCTTTGAACACTGAGAGACTTGCTGAGTTCCTCCAGCATTTTTTGTTTTTAACTAGTTATCTCTCCAAACAAGTTTAATATTCATCAAGTAGGGCTTCACTTTTATAAGTGCAACACTCAAAGGTGCTGGAGAAGATCACGCAGCATCTATGGGATGCAAAGGGTAACCAACGCATTGGGCAGGTTTCTCTAGGACTTTTATGCATTGCACTACAATCAGTGTCTGCCGACTTTCCTGTTTAACTTCACTTTTACAAACACACATCAATTTACAATCAATTTAAAATTTTCAAATTATTCATCAACTTTATTGTTAATTTCAAAGCAAACAAATAGTTCCCCTATCAAGAGAACTTTTAAACAAATATTCAAAGTTGAAGGCAGTATAGAACTACAGTCAATGGAGTGATCTCGCTGACCTCAAAAATTGTGAGTTTCTGGGTTAATTAGCCACTGTAAATTCCCCCCAGTGTATAGTTGAGTGATAGAATCTGGGATAAGGAATTGAAGACAATATGGGAAAATAGGAGGTTGGGGTAGGATTAATGTAGAAACGTGTGGCTAATGGTCAGCACAGACTTGCAGGCTGAAGGGTGTTGTAAATGTGCCAAATGTTATGCGTTCTGTGGAACACAACCTTTCACCTCATTAGACCCAGAGAGAAATGACCCACACCAGCGTTTTCCCAAATCCAAAGAACGAACCCTTTTATTTACAATTAAAGAACTCTTTGTAGTATTTACAATGCCCTTGATCCCAAGGGAACTCTCACGACCATCTCACACACCTGACTGGATTAGTTGATTGATGGCTCAAGTCCAAAGAACAGGTAACACCCACTCCAGGCAACAGTAGGGTCATCTGTTTAGGGCATCCTAGCAAAGGGACTGTTCAAATGCTTTAAGACTCCATGGTTAATATAGCTGGGACTTCTTCACAATGTTCCCAATTTCTTAAAAATTTTTGCATACCATTCCTAATCCAAGGGCCATTTTCATCAATGAAACTACTTATTTGGTTCTCATTTATTGCAGATGTTCCATATTTCACCCCCACCCCCCCACCCAAACTTCCATTCCTTTCCTTCTGGCGTTCTCAAAGGATCCATTCCCTGAATCTCTCATGTTTCATGTTCACATGCTGCCCCTTAACAACATCTATTGAAAACATTGCAGGATTATACACTACATTAAAAATCTTCCAATTAATCATATGGAAAACCAAGCAATTAAACAAAAGTCTTCACAGACTGTCTCTGTAGTTTAACACACAAGTGTTGGAGAAACTCAGCAGGTCATGCGGCATCTATAGGAAGCAAAGATACATAACCAATATTTCAGGCCTGAGCCCTTCGTCGAGGTAGTAATACCAAACCTACTGCTTGAAACATAAAACAAAGAAAATGGAATAGGCCATTTGGCCCTTCAAGCCAACACTGCCATTCATTTTGATCATGGTTGGTCATCTAGTCAGTACCTACCTTCTCCCCATACCCCTTGATCCCCTTAGCCACAAGGGCCAAATCTAACTTCCTCTTAAATATAGATACAGAATTGACTTCAGCTACTTCCTGTGGCAAAGAATTCCACAGATTCACCACTCTCTGAGATAATTTTTTTTCTCATCTCAGTCCTAAAAGACTTACCCCTGATCCTTAAACTGTGACCCCTGGTTCTGGTTTTCCCCAACATCCGGAACAACCTTCTTGCATCTAGCCTATCCAATCCCTTAAGGTTTTTATATGTTTCTATAAGATTCCACCACCCCCCCTCTCCAATCTTCTAAATTCCACCAAATATAAGCCTAGTCAATCCAGCCTTTCTTCATATGCAAGTCTTGCCATCCCTGGTATCAATCTAGTGAACCTGCTCTGCACTCTCTCGATGACAAGAATGTCTTTCCTCAGATAAGGAGACCAAAACTGTATACAATACTCTAGGTGTGGTTTCACCAAGGCCCTATACAGTTGCAGTAGAACGTCTCTGCTCCTGTACTCAAATTGTCTTGCTATCATGCCAACATACCATTCACTTTCCTCACTGCTTTCTGTACCTTCAGGCTCATTTTCAATGACTGGTGCACAGCGACACCCAGTCTTGATGCATCTCTCCTTTTCCTAATCAGACACCATTGAAATAATAATCTTCTCTCCTGTTCTTGCCTCCAAAGTGGATAACCTCACATTTATCCACATTATATTACATCTACCATGCCTTGGCCCACTCATCTAACTTGTCCTAGTCACCCTGCATCCTCTTAGCATCCTCTACAGAGCTAACCCTTCCACCCAGCTTTGTGTTGTCTGCAAACTTGGAGATGCTGCTTCCTATTCCCTCATCTAAGTCATTGATATATTTTGTAAATAGCTGTGGTCCCAGCACTGAGCCTTGTGGTATCCCATAGTCATTGCCTGCCATTCTGTAAAGAACTCGTTTATTCCTACTCTTTGTTTCCTGTCTGTCAACCAATTCTCTATCCACTTCAATGCCATACCTTCTATACCGTGTGCTTTAAGATTGTACACTAATGTCCTATGCAAAACCTTATCAAAAGCCTTCTGAAAGTCCACATCCACTGGTTCTCCCTTATCCACTCTACTAGTTACATCCTCAAAAAATTCTATTAGATTCGTCAGACATGATTTTCCCTTCATAAAACCATGCTGAATCTGTCCATTGAGATCATTACTTTCCAAATGGGCTGCAATTGCATCTTTAATAACTGACTCTAGCATTTTCCCCTCGACCAACGTCAGGCTAACTGGTCTATAATTTCCCATTTTCTCTCTCTCTTTCTTTAAAAAGTGGGGTTACATTTGCCACCCTCGAATCCTCAGGAACTAATCCAGAATCTAAAGAGTTTTGAAAAAGTATCACTAATGAATCCACTATTTCTTGGGCTACTTCCTTAACCTTTGGATCCAGATTATCTGGCCCTGGGGATTTATCTGCCTTTACTCTCTTACACAACCTCTCGACTTGCATCTATTTCCCTCAGTCCTTCTCTCACATTAGATCCTCAGTCCCCTACTATTTCCTGAAGATTATTTATTTAGTTATTCACTTAGTGAAAGTAGAACTAGTTATTCAATTGGTTTGCCATGTTCTTGTTCCCCATGATTAATTCACCTGTTTCTGACTGTAATGGACCCATATTTGCATATTCGAGCTACTCATTCCATCCCTATCCCTGGTCAACTGCAATCATTCTTTTGAACGAGTGCATTCAGACTATTATGCTTAACTTGAAAATCAGCTATGTCAATTTCCACCTCTAACATTGCTTCCAAAACTCCCAACATATCTTTATTATCTGACTGTTGACTATTACAACACTCATGTATATTTGGTCAGTCTTTTTTATTCTATCACAAGTTAGATGTCATCTAAAATCTGATGTGTAGGCTTAATTTAAACTCTGGCCAATATTCAAACCCTCAGTATAGTCATAATTTAAAGCACATTTCATCTAGGCTTCACAGTTCAAAGGCTTCACAAATGCAAATTGTCCAGCTGAAATAAGAACAAAAATGCTTTGAGTTTGAAATAATCTGCATTAAACTAACCAAATCCACGAAGGTCAATAGAAAAAAATGCTTTGACCAACTTATGAATTTTCATGCACATCAGACTGAATTGCCCTTTGAACACAAGAAATAGGAGGAGTAGAAATATTCCCAGTTAGAAATACACACTGAAATCTAAACTTCATGAAAATAAATCTCAACCAGTAGCTAAATTCACAAAAGGTGACTCCAACAAGGAACCCAAAAATGGTTCAGTAAATCAAAGCAAATATTTAGACAAAGCACAAGTATAGCAAATATTGAAATAGCAATGTAACAAATTTATAAAGAAAAAGTTTCAAATATTACTAAAAAGAAACTGTTTTGTTAAACAGGAAAGTCTGCGTACTTACTGTATTGCAGTTTTGTTAAATGGTTTATTTTGTGCTATGGTCATTTTGGGTTACCAAAGGCTTCCATGTCAATAAAGGTTTATCTTGGACTTAGTGATTAGAATTTTAAAATCCCAGATTGAACAACTAAATCCACAACCTTAAATTCGACAAATGGGCAAAGTTTCATCAACACTTATTTTTATGCTGCAGTCTATGCCGGGCTGCACAAAAGACAAGGATTGCCCTTGAAAGAATACATTGAAGACACACATGGGACATGTTCCTTGGGTTGGGGAGACAGGTGTGATTCTGATTTTGAGGGTGAAATTAGGAGATGCTTCATTAAACTGATAACTGTAAAAATTTGAAATCCCTGAAAATGAACAATTGACACCTAAACAATTATAAAATTGTAAATGAATATCAAAATATTAATAAATATTAGAAGTGGGATAAAGGGTCAAGAACCAAATGCACAGTTAAATAACACAAGCAAAAATTAACCAGCCAGGACTTCAGTGAATATGAAGAAACAGCTGACATTTATCCTCAGATTACTTGAATAGGGCAATCAAATTAACAAGAACAGGTATAACTGATTATTTATTATCAAATAACTTTCTATTCAATTTTGACCACACTGTGTAACCAGATAGTGAAAATAAAACTGTTGATTCACAGCAAAACTCCTTAATAGGAGCATAAATTTGCAATGAAACCACACAGAATCTCACTACCCAGAGAGCAATGGATAGGCCAGAAAGCTGTGTATGAAGAGCTATATTTTTAGTTCAAATTTAGCCCAGTTGAAAGTAAACAGTAGAATAAGTTTGGATACTCATGCAGCCTATTTCTTGTGTTACTCAACCAGCCTTATGTATGTAAATTTCACAATATTATGCCTACATAACATGACCAGTCTCTTTCCACTCTAGTCTAAACACTAACAACTGTATTGCAGAGTTCTCTCCTGTCTTAAAGAAATTTCTACTAGAACTTTTCTTTCTGATCCTCAACCAATGCTGCATCACCTTTACTCGGCCGCGGCAGGAGTAAACACACGCAGGCCGATTCCAGGGCGCACCGCTCCACAACTGTGGACAGCTGTTGTAGATCTCCAGATATGGTTCGACCTAAAAGGGGAGGCAGGCCTCTTCAGTCCGGTATAGGAGAAGGTCACTGCGATATAAAACCTATGACCCAAGGACCTCGCTGCCACGTCCCAGCTTGCTTGGCCATGGCACACGAACCATGGGTGTAAAGGATGGGGCCAGTACTGCGCACACTGCACTCCACCTAAAAGCTCCTTTGCGCAGGCCCGAGGACAGGTCCACGTCCTCCCCCTCAAAAGATGCACACAAACTCAAGCTAGCATGTTGGAACATCAGAACCATGCTAGACAAGGCTGACAGCCATCGACATGAACGTCGGTCTGCCCTCATCGCACATGAACTCCTCAGATTCGACATCGACATAGCCGCTCTCAGCAAAGTCCGCCTTGCAGATGTAGGCAGCCTCCAAGAACACGGCACGGGCTTCACACTCTACTGGTCTGGCAAGCCTCAGGCTGAATGACGCCTATCAGGTGTTGGCTTCATGGTCAAGAACTCCATTGCCTCCAAACTCGAAAACCTCCGGACAGGCCACTCTGACCACATCATGTCCATGCGACTCCCCCTTCAAAACAAGCGATGTATCACTCTCATCAGTGTCTATGCTCCAACCCTTCAGGCGGACCCAGCAGAAAAGGACAAGTTCTACACTGATCTGTGCAACCTCATCCAACGCACCCCTACAGCTGACAAGGTTGTCATCCTTGGCAACTTCAATGCTCGCGTCGGCAAAGACACAGAAACCTGGCCAGGAATCCTTGGCAAGCATGGTGTCGGCGAGTGCAATGACAACGGGCGCCTCCTGTTGGAACTCTGCACAGAACAGTGGCTTGTCATTACTAACACCCTTTTCCAGCAGAGAGACAGCCTGAAGACTACCTGGATGCATCCCCAATCCAAACACTGGCACCTCCTGGACTACGTTCTGGTGCGAGGAAGAGATAAACGAGATGTGCTCTACACCAGGGTCATGCCCAGCGCAGAATGCCACACTGACCACCAGCTTGTTCACTTCAAGCCAAAGTTCAAGAACAGTGGTGTCCCCAGAAAGAGGTTCAATGTTGGAAACTTGCAGTCAGACGTAGTGAGAGGAAACTTCCAGGCAAACCTCCAAGCAAGGCTCGAGGATGCAAACTGCCTCATGGACATGTCTCCTGAAACCCTCTGGGATCAGCTGAAAACGGCCATACTGCAATCCACTGAAGAAGTATTGGGCTTCTCTTCCAGGAAAAACAAGGACTGTTTGACGAAAAAAAACAGGAAATCCAGGAGTTGCTGGCAAAGAAGTGATCTGCCCACCAGGCTCACCTTGCAAAACCTTCCTGGCCAGAGAAAAAACGAGCCTTCCGTCTTGCATGCAGCCACCTTCAGCGCAAACTCCGGGAGATCCAAAATGAGTGGTGGACTAGTCTCGCCAAACGAACCCAGCTTAGCGCTGACATTGGCGACTTCAGGGGTTTTTATGAGACATTAAAGGCGGTGTATGGCCCCTCACCCCAAGTCCAAAGCCCTCTGCGCAGCTCAGATGGCGGTCCTGCTCAGTGACAAGATCTCTATCCTCAACCGATGGACAGAACACTTCCAATCCCTTTTCAGTGCCAACCGCTCAGTCCAAGAATCCGCCCTGCTCCAGCTCCCTCAACAACCCTTGAGGCTAGAGCTGGATGAGGTCCTTACCGGGAAAGAGATATATAAGGCAATTGAACAACTGAAAAGTGGCAAAGCAGCAGGTATGGATGGAATCCCCCCCAGAGATCTGGAAAGCTGGCGGCAAAGCTCTGCATACCAAACTGCATGAGTTTTTCATGCTCTGCTGGGACCAAGGAAAGCTGTCTCAGGACCTTCGTGATGACATCATCATCACCCTGTACAAAAACAAAGGCGAGAAATCAGACTGCTCAAACTACAGGGGAATCACGCTGCTCTCCATTGCAGGCAAAATCTTCGCTAGGATTCTCCTTATAGACTAATACCTAGTGTCGCCGAAAATGTCCTCCCAGAATCAAAGTGTGGCTTTCGCGCAAACAGAGGAACTACTGACATGGACTTTGCCCTCAGACAGCTCCAAGAAAAGTGCAGAGAACAAAACAAAGGACTCTACATCACCTTTGTTGACCTCACCAAAGCTTTTGACACCGTGAGCAGGAAAGGGCTTTGGCAAATACTAGAGCGCCTCAGATGCCCCCTCAAGTTCCTCAACATGGTTATCCAACTGCACGAAAACCAACAAGGTCAGGTCAGATACAGCACTGAGCTCTCCGACCCCTTCTCCATTGACAACGGCGTGAAGCAAGGCTGCGTCCTCGAACCAACCCTCTTTACTATCTTCTTCAGCATGATGCTGAAACAAGCCATGAAAGACCTCAACAATGAAGACGCTGTTTACATCCGGTACCGCACGGATGGCAGTCTCTTCAATCTTAGGCGCCTGCAAGCTCACACCAAGACACAAGAGCAACTTGTCCGTGAGCTACTCTTTGCAGACGATGCTGCTTTAGTTGCCAATTCAGAGCCAGCTCTCCAGCGCATGATGTCCTGTTTTGCAGAAACTGCCAAAATGTTTGGCCTGGAAGTCAGCCTGAAGAAAACTCAGGTCCTCCGTCAGCCAGCTCCCCACAATGACCACCAGCCCCCCCACATCTCCATCGGGTACACTGAACTCAAAACGGTCAACCAGTTTACCTACCTCAGCTGCACCATTTCATCTGATGCAAGGATCGACAAAGAGATAGACAACAGACTCGCCAAGGCAAATAGCACCTTTGGAAGACTACACAAGAGTCTGGAAAAACAACCACCTGAAGAAACACACAAAGATCAGCGTGTACAGAGCCTTTGTCATACCCACACTCCTGTTCGGCTCCGAATCAGGGGTCCTCTACCGGCATCACCTACGGCTCCTAGAATGCTTCCATCAGCGCTGTCTCCGCTCCATCCTCAACATTCATTGGAATGACTTCATCACCAACATCGAAGTACTCGAGGTGGCAGAGTCCGCAAGCATCAAATCCATGCTGCTGAAGACCCAACTGCGCTGGGTGGATCAGGCCTCCAGAATGGAGGACCATCGCCTTCCCAAGATCGTGTTATATGGCGAGCTCTCCACTGGCCACTGAGATAGAGGTGCACCAAAGAAATCTTAAAGAAATCTCTTGGTGCCTGCCACATTGACCACCGCCAGTGGGCCGATATCGCCTCCAACCGTGCATCTTGGCACCTCACAGTTCGGCGGGCAGCAACCTCCTTTGAAGAAGACCGCAGAGCCCACCTCACTGACAAAAGACAAAGGAGGAAAAACCCAACACCCAACCCCAACCAACCAATTTTCCCTTGCAACCGCTGCCTGTCCCGCATCGGACTTGTCAGTCACCAACGAGCCTGCAGCAGACGTGGACATACCCCTCCATAAATCTTCGTCCGCGAAGCCAAGCCAAAGAAAGAAGTAAAAGAAAATTTAAATTTCAATAATTCAGATTTTTAAACTCTAACAAATGAATTAGAATATGAATTGCACTTCAAAATATAGATCACGTAATTTGTGCAAAGATGTTTACTTCCGTGGCAAAACTAATACAAGGTAATCTTCCAAAACATTGAGACATTACTTAGGTTCCTGCTTCTAACTTTAACAATTCTGTTGAATAAGCTTGTATTTCAGTCAAGAGACAAGAATGGAAATAACAAAGGATACCCAGTAGCTGTTCAAGCAACAAAACCAAACATAGTGCAGTAGGATACAGCAATTTTTCAGTCCCAAATGACCTCAATGCCTTCGTTTGACCACCAGAACACCCATATCCCCTGATGATCCTCTACTGTCAGTAACCAAGGATGATGTGCGGGCTGCCCTCAGCAGAGTGAATCCAAGGAAATCATCCAGTCCAGATGGAGTACCCAGCTAAACACTAAAAATATGTATTGACAAACTTGCCAATGTATGCATGGATATCTTCAATACCTCACTGCAGCAGGGTATGGTAAATGCTGAAGTCTGCAGACACAATGGTTGAAGTAAAATCACAATGCTGTAGAAACTCACGTCAAACATTGTACCTGTTTCAAACAGGCCTCAATCGTAACCTGCTAACCTGCCTAATCTAATGATCAGTGGTACTCACATCCATAGAGATGAAGTGTTTTAAAGAGGCTGGTATTGAAGCTCATCAGCTCCTGCCTGAGAAGCGATATGCATCTGTCCCAATTTGCCTACCACAGTGACAGATGCCATCTCACTGGTTGTAAAAAAAGCCCTAGAACATCTAGATAAAAAAGTCACATATATCAGGATGCCCTTTATCAACTACAGTTCAGCATTCAACACCATCGTCTCCTCAAAATTGATAAACAAACTCCAAGATCCGGTTCTCAAAACCCACTGTGTAATTGGATCCTGGATTTACTCACCACCAGAGCATAATTAATGATGATTGGTAAGAACAGTTTCTCCACAATTTCGCCTCCACAATTTTCATCAGTACCAGAGCTTCTTCGCTCCCTGCTCTATTCACTTTAAACCAATGGTTCTCAACCTTTTTCTTTCAACTTTAGTAAAGGATTGCTTAAGATGGTATGTGAGTGGGAAGGGAAGGTTTAGAATCACTGCTCTAGACCCAATTGTTACTGAAATATCTGGCTTGAGAAAAATTGTCATTGGCCTATTTCCTTTGGAGTTATGAAACTGTGCACATAACAAGTCAATTAGGTACAATTAAAACAGTGGTTTTCAAATTTTTTCTTTCCACCCACATACCACCTTAAGCAATCCCTTACTAATCACAGAGCACCTATGGCATTTAAGGACTCTTACTTTGCGCATTATTTATTGTTGAATATTTATTTTCTGTATTGCACAATTTGATCACATTTCTCTTTTTTTGCACACATCTTTTCTACAGAATTTTTTGCACTACCAATAAGTAGAAATACTGCCTGGCCTGCAGGAAAAATAATCTCAGGGCTGTATGTAATGTCATGTACTCTGACGATAAATCTGAACTTTGAAGAGTCAATAAATAGTCTAATTATTTTCTTAAACCAAATGGAAGCAAACCTTTTGAAGGAAACAGAACTTCAATGACAACCTTAAAATAAAGTACAATATCATGTTCATATATCAAAGATAATTTTCCATCTCTGCACATTATATTTCAACCTGTTAATTAGTTTTGCAATGTCATGCACAATATTACCAAGACAGTACTGTACACCTCTCCAGATCACCATAACATCTTCTACAGATACAGTACTCTTTATCCAAATACCCAAAATCCAAAATGATCAAAAATCCAAAACATTTTTCATCTGTGGTCCCATAAGGTAGTATGTAATAGAGTTCAGAAATCTAGACTGGAGAACTGGACATAGCAGACATAAGTAGAACATTATTGAGTGTAGATTTTTCAATATGCCTACTTCAGTTAATTTGTGTCTATGTAAATATTTGTAATGTGAATGCATGTATCTTTAAGTCTGAGTGGACGAGTGCATTTTTTAAAATTGTGTTCCAAAATCTGAAAATATCCAAAATCCAAAACACTTCTGGTCCCATGCATTTCAGATAAAGAGTACTCGACCTGTTTTAAGAAGTTAAAATTACTCCTTAGAATTCTGTATTACATGCTGGCTACAGAACAAAAAGAAAAAGTTTTGGAGGATGACAAGTAAATTAAAATCACCCCATGATCAGCCAGTAACATTACAGATATTTTAAATGCAATTCCTTGTTTGATGCAAAGCTTCTTTATGAATCACATACTGTACATAGAAAAGTGCATATTTTTTACCAAAGATTATTTACACATTACAGTAAATGGCTGGTAAATGGCAGTAAATAAGGTGTTCTTTCTTCTTGTTGATCATGCATTCAGACACTCTTTCTGTAAATTCTCATTGCTTATTAGGTGTACAAATTGAAACCAGGAGTGACAAAACCTGTACTTTAAGTATACCTGCTACTAAAAGCAATAACACACACTTCTCCCCAGTTGTCTTGTCCGTTCTGAATGGAATGAGTTCCAGAAGGTTCCAATGCCAGACTTTTAATAGATTAGATCTATTTTAATCACTGGCACTTACTTGCATGGACTTGAGATTAACTTTTAAAATTGAAATAGTAATTTAGTACACTAGAAGGAATAAAAAAAGGAACTATGTTTGAAAATACTTCCTCAAAAGACATTCTTCCCTTATTCTGTTCTCTATAAATAACAAATTCATAATCTCTGGGATGTCAAAACCAATACACATGCTTTTAAGCCTCCTAAATTCAAAACATAACCAAAACCATTTCTCCAGTTACTGCAATTGCATTTTTGAATTTACATTAAAAAAAAACTTTCTACTGTGGTGGCTTTGCCTAATTGCATAGTATTTTATGGTATACAGAGGTCGATAGCATCGAGTCCACGCTGCTGAAGATCCAGCTGCGCTGGATGGGTCACATCTCCAGAATGGAGGACCATCGCCTTCCCAAGATCGTGTTATATGGCGAGCTCTCCACTGGCCACCGTGACAGAGGTGCACCAAAGAAAAGGTACAAGGACTGCCTAAAGAAATCTCTTGGTGCCTGCCACATTGACCACCGCCAGTGGGCTGATAACGCCTCAAACCGTGCATCTTGGCGCCTCACAGTTTGGCGGGCAGCAACCTCCTTTGAAAAAGACCGCAGAGCCCACCTCACTGACAAAAGGCAAAGGAGGAAAAACCCAACACCCAACCCCAACCAACCAATTTTCCCCTGCAACCGCTGCAATCGTGTCTGCCTGTCCCGCATCGGACTTGTCAGCCACAAACGAGCCTGCAGCTGACGTGGACTTTTTACCCTCTCCATAAATCTTCGTCCGCGAAGCCAAGCCAAAGAAAAAAAAACAGCAAATTTGGTAAATTTTTGAAGATTATTAACATCCAACAAAAAATACAGTAGACATCCAAAAAAATTGATGCCAAATGATCCCCTCCCCTCCACCCACCCCCCCCCCCCCACCACGAATCTGGACTTTGAAAACTTTTTAAAATTGGCGGGCTTTTGTGTGCGTGCATAAGCGGCAACAAGAGTCTGCGCTTGTGACTTGATTTTTCTTTAAAGCTACTTGTTTTGATAAATTAAGTATGCTGTATTTGCTAATTAATAAACTTCACTATTTATCTATTCATTTCTTCTTTATTCCTCCTTAAATATGAATGATAAAATACTGCCCAAGAATCAGGAAAATCCAAAATCCAGACCGACCCAATCCTCGAGCATTTTAGGACTTCTGTATTTAAAAAACTTCTTCAGCCAAACTTGGCTATGCTGAACAAAATGTCCCACCCACACCAGTGCCAGCTGCCTGCTTTTGCTCCATATACTTCTAAGCCTATCCTATCCATGCATCTGTCCAGTTGCAATAATACCCAGCCTCAACCACCTCCTCAGCAGCCCATTGTATACACTCACCATGCTCTGTAAAAAGGTTCCTGTTAAATCTTCCCCCCATCACCTTAAACCCATGTTCTTTTGTTATCAATTTCCCTACTCAGGGCAAAAGGCTGAGTTCATCCGTTCTATTCCTCTCATGATTATATGTACCTCTGAAATTACCCCTGTGCTCCAAGCAACAAAGTCCGAGACTACTCAACCTCTTCCTATAGCTCAAGCCCGATTCCTGGCAACATCCTTGTAAATCTTCTCTGTGCCCTCACCATCTTGACATCTTTCCTGCAGCACAGTGAACAAAACTGAATACTCCAAATGGGGCTACACCAACATCTTATACATCTCTAACATTACCTCCTGTGACAGAATTGTGTTATTAATCTTTAGCTATCATATATATATCTTAGTAAAGTTATTTTATGGGTTGGATACAGGGTCACACACAGACACACACACACACACATAATTCTTTGAGATAGCATATGGCAAGTCATTTTTGGGGTCCAAACTTCTGGAAAAACTGAGCAATAAAAATTAGAATTAGTGCTTGCTACGGAAAAGTACCTGTACAAACAAAGCTGACTTTTGATTCAATGGCCAGTAGACAGGCCGGAGTCCGTTAGCTCATGATTCATACTTTTAAAGGAGGCATTATGAACTTCAAAGACAGAAATGATGCCACGTGTCACGTAATAAGAACTATTTCGGAAAAACATTATTGAACCAGAGGCATTTTGAAACCAAAAATTGATCATCCTGTGGGAAAGACAGAATTGAAGATACAGTAGGCAGAAAAGGAACTGTTACATGTTACTCCTGGTCAAAGGAGAACACAGAATAAGTGACTTTTGAAGGAGGAAGACCACTTCTGACTGTCTCTTTAAGATAAAGAAGGCAGCCTCATTGTGTCAATGAAAATGATCACTTTTGAGTAAGAAAGCAAAAGTAATCTTGCATTTAAAACATAACCCTTTTTAGATGGGTTACTCATTCAGCCCTTGTCTGGATTTGTGAAATCATTGTGGAGGAAAATAGCCACTTTATTATCCCTTTGAAAAGAGGACAGATTCATTATGTGTAACACATGAAACCTCCATGCAAAAGAGGACGATGTTTTTTCATTCATATGAAGAAACATTGCTCTGAAAACAACTCATCAAGAGGTCTGATGACTTGATGTTTCAAAATACTTCATAATAACTTTGAGTGACAATTTAAAGAATCTGAATTTAAAACAAAACTGACTGAACTTTAAAATCATCTCTTCAGAATTATACCTAAACTGTAATGGTTTTGGTTTTGCCACACACACGCTCACACTCACACTCACACACACACTCACACTCACACTCACTCACACTCACACTCACCCACACTCACACTCACACTCACACTCACACTCACAGTGGGGTTGTGTAAGTTAAATTTTAGAGTTAAATAAGAAGTGTTATGTTCTTTATTTAAAAAATACATTGTTTTTGAAGATAACCTTGTCTGTGGTGAACTCCCATTGCTGCTGGTTTAATACATTACATTGCCAATTTCTATACCCAATACTCTGATGAAGGCCAATGTGCCAAGAGCCTTTTTGATCACCCTATCTACATGTGATGCTACTTTCAAGGTACTATGTATCTGAATTCCTGGATCCCTTTACTCTGCAACATTCCCCAGATCGTTACCTTGCATAGATCCTACCTATGTTGGGCCTCTCTTCAAGACTTCCATCACATTCAACTAATTTAACTTTCTGCATCTCATATCGATGCACAGTTGTGAGAGCTGGTGCAAAGATCATAGGATTGCAGAATTTCCTGGTTTTTACTTCGGTGAGCTATGCTTGCAGCCCAGCTGCTCCAAAGCAGCTACAGAATTTGCATCCAGCTGACAAAGTGCAAAATCTCCCAAATATAGTACATGTTTGAAAAGGAGTAGAGCTTCAATCTCCATACCAGTCTTTTCTCCATCAACACTGGTTCAGTGTTATTAGGATCAGAGACTGATCAAAAGCCTGCTTATTAATGATTGCAAATTTTGAGGGTTGACCCTGCTGCAATTCCTACTCAAAGGGGAACAAAAGAGCTAAAGTTTAAAAGGTTCATTAAGTAGGACTGTTCTCAGCACTAGGTCAGCAGTTAACTCAGAATGACTTCAAGGAACCTCAATAAAACGAAAATCAATAGGGGCAGCACAATTAGCGCAACATCATTAAAGTGGCAATGACTTTGGTTCTAATCTGCCGTTGTGCGTGAGGAGTTCGTACATTCTTCCCTTGTCCGCGTGAGTTTCCTCTGCGTACTCCAGATTCTTCCCACGTTCCAAACACATTTGTGATTGGTAGGTCGCATGTGTGCAATTGGGCGGCACGGGCTCATGGACTGGAAGGGCCTGTTTGGTGATGCATCTCTAAATTATTAAAACAATAATCAGAATCGGGGAAGACTATCCTATAACTGTGAATCAGCTAACAAATTATTGCTGCAAGTTGATCACAGCCCCAAAGTAACGTGATATGCATTCTTCCGGTCCACATCCCAGGACATTCCTTTGTAGATTATCTCTTTCCATCAAAATCAGAACAGGGGATTTTTGTTAATAATTGCTACATTCGCTTCCATATGCAATTCAACAGAACTAAAACAACCATTAGCACATGGACAAATTCAAACTAATTAATAGAAAATAATAACCATGCCATTATCTCCAGCAGGAGTGTCAAAACATCTCCCCATGATATTAAATGATACCGTCTTCATAGAATTCTCAACCAACACTGGGAGCATCACAGTTAGGCATCACAAATACTATGGCTGCAAAAGGTCAGAAATTAGGAATCAGATCCCAAATTCATAATAGCTTCCCACATGAAGAATGACAAAATACTCTCTACCCATCTGTCCAGATAAATTATAAAATACACATTAAGCATGACAACATCCACAAAAAACAGTACTAAACATTCAATCCAATACCTTAAATATTCACTCCCAGACCTCTCATAAGAGCTGGCTAAAAACATATTTGTTTGAGGGAGCTTCATGTGAACAAATTGATTGGCTGTTTTTTGCCTTACAGATTCAATACTTTAGAAAATAAAGGACATTAATTGCAATGGCACCTTTTTTAATCCATTGATGCAACATGCCTGCATTGTTTAGTGCCTACAAATGCACATCAACTCAGTAAATCTTCTTCAACAACATATACAAGGAGAATTATTTCAAATAGCATTTTTCAAATACTATTAAAAATACTAGTATCTGCTCACAACCAACTTCTCAAAGCCATTAGGCATGCACAAGTACAATGAGTATAATATTAACACCAGATTGTGAGAAAATAAACATCAAGCACGAGGCTCATAAAATTCATTGCTTGATTGGCACCCAATTCACCACTCTAAACATTCATTCCCTCTACCACTAAAACAGTGGCAATAGCATGTACATTCACAAAATGCAATGCATTTTACTTGTGCAGACTATTCAGAAAACACTGATGTAACACACAAGCTCCTCCACCAAGGAGGACAAAGAGAGAACTCAAGGAAACACCAGGACTAGTAGATTCCCTTCTCAGTCACATACGATTCTGATTTGGAAATATGGCATCATTGTTGGGCCCAAATTCTGGAACTCCCTCCTCAATAGCACAATGGATGTTCCTTCACTAGCAGGACTGCAGCAGTTCAAGACAACGGCACATTCCTAATTGTTTGAAGTAGTGACGTTCAATAAAATACTGGCTTTGCTCAGAATACCCAGATACCAAGAGGGACAAGGATGGAGGGGAAGGCAAGCCGACAGCCAAGAGACCAATGATGGACATAGATAAGCAGACAGGAGAGAAAAGCAGAGGACTGATCCGGAGAGGGGGGATAGCACCATGAATGCAGAACTGGAGGAATTAAAAGGATAGGGAAAGAAAGAGACAGTGGGGCAAAGGGGGCGGTGGCCTAACAGAAGCCAGTGACCTAACAACAGAAGCCAGTGAAATTGATATTCATATCATCTGGTTGGAGGGTGCCCATACAAAATACTAGGTGCTGTTCTCTTTAATATATCCTGGCTGGATGCTGAACATTGCAGGAAACACACCATAGATTGTTCTTTACCGATTACACATTTAAAATTTCCAGAGGCATGACAAGAATGGAAAATTCCACTACTCAATCTCACAACTGAAGAATCACAGTCACTAGGGAATATTGTGATAGCCACCCTTACTTCTATGAATCAGGTCAATTAGCCATAGATCTGCAATTGAATCTGTCCAATGGTCTAAATGTTGAAATTTTTACCCATGGAGTCATTCTTTCTGTAATCTAAAATTGCAGAACAATTTCCATGATTGACGATGGCCATATATTGTTTCAACAATTTATGTATGAAAGATCAAAGTACATTGGAAATAGTGAAAATGTATCTCATTTAATACTAAACCATAATGTTGAATGTACACAATTTCTTAACTTGCAATCACTGCTGTTATCCACTAAAACTCTGATGCCCTGGCACCCCAGGACTTTCATGCTGACAAGTAGTCATTTCAGACTGTTGTGTTTTATCCTATTAATAATCTGAACATATTTTTGTTTCTTTATTTTTTTTTAAAGTAACACAGTAATGCAAGATATTTTTCAGTGAACTGAGGTCAAAGGGTGCAGGAAAGTAAGCCACAAAGAGTTTAGCAGAAGCAGTACATTTCATCTTGTAAATTTCAGCTGGTGAAATTTGTCTCAACAAGTGTTCCTTCACCCTGGCCTGCACTCCAGATTATTGAATGAGCTAGATGCTAGATTATTTTCACCCCAACATCCATCCAGCTCTTGAATCTCCTAAACCAGATCACTACCCCAAAACCACCATAGATTTATCTGTACCAATATTTAAACTAACTGCAACAGTGAAAAATTATCCTTTCATATTTATCTTCCCCCCCCCCTCCCAGCATGGTAAATTTACTCATTGTGTATTTTATGCATCTGTGCATAAACAGTGTACAAGTTCTCATTCTCAATTCCACACACAAAAAAACTAACTTTAAACTTCAAACAAGTCCACAGCTGCATTAATCCGCAAGTAATAACACAACCTACATAACTTGTTATAATAGAAAAAAATGATATTAGAGTTTAATCTTAAAATAAGAGTTCCTAATCAGTTAATACATTTGCATTAGAATCATTGACAAAAGGTCCAGATCGAGATTTCTCAGCCAACTGGCCTCTAGAACAAAGAACTTTCAAAAAAAAAGTGAGTCACCTGTAAGATACACTCCAGATAAACTGGCAGGAAAGTGAAATAGGTTGCCTTCATTTGGTTTCCCATAGAAAAAAAAAGCATGGTTTTATGTATTTTTTTTAGAAATAGAAGACCACGAGTTCTCTTATGTGGCACTGGACAATATACGAATTAAACTCACATAGACAACGTATCAGTACTCGATTAAAATTTTTTTTTTGCAGCATCCACCTGTCAAATTGCCCAAATACTTGCTCAAGTCACACTTGAAAACTAAACCACTGACTGAATAAATGCAACCACTTCCAAATTGCAAGCTGCAAAAAAAATAAAGGATTTTACATTTTTTTTTCTTTGCAACAATTCCAAAAGAATACTCTCGAAAAGGTTATCTGTATATGTAGTGTTAATAATCTCCCAGAACTTTGCTAAAGAACAATGTGAGATGATTAGCAAAATTGGTTAGGAATTAAGAGTGGAGAATAGATGAGCAAGTTGGAGAATATTAAAGACCGGCACCATAGAGCACTTAGGCGACGGGGGTGGGGGGTGAGGCAAAGGAGCAGGCGATGGGGCTGGGGGGTGCACGGGAAAGTGCAGGAGCCGGTGACGGGGGGGGGAGGGGGGGTGGCGCGGGAAAGTACAGGAGCCGATGGCAGGGGGGAATGTGGGAAAGTGCAGGAGCCAATGACTGGCGGGGGGAGGGGGGGAGCACGGGAAAGTACAGGAGCCAGTGACGGGGGGGGGGGAGCAGGGGAAAGAGCAAGAGCCGGGGGGTGGGGGGGCCGCGGGAAAGTGCAGGAGCCGGTGATGATGGGGGGAGAGGTGCGTGGGAAAGTGCAGGAGCCGGTGACGGGGTGCATTGGAAAGTGCAGGACCATCAGATTACAGGAGACAGGGAAAGGTTGAGGATCCGCACCCGTGGCCCGCGGGAAGGAGCCGCACCTGTGGGCCGCGGGCCGCGGGAAGGAGCCGCACCTGTGGGCCGCGGGCCGCGGGAAGGAGCCGCACCTGTGGGCCGCGGGCCGCGGGAAGGAGCCGCACCTGTGGGCCGCGGGCCGCGGGAAGGAGCCGCACCTGTGGGCCGCGGGCCGCGGGAAGGAGCCGCACCTGTGGGCCGCGGGCCGCGGGAAGGAGCCGCACCTGTGGGCCGCGGGCCGCGGGAAGGAGCCGCACCTGTGGGCCGCGGGCCGCGGGAAGGAGCCGCACCTGTGGGCCGCGGGCCGCGGGAAGGAGCCGCACCTGTGGGCCGCGGGCCGCGGGAAGGAGCCGCACCTGTGGGCCGCGGGCCGCGGGAAGGAGCCGCACCTGTGGGCCGCGGGCCGCGGGAAGGAGCCGCACCTGTGGGCCGCGGGCCGCGGGAAGGAGCCGCACCTGTGGGCCGCGGGCCGCGGGAAGGAGCCGCACCTGTGGGCCGCGGGCCGCGGGAAGGAGCCGCACCTGTGGGCCGCGGGCCGCGGGAAGGAGCCGCACCTGTGGGCCGCGGGCCGCGGGAAGGAGCCGCACCTGTGGGCCGCGGGCCGCGGGAAGGAGCCGCACCTGTGGGCCGCGGGCCGCGGGAAGGAGCCGCACCTGTGGGCCGCGGGCCGCGGGAAGGAGCCGCACCTGTGGGCCGCGGGCCGCGGGAAGGAGCCGCACCTGTGGGCCGCGGGCCGCGGGAAGGAGCCGCACCTGTGGGCCGCGGGCCGCGGGAAGGAGCCGCACCTGTGGGCCGCGGGCCGCGGGAAGGAGCCGCACCTGTGGGCCGCGGGCCGCGGGAAGGAGCCGCACCTGTGGGCCGCGGGCCGCGGGAAGGAGCCGCACCTGTGGGCCGCGGGCCGCGGGAAGGAGCCGCACCTGTGGGCCGCGGGCCGCGGGAAGGAGCCGCACCTGTGGGCCGCGGGCCGCGGGAAGGAGCCGCACCTGTGGGCCGCGGGCCGCGGGAAGGAGCCGCACCTGTGGGCCGCGGGCCGCGGGAAGGAGCCGCACCTGTGGGCCGCGGGCCGCGGGAAGGAGCCGCACCTGTGGGCCGCGGGCCGCGGGAAGGAGCCGCACCTGTGGGCCGCGGGCCGCGGGAAGGAGCCGCACCTGTGGGCCGCGGGCCGCGGGAAGGAGCCGCACCTGTGGGCCGCGGGCCGCGGGCAGGAGCCGCACCTGTGGGCCGCGGGCCGCGGGCAGGAGCCGCACCTGTGGGCCGCGGGCCGCGGGCAGGAGCCGCACCTGTGGGCCGCGGGCCGCGGGCAGGAGCCGCACCTGTGGGCCGCGGGCCGCGGGCAGGAGCCGCACCTGTGGGCCGCGGGCCGCGGGCAGGAGCCGCACCTGTGGGCCGCGGGCCGCGGGCAGGAGCCGCACCTGTGGGCCGCGGGCCGCGGGCAGGAGCCGCACCTGTGGGCCGCGGGCCGCGGGCAGGAGCCGCACCTGTGGGCCGCGGGCCGCGGGCAGGAGCCGCACCTGTGGGCCGCGGGCCGCGGGCAGGAGCCGCACCTGTGGGCCGCGGGCCGCGGGCAGGAGCCGCACCTGTGGGCCGCGGGCCGCGGGCAGGAGCCGCACCTGTGGGCCGCGGGCCGCGGGCAGGAGCCGCACCTGTGGGCCGCGGGCCGCGGGCAGGAGCCGCACCTGTGGGCCGCGGGCCGCGGGCAGGAGCCGCACCTGTGGGCCGCGGGCCGCGGGCAGGAGCCGCACCTGTGGGCCGCGGGCCGCGGGCAGGAGCCGCACCTGTGGGCCGCGGGCCGCGGGCAGGAGCCGCACCTGTGGGCCGCGGGCCGCGGGCAGGAGCCGCACCTGTGGGCCGCGGGCCGCGGGGAGCCGCACCTGTGGGCCGCGGGCCGGAGCCGCACCTGTGGGCCGCGGGAAGGAGCAGCACCTGTGGGCCGCGGGAAGGAGCAGCACCTGTGGGCCGCGGGAAGGAGCAGCACCTGTGGGCCGCGGGAAGGAGCAGCACCTGTGGGCCGCGGGAAGGGGCAGCACCTGTGGGCCGCGGGAAGGGGCAGCACCTGTGGGCCGCGGGAAGGGGCAGCACCTGTGGGCCGCGGGAAGGGGCAGCACCTGTGGGCCGCGGGAAGGGGCAGCACCTGTGGGCCGCGGGAAGGGGCCGCACCTGTGGGCCGCGGGAAGGGGCAGCACCTGTGGGCCGCGGGAAGGGGCAGCACCTGTGGGCCGCGGGAAGGGGCAGCACCTGTGGGCCGCGGGAAGGGGCAGCACCTGTGGGCCGCGGGAAGGGGCAGCACCTGTGGGCCGCGGGAAGGGGCAGCACCTGTGGGCCGCGGGAAGTGGGCCGCGGGCTGTGGGAAGGGGCAGCACCCGTGGGCCGCGGGCTGTGGGAACGGGCAGCACCCGTGGGCCGCGGGCTGTGGGAACGGGCAGCACCCGTGGGCCGCGGGCTGTGGGAACGGGCAGCACCCGTGGGCCGCGGGCTGTGGGAAGGGGCAGCACCCGTGGGCCGCGGGCTGTGGGAAGGGGCAGCACCCGTGGGCCGCGGGCTGTGGGAAGGGGCAGCACCCGTGGGCCGCGGGCTGTGGGAAGGGGCAGCACCCGTGGGCCGCGGGCTGTGGGAAGGGGCAGCACCCGTGGGCCGCGGGCTGTGGGAAGGGGCAGCACCCGTGGGCCGCGGGCTGTGGGAAGGGGCAGCACCTGTGGGCCGCGGGCTGTGGGAAGGGGCAGCACCTGTGGGCCGCGGGCCGTGGGAAGGGGCAGCACCTGTGGGCCGCGGGCCGTGGGAAGGAGCAGCACCTGTGGGCCGCAGGCTGAGTGAAGGAGCAGCACCTGTGGGTTATTACATGTGGGAAAGGGTAGGAGATGTGGTTGATTACATATGGGAAAGCATAGTGGCAGGGAAACAAGAGCATCTTGGAAAGGGGAGGATTGATGAGGCAAAAGGGCAGGGATAGGAGGATCAGGGAGATGAAAAGAGCACATATGGGAATGAGTGTTTCACTTTGTCAGCAGCAGGAACATGGTAAGCTGGGGAAAGGGCAGGAGTATAGGAACGAAACTGTACTGATGAAAGAGATCTGGCAGAGGGGAACAGGTGCGTTGGGAAAAGTGCAGGAGCAGCGGGAAGGCAATGGCCAGACATACGGATATTGGAAAGGGTGATCGGACGGGCGGAGGCCTGTGAAACATGGGCAGCGCTTCACACCCTCCAGGCTGGGCCCCCCTTGCTGGCTGCCTTCGACTGCACTCAGCTGGTGGGTGCAGGCTCTGTTTGCGCCGGGGGACAGACAGGCAGAGGAGGAGGCGGTGCGTGGGAAGGAGGAACTGAGGGCGGGGTTTTGTGGGCCACGGAGCAAGGAGAGGGTTGTGCAGGGTGGAACTGTCGTAGGGGGCGGGGGGAGTGACGGGTGACGGGTGAAGGGAGATGGGGGAGCCGGGGCACTGGCCTTCTCCCCCAGTGGCAACTCACCGTTTCTGGGTAAGCTCCCTAGGCCTCCCCGCCGGTTTCGGCCTCCCTCGACGTGCGGCCTAGGAGTGTTGAGCTGCGCCGCCGCCGCTGCTGCTGCTGCTGCTGCTTCTTCTCCTCTTCCCCACCCCGGCTCCGCTCGCCGCAGCTTCCTTCTCCTCACGCAAGGGGCAGCGCACGACGTGCTGCGTCGCGCTCTCTCGCGCTACGTATTGCGTCAGAGGAGGGTTGGTGCTTGAGC
This sequence comes from Narcine bancroftii, assembly GCF_036971445.1. Taxonomy (NCBI): domain Eukaryota; kingdom Metazoa; phylum Chordata; class Chondrichthyes; order Torpediniformes; family Narcinidae; genus Narcine; species Narcine bancroftii. The sequence goes on from NC_091477.1 coordinate 82,857,493, forward strand.
TTGTGAATTGGGATCAGCAAGGGGTTGGCTCCACATTTTACTGCTTCACATCACAGAAGTGAAAGTCATTTGGATATATATAACCACCTATTGATTTCGTAATATGTCTCCCTTTTATCTCTGGAGGCTATTGCAATTTAATTTTTACTTTTGGAGCTGGTTGGTTGCAGAAGAATTTCAATGCATCTGTACATTGTACTCCTGTATATGACAATGAATAAACATTGCCCTGTTGTTGGCACTAGAGAGCTGAAGGGTTTTTTTTTCCAACATTATGAGCATCCTGGGCTTCAATGAGAACTCTACATCAAGACATATGAAAGAGCCAAGAGGGAGACTATTCACTCCTGCTAACTTGTAATGCCATTTAACCCCAATGTGCCTAATTTTCTCCCTTAATCTCGATTTTCTGTCACTATCCCCATGTTCCTGTACTAACAGCCAAGATCAATGATTGTTTTGCAACATTTCCTCTGAAAGGAGAATCATCAGATTCAAAAGTGTGTGTGTGAAACAATTTCTCCTTGATTCTGTCCATGATACCTGATCATTTATTTTGAGATCATGGTCCCTGGTTTTGAATCTTCAGCCAGGTAAATAGCTGCATCAAGACCACAAAGCCCCATAAGGTTCTTCTAAAATCTCAAGAAGAGGACCGGCCTTCTCAATCTCCTCAGGATGGACTGCTGCCCAAGGAACCAATCTTTGGATTCTTTGCTTCACATTCGCTACAGCAAAGTATATAATTTTTTTTTAGGTAAGAAGAACAAAATTGTGTACCTCCCTCAGATGTGGTTTCACTAAGACTTGCTTGGAAAATCAGGGATGACCCCAATCACACAGCATCTTCCAGCTACTCCAATTAGGGAAAAGATACAGAAGTATCAGAGCCAGAACCACCAGGCTGAGTAACAGCTAATTTTAATACATGTACTGTGTATATGTATCATATGTCTGGATGTGTGTTATGTTTCTACACTTGTTTTGCTCTGGTCTGCACCATGGACTGGAGAGCAATGTTTCATCAGGTTGTACTCAAATCTCTTACCAATAAAAACCAACATAATATTTGCCTGAAGGGTTTTGACCCAGAACATCAACAGTCCTTTTCTCCTACTGCTGATGCACCAATGGGTTCTTTCAGTAGATTGTTTTTTTTTTGCTCCATATTTCTTCAGTCTCTTGAGTCTACCTAATATTTGCCTTTCTAGTTAACTGCTGCAGCTGCCTGATTGCTTTCACTGATTTGAATGTGAGGGTTCACAGTTCTCTTTGAACACAAAACTATTTCCTAATTGCTCACAAATTTTAAAAAATGCTCAGATTTTATACCTTTTCTACAAAATAGATGATCTCACATTTTTCCACATTGTGCTCATCTGCCATGTTGTTATCCTTTCACTGAGTTTATTTACATCCAGATGAACCTTCTTTGCATTCACATCACTATTCACTTTTCCACGTTGTGTCATCAACAGACTTAGAAACTATTCATTTCCTCCCCTCAGACAAATTGTCAATATTGGTTGTGAATAACGATGGCCCAAACATCAATCCCTGCAATATTTCACTGGATACCATCTGCCCAAAACTAAGAAGGATCTATTTAATTCTAACTTTTGTTTTCTTTTTGTCTCACAATTCATCAGTGCGCATGACCTGCAATTTGATGCGCTTTGTCCTTTTTCAGCAAATTCCTGTGAAGCATCCCACCAAAGGTCTTCCAAAAATTTAAATTCACCACATGAACTGATTTTCCTTCATCTAGGTTCTTGACATTTTCTCAAAGAATTAGTCAAACATAATTAATCTTTCATAAATTCATGTTGGCTCTGGTCAGTCATATTTTTGTCTTCTAAATGACATTATCCTTTATTGTAGATTCCAACATTTATCATTCTACCAGTGTCCAGTCAGTCATTCCTGTTTTCTCACTCCCTTTTTAGAATAGTGAAATCATATTGTCTACTTTGTTGAGCACCTATACTTCACCCTCATGTGACAGCTGGAATTCCAACATTCCAGCATTTTAATTACCCTCTGTATTTCCACACAGATCAGTCTCACACTGCACATAATAATCACATACATACATAAAAATATAAAATAAATACATATGAATATTCTGGAATACTTCACTCAATTTCATTAACAAGTGACACAAGGTTACAGGATACCATTCATCAACCTCACAGTCTGTGATGAGAAACTATTTCCTAACTTTGATGCTCCTGTATCACGTACCTGATGTTAGATGCTAATGGATGTTAGGGATCCTTGATACTTTTTTTGAGCCTTATTTAAGCGACATTACCAATGAATGTAATCAACAGAGGAAAAGGATACCCCAGTGATCTTCTCAACCATTTTAATGATCCTCTGCATTACCTTCCTGTCTGTTGCTTTGCAGCAACTGTCCCACACAAAGATACAGCAGCCAAGGCATTCTCAGTTATGCTCTTGCAAAATATTCCACTTTCAGGTAACCCTCCCCCCAGCCTGATCTGATTCCACTAATTTATATCTGTCTTCAGCTTCTCCTAATTTCCAAGCCCATTCCAGTATTTTTGACTCAACCTTCCCCATGGCCTCTATCCCCATTCCCCTGCTTGATTTGCCTTTCCACCTCTCCTACATCCATTTGTCCAGTATCCTTTTAACTCTTAGCTCCTCCCCTCTCCTTTTTATGCTTGCTGTCTCCTCTTCCCATCTATATTTTAAAAAAAGACCGTTAACCCAAAGTGTTGATTACATATTTCCCTCCATAGATCCTGTCTGACTCACTGAGCCCCTTCAACATCTTATTGATTCCAGAAGTTTGTGTTTTGCAGTTGATGTAACAACTGCAAATGGCCCAGAGGATCATTAACTGAGGATACATGTCCCTGGATTGCTCATAAGAAGGTCCTTATACATCTGTCAATTGGAAATATTTTTCTCTTTTAATGTTCCTGAATATAGAAAAGCATTTGGTCAGAAAAGTGAGTGTCTGATTTCCTGGAAGAGGAATCATAAAGTTAAACAGCATGGAAATGTCTTTTTTAGATATTACTTGCCAATATTTTTTCTCTCTGCTCTTCTATTTTCCATTTTAATTTCACTCCGATATTCAAGAGGGAACCTTCCAGGGAAGATGACAAATAGTCAGATAGAAGTGTAAAGCAGAAGATGAACTAGGATAATGCAATGTGATGGAGGTGAAAGGAGGAATGTTAGTAATGTTATCAATTCCCTTTGTGCATGCCAGATGCATAGAAAATTAAAATCATGAACTTCATACATCTGACAATAAATTACCACAATATTTTCAACTTTAATTTTCCACTGAAAATTAATGATTTAGTAATAAAATCTTGGTCCAATTATTATTTTATTCATAGCAACTATGTTTTTTATGGTCTTGTTAACTTGAACTTCAGCTCACCAAGAAATTGGTAGATATGCATCCCCAACTTCAGGTTTTTAAATCTCTTCAAAGTCATGCCATATTTACCTCTCTCAACACTCATTCACTCATGCATATCTTAATGATATTACAGTGCCCTCCGTCATGTTTGGTGCAAAGATATTTTTTTTCTAACTTTAATTAGAAATTTAAAATGTGGAGCACAGAGGCAAATAAAGCTAGAAAAAAAATATTTTTTACTTTATTACATGTGAATTGTTTAATTAGAAATTTAAAATGTGGAGCACAGAGGCAAATAAACAATTCACATGTAATAAAAGTGCACTTTCCAGATTTTATTCAAGGTTATTGTAAACATTTTGCTTCGACCATATAGAAATTATAGCACTTTTTATACATAGTCCCCTCATTTCAGAACCCCATAATGTTTGGGATATTTGGCTCACAAGTGTTTGTGAGTACTCAAATATGTTTAATTGCTTCATTGGGCCATTTTGAGGCATTGGGCATGTGCCAGAGTCCCGTCTCCATGGAGTTTGCAATGTTTACTCTTATTTTCATGGTGACCAGCACATCACTTCTCCAGAGTCTGAACCATTTAATGGCAGCAGTGCCCAAAAATTACACTCCTCAGAGGATGTCTTGTCTGATTTTAATAGAAACAGCTTAGTGGCGCCCCCTTCAAGTGGCTCCCAGGGCACGTGTCGTACCTGCCGTACCTTAGATAAGGCAATGATTCTTGTGGAGTGTTTCTCCACTCCAGACTATCTATTTTGCATTATTTACCCTGTATTCTTCAACTTGGTCCTTTTCAGACTTTTATATCATGATGTATATCTTTGGAGATTGCGAAGGTAAATCACCCACAGAAGGATAGGTGATCCACTTAAATTTCTGGTCAACATTTACTCCAGAATTTGATAGCGCAACACTCTCTAAGCCATTGAATATCAAAGGTAGGTGATTAGACTTTCATAAGTTAAGGCTGGTTATTGCCTGGTGTATGTGAGACATGAACATTACTTGCCTGGCAGTGTTTTTTTAATTTCAAAATTAATGTAATGCACAAAAAGTATATACAAAGGAGATCATAGTGCAAAGGCTGTTTACATTTCTAGTGATGTTCACTGTGTACATTCTTATTGTTACTTAGTCTGCTGTACATGCAGGTGCTGAACCTTGTTACATCAGCACTTCACTTTCATAGATAGTACCATTGCCACTCAAGTGGTTCCTCGGGTTAATACACTCTTAAATTGTTTAAGGGGCTTTCCCATCAGCCTCAGCAGCGCAATATAGTGGAATGACCCTAGACTGTGATCAATCCCCCAAAAAAGCCTTTTCATTGTCAGCGCCATGCTTCAGTTTGTCCCTCAGCAAGTATTCCCGCGGACTAGGATTATGCAGGTTGGCATCATTCCCTCACCGGCATCTCACTATGCTTGCAGACCAACAAGTTTTGTGCAGATGCATGAGCCTCTTACAGCTAATGGAAACCAAATGCAGATGTACTTTCCTGCCTTGGGAATATATCGCTATGTTTAATGATTTTCCAGCAGCATCAGGCTATTTGTCTCTGTGTACATCCCAGGGAACAGCCCATAAATCAGAGAGTCTTCTGTTACACAGCTGATTGAAATGAACGATGACAAGACTCCTGTAGCAAACCCACATTCTGCAAAACAATGGATGACTGTCTACTCCCCATCACAGTCGCCTCAGGGACAATGTGCATTGGGAGAATGATACTCCAGTCAACTGGGAAGGATGTGGTGCTTGTTGATTCATTCTGGCATTGAGGCATTCGACCAGGTGATTTGTTCACTTTTTTTCAGGGAACTACCCCTGTGTTTTCAGGTCTCTGCGGTGAATAGAATTGGACCTGATGTCATCATCAACATTGAAGAAGCAGTTTAATGAATTAGTAAAATACCCTGGGTTAAACTTTCAAGAAAATCCAGGAGCTGGAATGATTGATTACCAATAACCATTAATAGCTTCCTGCGTGTGAGGTAGGACACCAATCAAAGTTCAGATTTATTAACAGAGTACATACATGATATCATATACAACACTGAGATTCTTATTCCTGCAGTCAAGTCAGAATTACCACTTACTGGTAGTGAAAAAATCTATAATCAAGAAGATATGTATATGTGTGTAAAAAAAATAGAAATGTAAACCAACTGATTATGCAATACAGAGAGAAAAACTATCAATAAGGTGCAAAAATAAGAGTCCTTAAACGAGTCCCTGATTGAGTTTGACATTGAGGAGTCTAATGGTGGAGGGGTAGTGGCTGTTCCTGAATCTGGTGGTGCGAGTCTTATGGCACTGATACCTCTCTTTCCTGCTGGTAGCAACGAGAACAGCGTGTGCTGGGTGGTGTGGATCCTTGATGATCGCTGCTGCTCTCTGACAGCAGTGTTCCCTGTAGATGTTCTCCCCCCCACCATCAAGTTTTGTCTGTGAAGTCCTGGGTTACATCCATTACCTTTTGCATGGCTTTACACTTGGGGTAATTGGTAATCTCAATGCAGCCGGTCAGAACACTTTCCACTACACATCTGTAGAAATTTTCCGGGGGTTCCGACGTCATTCCAAATCTCCGCTTTCTTAATGATACCATCCGTTTGTTGGATCAACAAAAGATTCTCTGAGATAGTGGCTCCCAAGAACTTAAATTTGCTCACCCTCTTCACCTCTGATCCCTCATGATCACTGGATTGTACACCTCAGGTTTTCCCTTCCTGAAGTCAATAATCAGTTCCTTGGTTTTAGTGACACTGAGTGTGAGGTTGTTGTTGGTGCACAATTCAGCCAAATTTTTAAAAATTCTCCAACTTGCATGCTGATGCATCTTTCCTTTTTTATATAACCCATTACCTTGGTGTCATCAGTGAATTTGTAAATGGTGTTGTTGTCATACCAAGCCACACAGTCATAGGTGTATAGCAAGGTGTCATAGGCCACAGTCATAGGTGTATAGTGAATCTAAATAAATTCAACAAGACCTTTTGTACCACACAAAATCAAATGTGTTTAATGACAAGGGCAACTTTCATCTGTTTCTAAACTTTAAATGTCCCCACAGTGTGGGGACTGATATAAGGCTGTGGGGAGAGAGCGGGGCAGTGGGATCAGTGTGGGGACGTCCTGCGCCAGCAGCCCCACAGTGTGGGGACTGATATAGGGCTGTAGGGAGAGAGCGGGACAGTGGGATCAGTGTGGGGACGTCCCACACTGGTTTCCCCAGCGCTGACAGTCCATGCCGGCTGCCACAGCTCTGACAGCCAGCCATCCCAACCCTGACAGCCCGAAGGGACAGGAACCGGAGTGCGCTCCGAGACACCTCCCGTGCAGCTGTCCCTTTCAGATGGCCAACGCTGCGCTTTTAGTGCTGCCACCTGAACGGCAATTCACAGGTCTGCTTCAGCTCCTGTAGGCGCATTCTTAGTGGAGAATGCACCTGAAGAAGCCTGGTAAAAGAAAATTAACCTTAAAATCTAGCTCTTTGATAACCTGTCATAATATGATTCAGTTATATTTTGTTTCATATTATTATGAATTGCCACTTAAAAATTATATAAATGCACATTGTGATTTATGAATACATAAACAAACATCCACTTTGTTATCAATATTAGCTTTTCAGAATCCTTTTAATTGTGTACACCTTCTAATCATTCCTTGTCTCTTCTGATAATATTCTGGTGAACTACTTACTGTGTTAAAGATACCGTATAAGTAACAGTAATTTATGAATACATATAAAAGCCTCCTCTTTGCTATCAATGTTAGCTTTTTGAAATCCTTTCAGTTGTTTTCACTTGATTATTCTTTCTCCCTTCTGTAAAAATGATTCATACCTTGTTGTGGACATCAATATTTTTTTATTATGCAGTAATCTTATTAAATGTAATCAAAGAGCAATCATATCAACCATTAAATAAATAAAAATAAAGTGTGTACTTGGCAACTTCATTCCTCTTCATTGCAATAAATGTTCAACTCCATCACCACAACTGAATGGCAGCTATACCATGGTAAATTCCTCTAGGTAGCAAGAAAAATCTGAGTTAACGTTAAAATTATAAGGATTAAAAAAAAGACGGAAATGGATCTTTCAGCCTCAATTTGCTCAGTTTCAACAGGACAGACTGGATTTAATGCCAAGAAGGCTTTTCTGATTGAAAGTTACAACTGCTCAGTCCCCACAGCAAGATGAATTTGCAAGTTCTTGTGCAGGCCACTAGATGGAAACCACACAATGGCAAACCATTCCATCACGGTTTATTGGAAAAATGGAACTTTGCACGATCTGCAGAGTCATTGTCCCTGATTTATACAATAACTGGAAAGTTATTGATGAGCTGCTTTGAAATGGAGTTTTCAAACATATTATATGTGATAGCAGTCTTTAAATTTCACTTGACCAATTTTCTATCATCTGTGCCAAAGTGCTATGATAATTTAGCTTAAAGATGGATATGGATCAGTAGCATTCAGTTATTCTTAATAATACATGAGAAAATATTGAAATTTTCTATCTCATGAATTATCTGACTTTTGCATAATTATATTCATGGGAAACACATGGAATCGGATCAGGTTTGGTGAGTACTGGCTTGAAACACTGACAGTACCAGCAATGCACATCTTAATGGGGATTTTGATCTGATGGCTCCATGAAATTACAAATCACAAAGGTCTCAAATTTTCCACCAAGTGATTTAATCCAAAGATTAGTTACTTCAGGGGGCTGAATTAAGAAGAGAAAATTGATGGAGAAAATGCAAACTCAGTTCAGTACTTCTGAGCAAGACAGAATTAAGAAAAAAGAATATTTGCAAGATAGTCAAAGAAGAAATTGAGAAAATCAATGAAAATAAAATATTAAGAAGTGTATGACTTTATTGTACCTGTAGAGGACATTATTGTACAAACAAATTTAAATCATTTTCTGACACAAGCTATCAAAGAATCATTACAAACTAGATCTAACATTTAGTAACCACCTTGATAGCAAGTTTTCATATGGAAGAAAACTTGGAAAACAGTTATTTTAATTCATAGATTCAAAGGTAATGAAAATCTATTATTAATTACAGATTTGAGAACCACACTTTTAATATAGTAATGAAGGATTGGGGACAGCTCCATTTGTCACCATACCTGCATGTTGGAGAAACTGCTAATTGTATAAATAGATAAATAAAAACACTGAAACCACAGAAAATCCTAAAATCAGGATGTAGTGACTGAATGATCATGTAGAAACAGATACAAGGCTAGCTTTGTTCCCTCCATGACCAAGTATGCTGGTTTGGTGTGGAAATGCTCTACCAGCACAAATGAAATAGTTTCAATGTTGAAAACAGCAGGCAGACTAACATAGATTACCTTAAACCTACCATAAAAATAAGTACATCCTCACTAAAATAGTGCCACCAATTACTTAACCAGGAAAGCAGAGTGAGCAGCAACCAGACCCTAACCCTAACCAGATACCCTACACTCACCAGAATACAAATACTGAGGTTGCACAAGACTTTCTTCAATGTAGGTATCAGTCAACAGCACAACAGAGGAGACAGGTGTAACGAAGAATTATGAGTGGGTCAACATGGAGATTTGGGTGAAAGAACAGGGATAAAGCAGAGAAGGACCAGCTGAAGAACTCTAACCCTCTGTACCCATGTTGCCAGATCAAGGGACAGCTTGCCAAAGGGGGGGGGGGGGGGTGGGGCAGGGGGATATTCCCATATTAAAGGCCTGTGACTGTGCCAAGAGTTTTGTTCTCCCACTGGTTGATGCCTCTGCCTGCAAGATTAATATTTTACTGAGATGCATAGTGAAATGTGCTCATTGCTCTAAGGACCCTAGTGGATGGTCACAAAAAAAGTACACATACAAAATTACATAGTTCCAAAAAAGAACATTTAATGAACAATTAAAACAAATTAAGATAGTATTAAATGAGCTGAAGGATGAATGAAAAGACCATAGACAACTGTGGTACCACAGTGGTTTAATGTATTTCTGCAGCTTTAATTACATGATATTTGATCATATGGCATTGTTCATATGATAATTATTCATTGAGTGTTTGCGTACCATTTCCAAATGAGGCTGCGTTAGTCTTAATAATAGTGAGCTTTCAAAAAGTATAGTTGATATTTTATTTTGATAAGCAAAATGAATTTTACATTTTAAAATATTTCTACACTTTTGGCCACAATTGAGAAAATGCAACATTATTAGCTCTAACTAAAGATTTTCTATTTGTAAATAGCAGGCTATGAAATAATAACATTAAAATAGACCTCATGTAATTCAGATTCCCACATCCCGTGGCTACAGTCTAGCTTTGAAAGTGGGATTGGAGCAAGGGGCAATTGATGCTTGATACTCATAGGACATATTCTGGCACTCTGCACGCTTTCTCTGATAGTATGTTGTTTATTTTATCTCTTCTTTCCCCAGTTTGAGTTGCTCTCTTCTTTCAGTTAATGCTACTCTCTCTTCCTGCCCAGTTCCAGT